>NC_053493.1:291509811-291820288 GCF_905171775.1 Rana temporaria
TATTATCAGCCAGGTCTGCAGGGCTGTGCGATTCATCTGCCGGATCACCGAGCTCTGCCAGCGCTGACTATCCAATTACTAATATAAGTGTGGGGAAGGTTTACTAGCAGCTGTCAGATGGATCATACGGACCCAAAGCACTAGCTGCTAGTAAACTTCCCTCCACACTTACTATAGTAAATGGATAATCAGCACTGGCCATCTCCTACCCGACATCCCTCTAATGAAAAATCGAAGAAGCTGGGTAGAAAATTGTTAGCCAAATTTGACAGTTGGCAGGTCGGGTGATAAACCAGCTGTGGCAGGAGATCTGCCAATCTGTGCTGTGTAGATGGAGGAATCAGATTACAGGCTGAAAAGAAAAACATATACAGGTATATGCTTGTGCAGGGCTGTGAATAAAAGGGTACCACCTGTGCAGGGTCCTGCCAGCAGAGGGGCCCAGGCAGCTGGGTTAATTGAATGTGGGCAGGGAGGGTGATCGGCAGGCCGGTGGGGGAGGGGGGTTTGGGCACTTACTGGAACCAATATGTTGGCTCTCTCTGCAGCAGCTGAAAGCTGACTTATTTTCCTCTCCCTTCCGCCGGCTTTTGACTGCTGCAGAGAGAGCCATACAACGATCGGTTCCAGTAATTGGCCATCCCCCACCATACGTTTCCCCCTGCTGCCCAGGCCCCCCTGTGTGCCCCCTCTACTCCCTGTGTGCTGCCAGCTTCCCTCCTCTCCTTCCTGCTGACAGCTGCAAGCACAGAATAGAATCCTTCAGGATAGAGAGGGGAGAAGGGTCCCATAAATACGTCATTTACCAGCCCCTTCCTTTCCTGAATTAACACAATGGGGGTTATTTACGAAAGGCAAATCCACTTTGCACTACAAGTACACTTTCAAGTGAAGTCACTCTAGATCTGGACATGCAGGGAAAATAAAAAACAGCATTATTGCTTGCAAATGATTGGATGATAAAATCAGCAGAGCTTCCCCTCAGATCTACAGCGGCTGCACATGCAGTGCACTTGTAGTGCAAAGTGGATTTGCCTTTCGTTACTAACCCCAATGTGGTTGATTTACTAAAGGCAAAAAGACAGAGCATTATGCAAAGTGTAGTTGCCCTCTGCATGTGCAGTTGCTCCAGAGCTTAGTAAATGAGAAAAGGCTTCACTTTGCAAGAGAATATCCAATACCTGGAATTCATTGCTACTAGTGTTGCACCAATACCGTTATTGTTGCCGATACTAAGCCTTTGCACGAGTACGTGTGCAAATGTTCCGATACCTGAAACCGATACCTTTGTGGTGCAAATTGAGCCCATACCATACAGAATGCATGGGCTCAAAGTGCACTGTAGAAAATCGCATGCGATTTAAACAGAAATGCAGTGCGATTCCTGTCCAGTAGAGCTGCACGATTAATCGCTAAAAAAATCACAATCTCGATCCGACATTTCCACGATTCATGTAACAAGTGCAGAGCTGTTCTCTGCTCAGAGCTGTCCAAAAAACAACCATCCAGCAAATGTTTATCAGCATTGCTCAGCACTAAAGATAAAAGGAAACATTGTAACATTTAGTTATTTTATCAACGAACTTGGTCTGCAAATGAGGGCATTTTAATCACTTAAAGACCGGGACCTTTTCTGACACTTGCTGCTTACAAGTTAAAAACATAATTTTTTGTTAAAAAATTACTTAGGACACCCAAACACTATGGCCCAGATTCTCGTATCTCCGCGTAAATCTCTGCGGGCGTAACGTATTTCGTTTACGTTACGCCACTGCAAGTTTTACGGGCAAGTGCTTAAGTCACAAAGAACTTGCCTGTAAAGTTGCGGCGGCGTAGCGTAAATCCTCCGGCGCAAGCCCGCCTAATTCAAATGATCCGGGTAGGGGGCGTGGATCATTTAAATTAAGCGCGTTCTCGAGCCGATCGTACTGCGCATGCGCCGTCCCTAAAATTTCCAGACGTGCATTGCGCTAAATGACGTCGCAAGGACATCATTGGTTTCGACGTTAACGTAAATGGCGTCCAGCGCCATTCACGGACGATTTACGCAAACAACGTATTTAAATTTTGACGCGGGAACGACGGCCATACTTAACATTGGTTGCCCCTCATATAGCAGGGGCAACTTTACGCGTCGCAAATCTTACGTAAACGTCGTAACTTCACTGCGTCGACCGCGCGTACGTTTGGGAATTTGCGTATTTTGCTAATTTGCATACTCGATCGGGAAAACGAGGCGACACCTAGCAGCGAAAAAAAAAATTGCATTTAAGATCCGACAGCGTAAGAGCCTTACGCCTGTCGGATCTAATGGTTATCTATGTGTAACTGATTCTAAGAATCAGTCGCATAGATACGACGGCCCAGATTAGGACTTACGACGGCGCACATGGCGTTGCGCCGTCGTAAGCCCTTTCAGAATCTGGGCCACTATATATATCTTAGCAAAGACCCTAGAGAATAAAATGGCGGTTGTTGCAATATTTTATGTCACACTGTATTTGCGCAGCGTTCTTTTAGGGCCTACTCACGCTGCTGCAATGTCAGAGTTCGGATGTGATTCGCACCGCACTGCAGTGAAAATCACATACGATCTCTGTGCGATGCGATTTCAGCCATATAAATCGTATGGCTGAATTTGCATCAAACTCGCACAGGACTCACACCCACGCAATCCGATTCCTGTCCGAGTTTACAGTTCGCACTGCGATATGCGAATTGATTTGGGGGTGTCATTGACTTTTAACTGACACTCCCAATAGTTTGCATAGGGCAGTGTGAACTGCCGCCGGGAAACATGTGATGCAGGAACTCGCAGTGGATTCGCAGGGTTCCCGCATCGCAGAAGTGTGAACCGGCCCTTAAAGGATATGCAAAGGAAAAATGTTTTTTTGTTTAAAATAACAGCCATGTTATAATTACCGATCTCCGTCTTCTGGGGTCCCTCGGCGGCTGTCTCTGGTCCTCCCCGCAAGAACTCCACACATTCATGCGAGCTCCCTCACATAGTGTGGAGTCCTTGCGGGCGCACTCCCGTGATACAGCGAGCAGCCATAGCCGCTCACTGTATCACTCTGCCCCGCCCCTCGGCGCGCCGCATCATTGGATGTGATTGACAGCAGCGCCAGCCAATGCCAGCACTGCTTTCAATCCATCTGCTCTAGCCAATCAACGGCCAGGCTGAGCGGTGAAGAGGATGTCGGGGGCCGAGTGCAGGACTTTCGAGGGGTCAGGTAAATATAACGGGGGGCCGGTATACTCGGAAGTTTTTTCACCTTAATGCATAGAACGCACCATGTGATTTGACTTGTGTGAAAACGCACCTGTGTGCTGGTGCATGTGGGTGCCAGGTCCGGTGCACACCAGTGTAATGCCAGACATTGCATGTGATTCGCATCGCATTGCGGTGCAGATCACATGCGATGTCTGTGCGATGTGATTTCAGCCATACAAACTGTATGGCTGAAATTGCATCGCATTCGCACCAAAACGGTGCAGGGCCCTTTTTTTTTTGGTCCGCACAGAAATTGGATTGCATGGGTGTTCACACCTATGCGATCCGATTCCTGCACCATTTCACAGTTCTAACTGCAATCTCCAAACCGATCTGGGGGTGTTGTTAACTCAGTGTGAACCACTGTGCGATTCAGGTGCGATGCGGGAACCCACACTGGATTCGCAAGGTTCTCACATAGCCTGTGTGAACCGAGCCTAAGTTCACACTATGAAACGCATATGATTGGCACAGGAACTATACTGCACTCCTGTACAATTCAATTGAGTGTGATGCGATTTGAGCCTGTTCATTTTGAATGGGCCAAATTGCAACACATCTGCACCAAAGTCGTGCATACAGCAATCCTGGAAATGCACTGCAAATGGAGCATGTGGTCATTTTGCATTTGCAACCTGCATTTGGGGTGTTAAGAACACAATGAGGCTCCATTCACACTGCGGTGATGTGGGTTCCTGCATCGCACCTGACTCGCAGACAGTTCACACTGCCTTATACAAACCGCTGGGAGTGTCAATACAAAAGTTAGGGCGGGTTCACACTGCTGCGATGTCTGAGATCGGATGTGATTCGCACTGCACTGCAAATCATATGCGATCTCTGTGCGATGCGATTTCAGCCATACAAAAATGTGATCTCTGTGCGATGCGATTTCAGCCGTACAAAAATGCGATCTCTGTGCGATGCGATTTCAGCCATACAGATCGTATGGCTGAGTTTTCATCAAACTCGCACAGGACCCTTTTTTTGTTCACAGCAGAATCGGATCGCATGGGTGTTCACACGGCGATATGCAAATTGATTTGGGGTGTCATTAAAGGGGAGGTTCACCCTAAAAACGACTTTCCCTTATTACACTGGCCCCCCACATTACAATACGATTGTGCCTATTAGTTTTTTTTTTTTGCTGTACATACCTTCGTACAGCTATTCAACCGCGGCTTCCGGGTTGCGAGTCCCGCGGTAGTGGGCGTTCCTAACATGGGGGTGATTGACGTTTTGACAAAAAACGAGCTCCCCCCCGTCGCGTCACGATTGGCGAAAGGAGCCGAACGGCGAGTCGGCGCTATACTGCGCCTGCGCATCGCCGTTCGGCTCCTTTTGCCAATCGTGACGCGGCTTACGCGACGGGGGGGAGCTCGTTTTTTGTCAAAACGTCAATCACCACCATGTTAGGAACGCCCACTCCCGCGGGACTCGCAACCCGGAGGACACGGGTGAATAGCTGTACGAAGGTATGTACAGCATCAAAAAAAAAATAATAGGCATAATCGTATTGTAATGTGGGGGGGCAGTGTAATAAAGGAAAGTCGTTTTTAGGGTGAACCTCCCCTTTAACTTTTAACTGACACTCCTAGCAGTTTGCATAGGGCAGCGTGAACTGCTGCCGGGAGACATGCGATGCAGGAACTCGCAATGGATTCGCAGGGTTCCTGCATCGCAGTAGTGTGGACTGGCCCTCGGGGCCGGTTCATATTAGTGCGATGGGAGAACCCTGCGAATCCAGTGCGGGTTCGTGCATTGCAGCTGAATCGCACAGTGCTTCACACTCAGATCTGCGAAACGCTGCGTGAGTCAAGGTAAAGTTAACGCCACCCCCAGATCGCTTCGCAGTGCGAACTGTAAAATGGTGCAGGAACCGGACCGGATAAGCGTGAACACCCATGCGATCCGACTCCAGTGCAGCCAAAAAAAGGGTCCTGGTCCGAATGCCATACAAATGTAGCCATATTATCTGTATGTGTGAAATGGCATCGCGTGTGATTTGCACAGCGTACTGATGTGAACAGAGAAAAGATGTGCGATTCTGTGAGCGATCAGAAATACATATATGGTGAGATATGACATGTTCCGCCGGTGGGTGTGCAGGGACCTACCTTGAGATAGTCGTTCTCCGATCGCAGCTCGTCCAGCTCCCTGAGCAGCTCCTCCTCCTGTCCCGGCCCCTGCGGAGCGGATCTCTTCCCGGCTCCGCGGCCGTCATCTTTCCCCGCCCCCACCGGCGGTGCGGACAGTACGGTGCTGGAGGCCGACTCGTTGTCGCTGCTGTGAGCGGGCAGTGTGGGCGGAAGAGGTCGGTGCTCATCGGATAGGGGTTCGGAGGGACAGTCGGAGAGGTCGGAGCTGCTGTCGGTGTGAGTGACCCGTAATGTCCCCCCCGGGGGGGCCGATCTCTCTAGTCTCCGTCCT
Source organism: Rana temporaria (assembly GCF_905171775.1). Lineage (NCBI taxonomy): Eukaryota > Metazoa > Chordata > Amphibia > Anura > Ranidae > Rana > Rana temporaria. The sequence continues at coordinate 291,515,516 of NC_053493.1, forward strand.
GCGGTAGTGATCGGAGAGGAGGGGGGATCTCTGCGGCCGGTGCTCGGAGCTCCCCTCTTCCCCGGGGGGGTCGCCTTCCCTCTGGCCGGGAGAGGCTTGTCCTTGGCGGGGGTGCCGCGGCGGGAGAGGCGTCCGGGGGTCGGGGCCGGGGATTTGGGGGGGAGAAGGGTGCTCCGGTCCCTGAGGAAAGGTCTGGCCGGGGACGGGGCTCGGTTCAGTCTCTTCTTATCGGCACGGCTCGGCGGCCGGGGCTCCGTGCTTGCACTCTCCATGGGACCCACGAGCGACCCACCGACCGACCTACCCGGGCTGCGCCACCACTACAGCAGCGCTACACCATCCCAGCATCACTCCGGCCGGTCACTGACACCCATCATCATAGAGAAGAGCGGATCAGTGTGAGCGCCTCCTCATCACACCGTGTCCCCATCTCCTGTCATCCCTTCTCTCCTCTCCTCTCTCTCCTCCCGCAAATCTGCAAGCGCTGCTGTCTGTCAACCAGCCTGACGTCCCTCCGCGCATGCGCAGTGCCGGTGTAGCAGTGAGTACACCTCTATGTGTGTGTATGGGGGGAGCTCATCCCCGGGGCGGACATCTGTACACACACCTGTCACCCAGGGGAGGGGGAGGAGCCGACATGGATGGGCTCCAATCATCACATAGATACAGCCATGGATTGCAGTACGACCTGTTTAGGCTCAGGGTCGCTGTCCAGTGCTGAATACTAATCAGGCCGGGGTCACACCGGGTCATGAAGGAGCCTCCTGATACCCAATCATCAGACCTCAGCAGTCTGTCTGTGCTCTCAGGGGCCACAGGTGACAACCATGGCAGACCCTTTATATCCCCCCATCTCCAGATTTAGATTTCAGCGCTCTCACACTTTGAATAACAATTACTCAGCCATGCAACACTGTACCCAAATTACATTTTTTTTATATATAATTTTTCACATTTTTCAATTATTACTATTTATTTACATACTGTAACCAGAGCAGTACCGTAGCAACACTGTGCTGCTCTGGGGAGGTGATCCGATTTTATATACTATTATTGCTTATTGCGTAAAATACATTTTTATAATTTTTTTTATATTTTCCATTTTTTTTTTTTTACAATTTTTTTTCCATACTATCACCAGAGCATTATAGGGCCAGATTCACAAAGGAGATACGACGGAGTATCTCAGATACTCCGTCGTATCTCTCAGAGTATCTATGCGACTGATTCATAGAACCAGTTACGCATAGATATCCATAAGATCCGACAGGTGTAATTGTTTTACACTGTCGGATCTTAGGATGCAGTACCGCGGCCGCCGCTGGGGGGAGTTCGCGTCGTAAACCAGCGTCGGGTATGCAAATTCGGAGTTACAGCGGTCCACGACAGATTTTCGAGTTCGCTACGTCGCCGCTAGTCTAGTTTCCAGTCGCAAAGTTAGTCGTCGTTTTTGGTGCCTTAACTTTACACAGCAATCGTATTGCTGTATAAAGTAAGGCCGTCGTTCCCGCGTCGAAATTTAAAAATTAACGTCGTTTGCGCAAGCCGTCCGGGAATACGGAATTACGCTACGCACGTCGCCGTTCGGAAAAATGACGTCACTGCGCGCAAAGCAAGGCGGGAATTCCGAAACGGAGCGCGCGCAGTAGGTCCGGCGCGGGAGCGCGCCTAATTTAAATAGCACTCGCCCATTTAAATTACGCGGGCTTACGCCGGAGGCCGCCGGCGTAGTTTTCATCGCTAATGCTTTGTGAATCAGGCACTTGCGATGAAAACTTGCGGCGGTGTAACGTATCTACGATACGTTACGCCGCCGCACTTCTACCTGAATCTGGCCCATAGTGTCTGTACTGCTCTGAGGAGACAATCAGTATTTTTTTATACTATTATTATTTAGGTAAATGGCATTTGTATCATTCTTTTTCATTTTCTTTTTTACAATTTTTACTTTTTTATATATATCGTCACCAGAGCAGTGCAGTGTCACCATAGTGATTAAGCCCTTAGATGTAGTAGCTACATTTTTTGTTATGCTTTTTTTCCACAATTTTCCCCCCAATGATCTGGCCAATGATTTTGGTTGAAGTCAGCTGATCGGTTGTGGCCAATCACACTCAGAGTTCTGTGTTTACAAAAGCACACAACTCTGTGTATTGTGAACAGCAATCTTGCTGCTTATTTCCCCTGCAAATCGTGAGAAGGGTTACTCTTCTTCTTCTGCAGTGCTTCTGGGACGGATCAGAGAGATGCAGTGCCATCTCTATAGTATCATCAATTGCCCTGATGTACACTATATATAATAGGCAAAGCAATGCAATGGGATCCCTACCAGCCTGCATCAATTTTCCCCATCACAGTGCCCACATACATTAGCTTCCCCCATCACAGTGCCCATATACTGTACATCAGGTGTTCCCGATCACAGTGTCCCCATACATCAAGTGTTGCCCTTCATAGTGTCCCCAAACATCAGGTGCCCCTATCACAGTGTCCCCATAGATCGGAGTTGTGCCCCTCCCCTATCCCCTCTTGTACTCACAGCCCCCTGCAATGTAGTCAGATCCTCCTTCCTCTACCATGCTGAGTCTAAGATGAGTTCTCTGTCTCATTGTGGCTCTCTTCTGCCCCCTGCAGGAGAGAGCAGAAAGCTGAATCCTCTCTCCTGCAGAAGCTGGCTGCTGCTTCTTCTTCAGTCACTCCTATCAAAGAAGGGTGGCACTGGTGGCCACTGAATCCCCCAACTCAGTGCCCCTTCCCCATGTCTTGGCCCTGATCATGGGTCCCCCATGCACCTGGGCAGTGCCCATTCATTAGGATGGCCCTGGAGAGACATTCTGTGCTGGCGCTGACTATTTAGAATCATTCAAGTCCTTGGACCACTGCACTGGCTGCATGGGTTCTGACAGCTCGCCACCCACAGAGGTAAGTACGTGGGGAGTGGCTAGGATGTATGGAGTTAGTTCACTTTTTTATCTTATTTTTCGTGAAAATATGAACTATCCCATTAACCCCACACACCACAGTTTATAGTGTAAACAGGAAAACAATAGTTTTCTGTGTGCCCTTGCGTTGGATCTGCATTGATTTATGAAAATCCAATGCAGCTTAACCACTTAAGACCCGGACCTTTAGGCAGCTAAAGGACCTGGCCAGTTTCTGCGATTCGGCACTGCGTCGCTTTAACTGACAATTGCACGGTCTTTTCGACGTGGCTCCTAAACAAAATTGGCGTCCTTTTTTTCCCACAAATAGAGATTTCTTTTGGTGGTATTTGATCACCTCTGCGGTTTTTATTTTTTGCGCTATAAACAAAAATAGAGTGACAATTTTGAAAAAAAATCAATATTTTTTACTTTTTGCTATAATAAATATCCCCCCAATATATATATATATATATATAAAAAAAAATTTCCTCAGTTTAGGCCGATACGTATTCTTCTACCTATTTTTGGTAAAAAAAAATGCAATAAGGGCCCTTTCACACTGGTGCGTTTTTCCCTGCATTTTCGCGGTAAAAATAGCGCTGTTAAAACGCCCATAAAACGCTCCCCATGCCCCCTCCATTGAAATTAATTAAAAACCGCTGTAAAAACGTGGTAATTTTACCGCGTTTTTACCGCGTTTTTAATTCATTTCAATGGAGAGGGGCATGGGGAGCGTTTTAATAGCGCTATTTTTACCGCAAAAACGCGGCAAAAACGCACCAGTGTGAAAGGGCCCTAAGCGTTTATCGATTGGTTTGCGCAAAATTTATAGCGTTTACAAAATAGGGGATAGTTTTATTGCATTTTTATAAAAAAAAATGTTTTACTACTAATGGCGGCGATCAGCGATTTTTTTCATGACTGCGACATTATGGCGGACACTTCTGACAATTTTGACACATTTTTGGGACCATTGTCATTTTCACAGCAAAAAATGCATTAAAACTGCATTGTTTACTGTGAAAATGACAATTGCAGTTTGGGAGTTAACCACAAGGGGGATGTGGCTGTAGGTGTAGGGGGGTGTGGCTGTAGGTGTGACCTCATTGATTGGGTTTCCCTATATCAGGGAACACACGATCAATGACGGCGCCACAGTGAAGAACGGGGAAGCTGTGTTTACAGACAGCTCTCCCCGTTCTTCACCCCCGGGGACCGATCGCGGGACTCCAGCAGCGATCGGGTCCGCTGTTCCCGCGGTCACGGAGCTTCGGACCGGGTCGTGTGCATGCGCCACGGCTGGGCTTAAAGGGCCACGTACAGGTACGTGGATGTGCCCAGCCAGTGGCGTCACTAGGGTTGGTGTCACCTGGTGCGGTAAAATATGGTGTCACCCCCCCCCCCCCCAATAAAAAATTTCAAATATTTTTTACCCTACTGTTTGCTCTCTGTTCTCCTTTCTTCCCCTTTTCTCTCTCTCCCTATCCATCTTTCTTGTTCGTTCTATCCCTTCTTCTTTCTCTCCATTTTTCTTTGTCCCCTCCCCCCACCTCTCTTTCTCCAGAACCGGAATTCACATCTCAGGAGCCTATAGGCCAGGGGCGTACCTAGAGCATTTTGCACACGGAGCGGATCCAATATCTGGCACCCCCCACACGTTAAAATGTAAAAACACCCCACTGTGCCCCCTGCATACCTCTGCATCCTTCAATATCTTTTTTGTTACTACTGTGTACCCCTCTCCACAACTGCACCTCTGGACCACTTTACATTGCACAGTACCCTGCATCACTGGACCCCTTTACATTACACAGCCCCCTGCATCACTGGACCCCTTTACATTACACAGCTCCCTGCATCACTGGACCCCTTTACATTACACAGCTCCCTGCATCACTGGACCCCTTTACATTACACAGCCCCCTGCATCACTGGACTCCTTTACATTACACAGCCCCCTGCATCACTGGACCCCTTTACATTACACAGCCCCCTGCATCACTGGACCCCTTTAAAATTACACAGCACCCTGTATCACTGGACCCCTTTACATCTCACAGCCCCCTTCACCTCTGGACCCTTTTACATTACACAGCCCCCTGCATCACTGGACCCCTTTACATTACACAGCCCCCTGCATCACTGGACCCCTTTAAAATTACACAGCACCCTGTATCACTGGACCCCTTTACATCTCACAGCCCCCTTCACCTCTGGACCCTTTTACATTACACAGCCCCCTGCACCACTGGACCCCTTTACATTACACAGCCGCCTGCACCTCTGCACCCCTTTACATCACATAGCCCCCTGCACCTCTGGACCCTTTTACACTACACAGCCCTCTGCACCCCTTTACATTACACAGCACCCTGCATCACTGGACCCCTTTACATTACACAGCACCCTGCATCACTGCACCCCTTTTACATCACACAGCCGCCTGCACCTCTGCACCCCTTTACATCACATAGCCCCCTGCACCTCTGGACCCTTTTACACTACACAGCCCTCTGCACCCCTTTACATTACACAGCACCCTGCACCTCTGGACCCTTTTACATTACACAGCCACCTGCACCTCTGGACCCCTTTACATTACACAGCACCCTGCATCACTGCACCCCTTTTACATTACACAGCACCCTGCATCACTGGACCCCTTTACATTACACAGCACCCTGCATCACTGCACCCCTTTTACATTACACAGCCGCCTGCACCTCTGCACCCCTTTACATCACATAGCCCCCTGCACCTCTGGACCCTTTTACACTACACAGCCCTCTGCACCCCTTTACATTACACAGCACCCTGCACCTCTGGACCCCTTTACATTACACAGCACCCTGCATCACTGGCCCCCTTTACATCTCATAGCCCCCTGCACCTCTGGACCCTTTTACAATACACAACACCCTGCATCACTGCACCCCTTTTACATTACACAGCCACCTGCACCTCTGGTCATGTCAGCTTTTTTTTTTTAAATCGGGATGGTGTCACCCCGGTGCGGGCCGCACCCCCCGCACCCCCCTAGCAACGCCACTGTGCCCAGCCGTGCCATTCTGCCGACGTATATCGGCGTGAAGGGGTCCTTAAGGGTTAAGGAACATGGTGTGAACAAGCCCTAAGGGAAAAAATTCCACCTTTTATTTCCCATTACTATAAAGGGAGAATCTGACTGGCAGCTGTGGAGCAAGTCAGTCTGAAATAATTCTTTCTTAAAACACTAAAAAATAAGGTCCACCTGCTTTAGGGACCATTGCCAACAAAGGGAAAAAAAGAAGTCCCTTGAGTGGGTACGGACAGGTGCAATCTTCCTAGGATACAATACTGTCACTGGTATAATTAGGAGGTATATAAGAGGTGCCTGTTCATGCCTACAGTACAACGTATTTTTAGGATGTCTTGCTCAAGGTTGCACCTGCTTCAGATCGTTTTTCGGAAAATATTTTTATTATAAAGGTGTTATTTAGTATTGTGGAAACGTTTCTAAAGTTTTCTAGATTTCTGCTTGAGTGGTTAATAAAATGAGATCATATCTTTATCCAACTCTTAAATCAACATCATTAAAAAGACTCTGTAGTATAAAAACAGAGGGGTAGATCCACGTACCTCCGCTGCGCCCGGCGCAGATGTGAGATACGCTACGCCGATGTAACTTACCTGGCTTTGGTTTGAATCCTCAATGAATTTGTGCCGTAAGTTACGGCGGCGTAGTGTATCTCTCGCGGCGGATTTCAAATTGGGCGGGTAGGGGGCGTGTTTCATTTAAATGAAGCGCGTCCCCGCGCCGAACGAACTGCGCATGCGCCGTCCATAAAATTTCCCGCCGTGCATTGCGCTAAATGACGTTGCAAGGACGTCATTGTTTTCAACGTGAACGTAAATGGCGTCCAGCCCCATTCACAGACGACTTATGCAAACGCTAATTTGCATACTCGACGCCGATTACGACGTGAACGCCACCTAGCGGACACCGAAAAATTGCATCTAAGATCCGACGGCGTACGAAGACGTACGCCTGTCGGGTCTAACACAGATGCCGTCGTATCTTGTTTTGGGGATACCAAAACAAAGATACGACACACAAAATTTGAAATTACGCAGCGTATCAAGAGATACGCCGCGTAATTTCTTTGAGGATCTGCCCCAGAAAATCTGCTGCAGGTATAAAGGATAGACATCTAGATGGACCTGCACATGTTTGCACTAACTAGTTCAATAAGTATGCAGGTGCAGCCAAATACTACGCCATTCAGATAGTCAAAGCTCCACTAAGTTCTTCCAAAGCTTGCCAGCCAATCATAGTAATGGACCAATAGGAAGTGACAGAGCTTTGCCCATTGTATTTGCAGGAGTTTTAAAGCTACTGCAGATAAGTACAGACAACTCTAGGTGCCTGCAAAAATGTTTCACTTTTTGTTAGAGAGACCGAAGGGTGTGTAAGAGGGGCTCTGTGATTAGCTGGATCCCTTGGATCCGATGAAACAGCGGATGCTGAGAAACGCTTCATCCTATTGGTCCGTTCCTCTTTGCACGTCACTTCCGGTCCAACGACGCTGCGTGGCGCTCCACGCTGAGCTGCACTTCCTGTTCTGACCTAATCCTCCAGGAGGTCGTGTATTACACCATTACCAGCTTGTTTACATGCCGAGGATTCTGTTGCAGACATCAGATCACTGCTTCATCCTCCTGTGCTTCACATCTGGGTTCCTCATCTACATCTACCTCACGGACTGTTGAGTCAGATCCCTTATGGATCTGATGAAACAGCGAATGCTGAGAAACGCGTCATCCTATTGGTCCGTTCCTCTTTCCACGTCACTTACGGTCCGACGACGCTGCGTTGCGCTCCACGCTGAGCCGCACTTCCTGTTCCGACCTAGTCCTCCAGGAGGTCGTGGATTACACCATTACCAGCTTGTTTACATGCCAAGGATTCCGTTGCAGACATCGGATCACTGCTTCATCCTCCTGTGCTTCACATCTGGGTTCCTCATCTACATCTACCCCACGGACTGTTGAGTCACCCCGGAACACCCATTATACTATATATGCCCTTTATTTTCATCACTTTGTGAGTAGCCATTTGGCTGTGTTTATTATTAATGCCATAATAAACATCCCTTTATACTGCACTTAGATTGGCGCACCTTCTCTTTCTTCATCATGGTTTCAGTAATTCATGTCCTCAGTCTGCTTGTGTTCAGGAAACTGCGGGTTTTCTTGTGCATCATCTTTAGATCCTTCTGGGATGACAGCCATGCAGACCAATTTTATGCAGTGTGCCGCGTATGGTCTGAGCATTAACAGGCTGACCCCCCACCCCCTCAACCTCTGCAGCAATGCTGGCAGCAGTTATACATCTATTTCCCAGACAACCTCTGGATATGACGCTGAGCATGTGCACTCAACTTCTTTGGTCGACCATAGCGAGGCCTGTTCTGAGTGGAACCTGTCCTGGTAAACTGCTGTATGGTCTTGGCCATCGTGCTACAGTTCAGTTTCAGGGTCTTCATAATCTTCTTATAGCCTAGGCCATCTTTATGTAGAGTTACAATTCTTTTTTTCAAATCCTCAGAGAGTTATTTGCCATGAGGTGCCATGTTGAACTTCCAGTGACCAGTATGGGAGAGTTAGAGCGATAACACCAAATTTAACACACCTGCTCCCCATTCACACATGAGACACTAATGAGTCACATGACAGCAGGGAGGGAAAATGGCTAATTGGGCCCAATTTGGACATTTCCACTTAGGGGTGTGCTCACTTTTGTTGCCAGTGGTTTAGACATTAATGGCTGTGTCTTGAGTTATTTTGAGGGGACAACAAATTTACACTGTCAGACCCGGTTCACAGGGGTGACTTGGGATCCGACTTGGGCTGCGTGCTCGGATAAGGGTCTGGTATGGATTTTTTGTTCGGCATAGGGGGTTCCCCTTAAAATCCATACCAGACCTAAGGGCCTGGTATGCTCTTGAAGGGGGAACCCATGCTGTTTTTTTATTTAACCACTTCCATACCAGGCACTTACGCACCTTCCCGCCCAAGCCAATTTTCAGCTTTCAGCACTGTCGCACTTTGAATGGCAATTGCGCGGTCATGCTACACTGTACCCAAACAAAATTGGCGTCCTTTTTTCCCCACAAATAGAGCTTTCTTTTGGTGGTATTTGATCACCTCTGCTAAAAAAAGACTGAAAATTTTGAAAAAAAAAATTGTTTTTATTTTTTTCTGTTTTTTTTGTAAATAAGTAAGTTTTCTCTTTCAATTAAGGGGCACTGATATGGCGGCACTGATGGGCACAGATGAGATGGCACTGATGGACATCGATGAGGTAGTACTGACGGGCACAGATGAGGTGGCACTGATTGGCGGCGCTGGTATGCGGCACTGATGGGCACTCATAGGCGGCACTGATGGGCACACATAGGCGGCACTGATGGGCACACATAGGCGGCACTGATGGGCACACATAGGCGGCACTGATGGGCACACATAGGCGGCACTAATGGGCACTCATGGGCGGCACAGATGGGCACTCATAGGCGGCACAGATGGGCACTCATGGGCGGCACTTATGGGTGGCACTGATGGATACTTATGGGTGGCACAGATGGGCACTGATAGGTGGGCACTGGGCATGGATGGGCACTGTGGGGTGGCACTGATGGACACTGTGGGGTGGCACTGATGGACACTGTGGGGCGGCACTGATTTACCCATGTTGCCAGTCAGTGCCCATTTGTGGGCACTGATTGGCATCTTTTCTTTTTTTTTTATGCTTTTTTTTCAGACTTTTTTTTTTTGCCCCCTTTTTTTTTGGTTTGCCCTTTCCCTGGTGGTCTAGGGTGGGCTTCCCTGGTGGTCCAGTGTGGCGATCCGAGGGGGGGCTGCGCTGATAAACAATCAGCGTGAACCCCCCCTGTCAGGAGAGCCGCCGATCGGCTCTCCTCTACTCGCGTCTGTCAGACGCGAGTGAGGAAGAGCCATCAATGGCTCTTCCTGTTTATATCGTGATCAGCCGTGGTTGGACACGGCTGATCACGTGGTAAAGAGCCTCGTGGTAAAGAGCCTCCGCCGGAGGCACTTTACCGAGATCGGAGATGCAGGGTGTCAGACTGACACCCCGCATCACCGATCGCCCGCGCGCGGCATGAAATCCTGCAGGACGTCCAGTCAGGATTTCAAAACCACTTCCCGGATGTAAATCGGCTATAGGCCGGGCGGGAAGTGGTTAAAATTTGGCGTGGAGTTCCCCCCTCATGATAAGCCACTGGCAAAGTCCCCTGTCCTGGAGGTGACTTAAAGTCACGTTGTAAGTCGCGCTGTGATTCATGCTTAAGTCGTGTCCAAGTCGCCTCGCAAAGTCACGCACAAAGTCGTGTTGCCCCTTTGTGAACCGGCTCTTATACAAGCTGTACACTCACTACTTTACATTGTAGCAAAGTGTCATTTCTTCAGTGTTGTCACATGAAAAGGTATAATAAAATATTTACAAAAATGTTAGGGGTGTACTCACTTTTGTGATATACTGATTATTCTAGAGTCACTTGACATTATAGTTAAAGTGGTTCTAAAGCCTTAATGTTATTTACCCTAATGTATTCTACGCATTAAGGTGAAAAAATAGGATTTTATACTCACCGTAAAATCCTTTTCTCTGAGTTCATGGACGGACACAGCCTTAATCTTGAGTGGGTATTAGCCTTCCTTTAGGAGTGACTAGGCAGAAAGTGTTAACAACTTCAAAGCTGAACGGCCCTGCCCAGGAGGCAGTCCTACTAGCTATATACCCTTAGGCTGCATTCACACCTCGGCGTATATACGCCTGAAGCGCGACGCTCGTGCCGCGGGAGGGGCGAATTTCCATTGATGTCTATGAGATGGTTCACATCTCACGCCGTACGCCGAAACGCCGTACCCCTGCCGCCTGAAAACAAGTCCCGGACCCTTTTTTTCAGGCGGCATTGGCGTTCGGGCATAGACATCAATGGAAATTATCTGTAAAAAAAGTAAACAAATCGCGGCAAAATACTCCGCGTACGCGGCGTTACAATGTGAATGCAGCCTCAGCCTGCACCAAGCAGTTCAGTTCATAGCAAGCAGTACAAACTTAAAAAAAGAGGGGTGGGTGCTGTGTCCATCCATAAACTCAGAGAAAAGGATTTTACGGTGAGTATAAAATCCTATTTTCTCTTTCGTTCATGGACGGACACAGCCTTAATCTTGACAAAGTGGGACGTCATCAAAAAATTGTAATACAAAAAAGGCATTACAAAAAGTGCAACGGTTCAAGGCCATGCAGGACCTCTTGAGGTCCTGCGTGGCCTCGAAACGTTGCACTTTTTGTAATGCCTTTTTTGTATTACAAACTTTTGGACGTTATCAGCGATCCATGGTGTGCTGCCGAATATTTTTTATTTGTTTGATGGTTCCAGTGCCCAGCTGGTGATCGTTTCAGCACCCACCTTCTTTCCATGAGCCATTTTCAAAGTCCAGGACCGTGTGCGATTGGAATATTGACTAGATTCTCCCTTTGACAGTCTCAGCCGGGGTCATTAGTACTGACAGAACTGAACTATTTGTAGTCACCTCCTCACTAGGTACACCTCTCCCGGGACCCTCCAGGGATGCAGCCTCATGCAGGGAACTCTTAGCCTGGTCTAAAAGACTACAGCCAGGTCTAACTGGGTGCAAATCTACTCTTCCCAGGCCTCCTGCCATGTCCAAGGACTACATATTGTAATTAAATCTGTCCTGGTGTGGGTTGTTTAGCTCCCCTGCCCCAAGAAACTGAGGGCTGCTCCTATCCTGGTTTATAACTGGGTACTGACTCACCCATGACATCACTGCAGGAGGTCTCTAACTAAAAGGGGCCTAGCACTACTTTCTGTAACTAGACACTACTGTATTCTGGAACAGAGCCACCTAGTGGCAGACCAGCTAACTGCACTTGCCTATATGTGGATTTACTAAATGTAAATAGGCTGTTCATTTTGTAAGGGAATTATCCCATAGTTTTATTCTCTGTGTACATAATTGAGTATTCTATGAGTTTTGACCATCTCCGAGTTACCCTCTTGGTCCAGTTTGTTTGTGTAGTATGAGCAGGGCTTTTTTTCAGGGGGAACTTGGGGGAACTCAGTTCCACCACCTCTGGCTCAGACCCTTTGGTGCCTGCTCACCACAATCACTTGCAAACACAGAAGTCTGTTTTCTGTGTTTACAGGTGACAGCTCTGCACTCTGTATGTAACCCCCCTGAACTCTGCATTCTGTATGTAATGCAATTCTGGTATTTAATGCCCCTTTAAGACCCTTCTACTGTTTGTGAAATCTGAACGGGGTCGTGGTTGAGTTCCTGCACCTATTTTCTGAGAAAAAAAGCTCTGAGTATGAGTGCTCCAAACTGTGCCCAAGACCACTTGGAAGAGGTGGTTCCAGGCACGGTTTACTTGTGGCTCGGTACGTTTCCCCTCAGTGTGATTGTAAAACAATCCTAAGCACAAAACTCTACATAGTGCACTGAGCACAGAGACAGGAGTCACTTTGATTTAGTTGAAAGAGGTGATGATGTAAAAGTGCCTGGGAACACTTGCTTAAAGCCCAGTGTGAGTGTAGACCAACAGGGAGTGGGGAAAGCCGAAATATGGCATGGTCCAGTTCAACCGTGCCCAGTGTGAGTGCACCCTAAAAGAAAACTTTCTCTATTAAGTAGAGGTAATATCTATATAACAACTGCCCAGGACCAAAGGGTGTAGATTTCAGTAAGGACATACTGTATATGTCACCCTTATGTGTAATACATCTACTCCATTTTGTGTTTATTGCTCATATAATGCCCATTTTTCTAGTTGTTTGATGACCGTTCACAGAAGAAGTAATTTTTATGATTGTAAGTAAAGAGATGTGAGCATTGCATGCTGTTGCTACAACTTTAATAATTTCACAGCATATACATTATAAAATGGTAGTTTTTGACACATTTTTAATTGCTTTAAAATAACATGTTTATGATGGAATTCCACTTAAATCGTCTTTTTTTCTTTTCTTTTCAAAATATTTTTATTGTATTTTTCAAAGGAAACAAAAAAAAAAAAAAAAACAATTCAGTTTCTCAGTCATACATTGTTATCACATATATGCCTGGGTAGGCAACAGATTATCAACATACTTAACAACAATGTTATAGGACACTTGTCCGATCAGACAATATTCAATTGCTTAATCAAGTAACTACAAACCCTGTTTACCCCAGAGGGATCATACTGTAAACAAGGCATAATGACTCAATATAATATATTATAGAACAAAAACAAACATACAAGGGTAACAAGAGGGAAGGAAGGGAAGGGGAGCTGAGACGGAAGTTAACTTTTAAATCCGACCAAATTTAAGAGCATAGTCGTACAGGAGCACATCAATAGTTCTTAGAATTCTTCAGAAAATTAGAAGCCCTAGGATGAGTAATCCATTCATTCCAAATTTTTTATACATTTCGCTGTGGAACCTTTTTTGTGCGCTAGCATTAGTTCATAATGAGCCCGAGAGTCTCTGGATAACTTCTGATTAGATGCTAAGGTAGATTTCCATAATTGTGTTATGGTGAGCCTTGCTGCTGTGAGTATATTAGCAACTACAGTTCTAAAATGGGGAGGATAAATGTCTAGTTTTAAACCTAATAAGGCCATTTCTGGAGTGAGTGGGCCAGATCCACGTACCTCTGCGCCGGGCGCAGCGTATCTAAGATACACTACGCCGCCGTAACTTTTTTTTTTTATCGAATACTCAAAGAATTTGCGCCTTAAGTTACGGCGGCGTAGTGTATCTTTGGCGGCGTAATGGAGCGCCATTCAAATCTCTGTGATGAGGGCGTGTTTTATGTAAATACGTCGTGACCCGACGTAAACAACGTTTTTTTTTAACTGCGCATGCGCCGTCCGTGGGGGTATCCCAGTGCGCATGCTCGAAATTAAACCTGGAACCAGCCAATGCTTACGACGGTGACGTCATTCTACGCAAATTCCTATTCGCGAACGACTTACGCAAACTACGTAAAAAATTCAAAATTGGACGCGGGAACGACGGCCATACTTAACATTGAGTACGCCTCAGAATAGCAGCTTTTACTATACGCCGGAAAAAGCCGAACGCAAACGACGTAAAAACAATGCGCCGGCCGGACGTACGTTCGTGGATCACCGTAACTAGCTAATTTGCATACTCGACGCGGAATTAGACGGAAACGCCACCTAGCGGCCGCCGAAAAATTGCAGCTTAGATCCGACGGCGTACTAAGACGTACACCTGTCGGATCTAGCCGAGATGCCGTCGTATCTTGTTTTGAAGATACAAAACAAAGATACGACGCGCAAAATTTGAAAATACGCCGGCGTAATACCTTTGTGGATCTGCCGCAGTATCTTTAGGTTTCCAGTGAAAGACGCAATAAAGGAGGATACATTATTCCAAAAGCTAGACAAAGCTTTACAATCCACTTAAATCGTTTTTTAATGATGTAACTCTTGTATTTTAAAAAATGAAATCAGACTGGTGACAATCCAAGAAAATAATTTTTGGGTGTGGGCTAGTTGGTTTGGAAGTTTCCTTATGGAAAAAAAAACAGTAAAAGAGGAATCGGTCTAAACACTAAATTTGTTCATAAACTGCAATCCAGGGTAAACTAAACTGAGTTTGCTGGAAGGATAAGTGCACTTTAATGATACAATTATTAGAAGTTGTGTTCGTCCTTTTCTTTCTTTTGGTTTATTCAGCATCTTTACTCATATCTCCCTTTCATTGCAGAAACAAGGCACTCTTGTAAAGTTTAAAATGGCTAGGGTGTTGATGACAGCCCTCAAATGGCAAAATGAAAGAAATGTCAACAATTCATGTTAGCAAACTTGATTGAGTTGCATGGATATAATTAAGGCACTAATGTGTTGATAATGTGTACCTATCAGTTAAATAGGTAGGCAGAGTTTTAAGGTTCTTTCTTCCTGTTTGTTATAAGAAAACCTAGTTTTATTATTCCTGCCATCACATAGATAGACTAAACTTTAAAATGAGTTTCGCTATCCAGTTTCACATATGTTATTGTTAATGCATTATGGTTCACGCAGTTTTAAGGACATTTGGTAAAACCATTTGAACTTAGACATAATTTCCTTTATATAAAACAGACCAATGTAAATGATTTTCTCAGCCATTTGTCTGAGGTTCGGTATCCAAGCCATGTTATTTAAAACAATTCAGTAAAGTTGAATTACGTTAAGCTGTATTTTGACTTTCGGCAATGATGTAATAGCTTTAAGTATAGGTGTCCCTCTTCATAGGGATTATGATACTTATATGGACTCATGATATTGGATGATGTAATTCAGCAAGATATAATGATAAATGATAAAGATGAAATGATGATGACGTAATTCTGAAAGATATATTGCAGATAGGCATGACGTTATTCATTTGTTTGCTGCCCTATTGACCGAACTGGAGCCTCTCTTTTCACATGAACCATGCTCTATATACTGCATATACCATTTACACATACTGTATATGATATTGTGGTTGAAAGGTTGGTAGCTTTTATCTTCACTCACAAACAGCAGCAAGAACGCTACTAGCAGCAGTCTAGATTCCCATCAATTTGCCCACAGAGTGTATAGGAGTACAGAAGATGCCATTGTGTTAGCACTACATATGGCATTAAGTCATTGGCCAGAGAAATAATGTGAGGATTCTGTTTACTGACTACAGCTTGGCCTTTAACACCCTTATTCCAGGCTTATTGTTTGAGAAATTGCTGAAGCTGGGTCTGCCGCTGTTAAGATTAAGGATTTTTTGACAAATAGTTCTCAGGTGGTTAAAATGGGCCGATATTCCTCTTCTGAGTGACGGTTAAATGTTGGATATCCACAGGGTTATGTATTGAGCCGTCTTCTTTATGCGCTTTACACCTACGACTGCATTTCTCACTATCATACAAACGTATAACATTTTCTAACAATACTTCGAAAGTCAGTTACATCGAAGGAGGGGATGAGGAATTTTATAGATTGGAAGTCGGAAAGATAGTACAGTTGTGCGCAGCAAATAATTTACCTTTGAATATAAGAAAAACTAGCTAGTTGTAGATTTTAGGACAAACAAGACTGAAATAGCTCCACTTTTTATTAAGGGTGAATGTATGGAGATGGTCTTTGTCTATAACTTCCTCGGGGGTACACATTTCTGAGAACCTTTTGTGGTCAGAAAATGTACCTGTTGTTGTTAAAAAATCCCAATAACGATTTTGCTTTTTTAGACTGCTTGGGAAGTATGTTCTAGGGCAGAAACTATTAGAGACTTATTATTGCGCTTTTGTTCTCAGTTGAGAGGGTATTGATGTACTGTGTTTTAGTATGGTACCCAAATTGTACCACGGTTGACAAGAACGCCCTTGAGAAAATAATTTTGACTGTGCAGAGAATAGTGGGTCTTAAAGTTCCATCCCAAGAAATCTGTGACTCATGCTGTCTTGGTAGAGCATAGAAAATAATAGGTGATTCATCCCATTCAGGCTATCACTTATTTGAATTATTACCATCAGGCAGATGTTACAGGAACATTAAAGTAAGAACAAATAGGTACAGAGAGAGCTGCTTTCCGTGGACTAGTTTGGTATTAAATGGAAAAAGTAGGTCAGGGTTAGTGCTTTGCCATTTTAAGGGATTTTTTTAATTACTTATGTTCGTGTAATATTTTATGGATGTGTACGTGAAATTTGTTTGTGTTTTTAAAAACTGAGAGCAGTTACCAATTTGAATTTTCGTTGTCATATGTTTTCATTACTGCACTAGGTGCAAGGTGTGTAAAACCTCCAAGAGAACAAAAATAAAAATGTAGTTTTCAATCGTTACAAAACATAAATTTAAAATAAAATCATTAATCACTTGTGACTCTGAATATGTCACATATGTACTAGAATGCCCGTGCCCCAAGCAATACGTAGGTAGAACTACACGCAAATTATGTACCAGAATAAATGAACACATAGCTAACATCAAAAATGGGTTCACTAAACATAGCGTGCCAACTCACTTTAGACAATTCCACAATAGGGACCCAACATTGCTCACGTTCTATGGAATAGATAATGTTAAAAAACATTGGAGAGGGACCCATCTTAAGAGAGCGGTATCACAAAATGAAACTAAATGGCTATATAATTTATACACCTTGCAGCCTGCTGGCATAAATATAGATGTAGACCTAAATTGTTTCTGAACCAATGATTAATAGATTAATTATGGGATTTTGATAAATTTATTAAACATAGGTGATATACACACATAAAGTGGGGTTTAGTACATCTTAGGGTAGAATCCAACTAATCGTGGTCAATTAAAACTAGCTTAAGCTTACCAATTGTATTCTTGTTCCATTGATTTCTACGTCTGTAACGTTGTAATGCTACATGATACATGTACCTTATCTTTTGTTTTTTGTAAAATTCAATAAAAATTCATTGATAAAAAAAAAAGCTTAAGCTATGGGACACCCCTGGGGTACAGTACATACATCCACGCCCTTATGCCATAAAAATTATTACTATCTTTAATACAGACTGATTATTTAAATATGTATGTATTTATTATCCTGCCTAGTGACCGGGACGCTTCCTGATGACATTGTAAGACGAAAGGTACTTCAAGGCGCATCCCGGTCACGTTTTTTCCAGCCACTTCCGGTTTTCACTTCACCACTAGTGTTGCTCACGAATATTCGTATTGCAAATATGCGGCTCGAATATGGCATATTCGAGTATTCGCGATATATTTCGAATTTCGCGGTGAATATTCGCTATTCCGAATATTCGCATTTTTTCAATTTTATTTTTAAAACAGATCACATCCTATCGATGTCTAAAAGCATTGCTGGTATGATTAGAGACCCTGGGCCGAGTAGCTAAGCTGAGGCGATCCTTTTATGTTGCCGAATATAAAAAAAAAAAAATTGCGAAATTTCGCTAATGCGAATGCGAAAATGATTGCGAATTTTCGATAACTGTGGTAGGAGAACTCTGATTGTCTCTGATGCAAAAGGGGGGGGGCTTTGTGTATGTTTCTGTTATGAATATTTGTATGTTTGATATTATTTTTTTTTGTAAGAAGGAAAAAATTGCGCATACCTTAAAAAAAGGGGAGAATACAGCAGCAACTCAAAAATGTTATACAACATAAATTAATACAAGACAGAAAATGGAGTCGCTCTACAAGAATAAAAAATATGTCTAGTGACAAGACATGTGGGCAAATTATAAAATAAGCAAGCGCAAATAACTTGTGAAATACACAGTGAAACAAATATATAAAGAAATATAGTCCCAATAATAGAAAAATAATCTTTCATAAAAATGTCTTTGATATGTGAAGTGAAAAAAAGTCCAAAGCATGCAGCATGAACGTGTTCAATCTTCAAGGTGTTTGATTGACAAACGGCTGTGACAGATGGATAGAGTAAAGAATCACCACCAATGCAAAACACTTTTTATTTTCTATTGTAAAATATCACGAATATTCTGAGCCAGAGTGCTCCTTCCGCATTTGCCGAATATTCGCAATTATTTTGTATTGTAAAATATCACGAATATTCTGAGCCAATCAGAGTGCTCCTTCCGAAATTTCGCCATCAATATCGCATTCGCATTTTGCGAAATTTCGATACAATATCACGAATATTCTGAGCCAATCAGAGTGCAAAATATCACGAATATTCTGAGCCAGAGTGCTCCTTCCGCTGTTGTCGAAATTTCGCAATTATTTTCGCATTCGCAATAGCGAAATTTCGCAAAAATTTCATTTTGATAAAATATCACGAATATTCGAATTTAGCGAATATTTCTCGAATATTC
Organism: Rana temporaria; assembly: GCF_905171775.1. Lineage (NCBI taxonomy): Eukaryota > Metazoa > Chordata > Amphibia > Anura > Ranidae > Rana > Rana temporaria. The sequence continues at coordinate 291,534,343 of NC_053493.1, forward strand.
GGCTATACAGGGAGTGCAGAATTATTAGGCAAGTTGTATTTTTGAGGATTAATTTTATTATTGAACAACAACCATGTTCTCAATGAACCCAAAAAACTCATTAATATCAAAGCTGAATATTTTTGGAAGTAGTTTTTAGTTTGTTTTTAGTTTTAGCTATTTTAGGGGGATATCTGTGTGTGCAGGTGACTATTACTGTGCAGAATTATTAGGCAACTTAACAAAAAAAATATATATACCCATTTCAATTATTTATTTTTACCAGTGAAACCAATATAACATCTTAACATTCACAAATATACATTTCTGACATTCAAAAACAAAACAAAAACAAATCAGTGACCAATATAGCCACCTTTCTTTGCAAGGACACTCAAAAGCCTGCCATCCATGGATTCTGTCAGTGTTTTGATCTGTTCACCATCAACATTGCGTGCAGCAGCAACCGCAGCCTCCCAGACACTGTTCAGAGAGGTGTACTGTTTTCCCTCCTTGTAAATCTCACATTTGATGATGGATCACAGGTTCTCAATGGGGTTCAGATCAGGTGAACAAGGAGGCCATGTCATTAGTTTTTCTTCTTTTATACCCTTTCTTGCCAGCCACGCTGTGGAGTACTTGGACGCGTGTGCTGGAGCATTGTCCTGCATGAACATCATGTTTTTCTTGAAGGATGCAGACTTCTTCCTGTACCACTGCTTGAAGAAGGTGTCTTCCAGAAACTGGCAGTAGGACTGGGAGTTGAGTTTGACTCCATCCTCAACCCGAAAAGGCCCCACAAGCTCATCTTTGATGATACCAGCCCAAACCAGTACTCCACCTCCACCTTGCTGGCGTCTGAGTCGGACTGGAGCTCTCTGCCCTTTACCAATCCAGCCACGGGCCCATCCATCTGGCCCATCAAGACTCACTCTCATTTCATCAGTCCATAAAACCTTAGAAAAATCAGTCTTGAGATATTTCTTGGCCCAGTCTTGACGTTTCAGCTTGTGTGTCTTGTTCAGTGGTCGTCGTCTTTCAGCCTTTCTTACCTTGGCCATGTCTCTGAGTATTGCACACCTTGTGCTTTTGGGCACTCCAGTGATGTTGCAGCTCTGAAACATGGCCAAACTGGTGGCAAGTGGCATCTTGGCAGCTGCACGCTTGACTTTTCTCAGTTCATGGGCAGTTATTTTGCGCCTTGGTTTTTCCACACGCTTCTTACGACCCTGTTGACTATTTTGAATGAAACGCTTGATTGTTCGATGATCACGCTTCAGAAGCTTTGCCATTTTAAGAGTGCTGCATCCCTCTGCAAGATATTTCACTATTTTTGACTTTTCTGAGCCTGTCAAGTCCTTCTTTTGACCCATTTTGCCAAAGGAAAGGAAGTTGCCTAATAATTATGCACACCTGATATAGGGTGTTGATGTCATTAGACCACACACCTTCTCATTACAGAGATGCACATCACCTAATATGCTTAATTGGTAGTAGGCTTTCGAGCCTATACAGCTTGGAGTAAGACAACATGCATAAAGAGGATGATGTGGTCAAAATACTCATTTGCCTAATAATTCTGCACTCCCTGTATATTCGTGATATATCGCAAAATCGAATATGGCGTATTCTGCTCAACACTATTCACCACGGCGGTGAAGCACATGCCAATCTACCAAGCGGAAGCTGGATGGCTGTAGAATACATCTGTCTGGTGTTTCATGCTGCTATCCTTAGTGCCAGGAAAATGCACCAACAAATATAAGCAGCCCTTTGGCTTATGTTTTTTACATATTTTTTACCATATTTACCATATTTACTATGGTCCCGTTTCTATCCATTTCTTAATGGGCTATCGCGGTGGAGAGACAACAAGGTTTCCAGCCACATCCTCATTGGTATATCAGCAGGAGCATTGAACCACACAAACAGCCTGATCTGGCTTTCTTTTTAGTTAAAGAGGTCATGGTGGTCTGGTGAGTAGGCATTTCACTCACATCCACCTGGTGATTTGCCATTGGTGATGGTGTAAGGATTGAAGTTGCATCACATAAGACATATTATGCTTTGATGGATTATTTGATTCACTGTTAACTAATATTATTTAACACTGGAATAGTATTCATGAATTGTTTATACTATATTAATTAGCACTATGCACTTTATTTTGTTTATGCACTAAAATGGTCAACATTTAATACAAATCAACACTATTTATAGCACCCCCTATTATTACACACCACAAAAAAGGGGGAAAGCTTTAACTCCACCACTCCTTACCTGGTTATTACTCACTAAAATCGTTTTTATAACTTTCTGGCAGACGGTGCAAAGAAAATGCAAATAGCTTGATCTGTAAAACTGTCTTAAAGTAGATGTAAACCCTCACATATACCCAGTGAAGTGAATGGCTTTAGATGATACCGTACAAAGAGATGAAACACATCTCTCTACATACGTTTTACATGTATATCTGCTGTCTTCAGCTTTATATACTGTTTAGAAAGTTCAGATCCTGTTAGAGATTTTCTCTTCCTGTTCAGCACTGATTGTGAAGTCTGGGCACACAGCCAAGGCAGCTGATTGGAGAAAAGGCACACACAACCTCTTCTCTGAGGCAGAGACTCTCAGAGCTGTCCTGTGAATAGTTTAGCTGTCTGCTAATCTATTTATAGCAACCTCCCCGTCGCAAATTTCAGCCTGGTTTTATCACATGTGTCTGATAAATTGTCAGAAGTTATCATGGTGATAACAGAAAAATGGAGCAGGAGAAAGCCAAGGGGCTTTGTTAATTAAACACGCGTCAGCATTGTGATGCCCAATTGGACATCATGTGCACGGGGCGGTGGTGTGGTGCAGATGCAGAAAATGACACACCCTCCCAAACCCCCACATCCAACCAAGGTGGGTGGGAGGGAATGGAAGGGGCGCCAAGGGGCATTGCAGCCTCCGGGTGGCAAAGTCCAGCACAACAATATCACATGACATAGTAATGGATAATTAAATGCATGTAAATCAAAATGCTAGAAATGATGGTGTAGGTTGATTGTATCCCCCAAAACCTTCAAAGGTCTCCATCCCTATCAATATTTAAGCAAAAGAGAAATTGTGGGACTTTAAATGAGGTGCATGGGACCAAACAACTCCATTCCTGTCTATAAACAAGAGGGGGAGTCATACTGTAGAAAAACATGTGTTTATTTGCAGGGCAATAGGTATCATGCCCTGAAACAGCAGGTACATACATGAATAATTAAACATAACATTGACATATTGCAGACCATAATACATAAAAAGTAAAAGCAATCCCTATTAGCGTATATTGATTGGTTTGCACAAAAGTTATAGCGTCTACAAACTATGGGATATTTCTATTTTTTTTACTAGTAATAGTGGCGATCAGCAGCTTATAGCTGGACTGGGATATTTCGGCCAACAGTCGGGACACTAATACAGTGATGTGCTAAAAATATTCACGGTCAATGTACTGGCACTGGCTGGGAAGGGGTTAAAATCAGGGACGATCACAGGGTTAACTGTGTGCCTAACAGGGTTAACTGTGTGCCTAGCAGTGTTTGTGTGGGAGGTGCTTTTACTAGGTGAAGGCATTGATCCATGTTCCTGCTTTGCAGGAACACAGGATCAATGCTTTCCTAGTGAGAGAGATCTGCCTTGTGTACATAGGCAGATTGCTGTTCTGGCTCTCTGCCTAATGATCGATGGGTGCCGGCGGAGCATGAGCGCCCCAGACCCAGATTAAAGTACTTGATTTGGTGCAGAGTGGCCGTCCTGCTGCAGTATATGTGTGGTCGTGAACTGGTTAATATCCAAATAAACATTTGATGGTAGATCCATTTAAACAGGATCTTACACTGATATAACTAAAGCATTTATTTTAGCAAAAAAGAATCCCAGAGCCCAGGATATTTTAACACTTGTAGTAATTTTAGTTTCCAAAAAATAATATGCAATAGGAGCCATTTTAAAACCTCATTATTGTGTCAAGTTGCCAGAATCACCTCATTTATCTATTGTGTGGCACTGAGCCAGGATAACTAGAAATAAAGGCCGGGGAAGCTTGCTGACTTGACCCAGTGGTTTACAGCAGCTGTTGTATTGTCAGTCTCCCTTACGTGTGTGAGGCTGCCAGAAACAAGATTACTCACTGGGCTTTAGAACAAGAACAAATGTTATCTCCTGCAATAATACAATTTAAACTTTGCTACATTTCCCATAAAGCACATTACAGTCGTGGGACTCTTATGCGTACACACGATCATTTTTCGGGTTGTAAAAAACAACGGGTTTTTTTATGTCATTAAAAACGATCGTGTGTGGGCTTCAGAGCATTTTTTGGGTTCTGAAAAACGGGCAAAATCTTTTTCGAACATGCTCTATTTTTTCACAAAGTTTTGAAGGTTGTCGTTTTTCGGGTTGTAAAAAATGGTTGTGTGTAGGCTTTAACGACGTGAAAAATCCGTGCATGCTCAGAAGCAAGTTATGAGACGGGAGCGCTCGTTCTGGTAAAACTACCGTCAGTAATGGAGTAAGCACATTCATCACGCTGTAACAGACAGAAAAGCGCAAATCGTCTTTTACTAACACAAAATCAGCTAAAGCAGCCCAAAGGGTGGCGTCATCCGAATGGTACTTCCCCTATAGTGCCGTCGTACGTGTTGTACGTCACCACGCTTTGCTAGAGCATTTTTTTTAAACGATCGTGTGTAGGCAAGGCCGTTTTAATGATCAAGTTGAAAAAAACTTTGTTTTTTCTAGAGCCTGAAAAACATAGTTTTTTTACAAGCCGATAAATGATCGTGTGTACGCGGCATTAGGCTTCACATTTTTTTCATGTGCGCAGTAGTATGCACTGGTAATCTGTCCCAGGATATACAGGTAGGTATAGTCAGCCCCTGACTGAAAATGTACTGTTGGCTTCAGGCAGATTTTCACAAATGATTCTGCTGGTCAAACAGCCTTGGTGTTGCTATATATATTAATAAAGATGAATTCCACTCCACGATTCCACTCCACTCTAATGATTTAATTGCATTATATCATTTTTTTTGAGCTGCAGAAGACCCCAATTGGTTAGACCCCAAGGGGGAATGCTAATTTAACTCAATTTTTCCAAAGGGTAGGGTTGTTCCCACAGAGCACTGTGCATGTGGGGAAAATGAAGACGGAACACAATCGTCCAAGAGGTAAGTTTGTTTAGTTGAGAGATAAACTCAAACAGTGTGTACCACGCCAAAAAATTGGAGGGAAATCACCATAGGATGTTCCAGAGCAAGACAGAGAGAAGGAAGAACAATGTACTGGTGAAGGTGAAGGTAAAAAAAAAAACTTAGGAAGAAAAGAGGCACCTGGCCTCAAAACAACCTTGCCCTAGTGAAGAACAAGAAAAGGTTCCTTACCGTGAAGGGTGACCACTCGCAGAAGAGATGGTGGCAAGAAGACAACTTTGAGAGCAAGGATAGGCAGAGGAATATCCTTGATAATTCAGGGGGTGGTCCAAAAGAACTGACAATAAAATGGCCATAAAGTTCTAGGGAAAGGGACAGGCAAACATTGCAAGTAGCACCTTGTACGAAAGCCTCAACAAAGAGTGAAGGGCAAGCAGCGTCTGAAATGAATTGGAAATTCTGAGATTTGACCATTAATTGTTCTCAAGGCCCAAGACCCTGATCCAGATCAGGCTGGAGAAGGCTGGATTTGTCCTGCGGAGTACATCCTGTGAAAGAATCCCTGTCATGCCCCAAGCTAAATACTCTACAAGAGTGATGGTAGACTATAAAAAAATGTGGTTCCCAAGCTTAGAGAACATAGGAAAAACTGAATTTGATAGGCTCCTGTCCCTCAGGACCTGGGCTGTATTAGCCAGGCAAACAAGCCAGCGACTGAGAAGCAGGGTAAAAAACAGCCCATAGGGTAGATATCTGGACAATCTTGGAGGGCCCACACGAAATCTCCTTTAGGAGCCTGACAAGGTCAGACCACCATGTAATCTTGGGCACGATCAGAGAGAAGAGAATCATTAGAATGCCCTCACTCGATCCCCAGCCCAAAGCATCATTACAGGCTGTACCCGCAACTTTTCTCGGGTAGGGTCCAGGTATTGTCCCTCAGGACCTGGGCTGTATTAGCCAGGCAAACAAGTCAGCGACTGAGAAGCAGGGTAAAAAACAGCCCATAGGGTAGATACAGTATGTGGACTATCACTCATGAACCAACTGCAATTGGGACTAGCCCTTTTGTACTCACTGATGGTGATCAGGGAGTGCAATAATAGCCCCTGCAGGGACAGTCTTCACCATCTCTGGGAGAGGTTTCCAGGGACAGGGCTCCATCAACGTAAGGATCACCTCAGCCCAAAGCATCATTACAGGCTGTACCCGCATCTTTTCTCAGGTAGGGTCCAGGTATTGTTCTCCAAGGCTAAGCCAAGGAGTTAACTGATCCTGGAACCCTATCTGTACTGTGCTGACAGAGACTGGACATTAGTTGTAAACTAAATGTACACACTGTCTTTCTTAACTAAGGTTTAAAGATCCTAATGCCCCGTACACACCATCACTTTATGTGTAAAAAGTAAAAAATGACCTTTTTGAAACTTCAATTTTCAAAGACGAAGTTGCCTACACACCATCGTTTTTCTCACAATGTTCTAGCAAAGCGAGGTTACGTTCCACCACGTTTTTCCATTGAAGCTCGCTTCATAACTAGCTTCTGGGCATGCGCGGGTGTAAAAACGTCTTTTTAAACGACGTTTTTTGCTACACACGGTCAATTTCTGTGAATTAAAAAACGACGTTTTGAAAAACGACACATAAAATTGAAGTATGCTTCAATTTTTTTTGGTCGTTTTTTACAAGACATAAAACGACGTTTCCCCCCACACACGGTCAATTAAAGTGACGTTTTTAAAAACGTCGTTTTTTTTCATCACATAAAGTGATGGTGTGTACGGGGCATTAGGGTTGGGTAGTACAAATCTTTCCCAATAGTTGCACACTGCAAGCTAATCTAAACAATACAAGCTGCAGATAGAGTCCTATGTACAGACCTGCTCTAGAAACAACTAGAAAAGTAAGAAATATTTGTTAAAGTTTTGTTTAGGTATGCTGTGTAAGTGGGAACACATAACAAACATATAGTGGGGGTTCTCAAATTATTGGTCAGGTCTGCCTCCAAATCTTGTTTGCAGCGTCTCAAATGTTCAGCTAATGTGTTCATTATGCAAACCATCATGAGAGAAATACATGTGCTGCTACCAAAGCAGGAGGGTGAGCAGAAAAGCCATGAAAATAGCATTTTCAGAAGGAAACTTCAGCAATGTTTCTTTCTCTCTAAGGGGCAGGGTGGTGCTCAAAAAGACTCAGTGGTGAATCATTGACAAAAAAAATGTTTCAGCAATTTAATAATAGCACATTTATATAAGAAATATTATGCTTACTTCAAATGTTAATGAGACTTTGATTTTTTTTAAATAAAGATTGGAATAACTAAATGTGTGATGGACAATAAAAAAATAGATGACACCACACACAGGCAACTACAGGTCCTAGCAAAAGTATTCACCCCCTTGGCTTTTTACCTATTTTGTTACATTACAGGCTTTAGTTCAATGGTTTTTTTTTTATATGAATTATATGTGATAGATCAGATCACAATAGTCTTAGGCCCCTTTCACACTTGCGGACCGTATGTCCGCTTTTTCATCCATCCGTGTGTGGATGAAAAAGGGACATACATTGGTCCCTATGAGATCGCGGGTGTCAGCGGATAAATATCCGCTGACACCCGATCTCGCCCACCTCCGCATTCCTCTGATTCTGCAGACGGAGGAAAACCCTATTTTTCTTTCCGTCTGCGGATCGGATGAACAGGGACAGCCGGTCCGTGTTCATCCGATCCCCCCATTGTGGAGAGCGGAAAAAAGACAGGGCGGTCCCTGCACAGTGTGTGGGGACTGCCCTGTCATCTGCCGGCTCAGCGGGGATCAGCAGAGCGATCCCCGCTGAGCAAACGGAGGTTCATGATCTGCCCCGTGTAAAAATATATACATAAAACTATTTTTCAGAAATAAAAAAATTATAATTGGCATGTGCGTATGTATTCACCCCCTTTGTTACAAAGCCCATAAAAAGCTCTGGTGCAACCAATTACCTTCAGAAGCCACATAATTAGTGAAATGATGTCCACCTGTGTGCAATCTAAGTGTCACATGATCTGTCATTACATATACACACCTTTTTAAAAGGCCCCTGAGGCTATAACACCTAAGCAAGAGGCACTAGCCAAACACTGCCATGAAGACCAAGGAACTCTCCAAACAAGTAAGGGACAATGTTCTTGAGAAGTACAAGTCAAGGTTAGGTTATAAAAAAATATCCAAATCTTTGATGATCCCTAGAAGCACCATCGAATCTATCATAACCAAATGGAAAGAACATGGCACAACAGCAAACCTGCCAGAGACGGCCGCACACCAAAACTCACAGACCAGGCAAGGAGGGCATTAATCAGAGAGGCAGCACAGAGACCTAAGGTAACCCTGGAGGAGCTGCAGAGTTCCACAGCAGAGACTGGAGTATCTGTACATAGGACAAAATTAAGCCGTACATTCCATAGAGTTAGGCTAAATACAGGTATATTCTTGAGCAAACCTGTACCACTCGGTGTGTGATTTGAGGCTAGGATGAAGGTTACCCTAATAGCAGGACAATGACCCCAAACACACTGCTAAAGAAACACTTGAGTGGTTTAAGGGGAAACATGTAAACGTGTTGGAATGGCCTAGTCAAAGCCCAGACCTCAATCCAATAGAAAATCTGTGGTCAGACTTAAACATTGCTGTTCACAAGCGCAAACCATCCAACTTGAAGGAGCTGGAGCAGTTTTGCAAGGAGGAATGGGCAAAAATCCCAGTGCTAAGATGGGGCAAGCTCACAGAGACTTATCCAAAGCGACTTGGAGCTGTGATAGCCGCAAAAGGTGGCTCTACAAAGTATTGACTTAAGGGGGGTGAATAGTTATGCACATTGACATTTTGTGTTATTTTTTTCTAATTGTTGTTTGCATCACAATAAAAAAAATCTTTAAAGTTGTGGGCATGTTCTGTAAATTAAATGATGCAAATCCTCAAACAATCCATGTTAATTACAGGTTGTGAGGCAACAAAACACTGAAAAATGCTGGGGGGGGAGGGGGGGGGGGTTGAATACTTTTGCAAGGCACTGTTTAGTCAGATAAACATCTTTATGTGGTTCTAAAGACAAGACATCCCCTGCATAAAGGTATGAAATGTTCCAGCAGTTGTACGGCCCACCCCATATTCTTATATACAGTACTTACCTATTTCAATCTAGCACTGTCTGCACCAGCGCTGGTCTTTGCTCCTCTTCACTCAGGACACAGAGGCAGCAGCAGGAACCATTGTTTTCTGCTGCTGTCAATCAAATCAAGTGAGGAGGTAGCGGGGCTAAGCCATGCTGTATATGTCTATAGATGCACACAACAAGGCTCAGGCGTACCAGTATGTGTGCCCCCATAGCACACAGCTTGCCATGGGTCACACACAGAAGAGGCCAGTATTCTGATAGCGCCAGCGGGGAACATTAGAAGAAGAGGTTTGGGATTGCTCTATGCAAAACTATTGCAAAGAGTTGGTAGTGTACCATGTTTATTAAATTAGAATTTTTTTTTAAATTAGCCTCTTTAGTTAGCAGGCATCCAGCACTGAAATATGGTAAACGGATAGCAAACTTTTTAATAATCAATTTATAGATATGCCCATATGTAATTCTGCTTGTTTATGACTATGCTGTGTAGTGTGTGTGTGAAAATAAATTCAATATTGATTGTCTGACCTCCAAAGAAAGCTTATTTTACGTTAGACTGTTGAGGATTAGTAAGTGTAAATTACAGGATACTGCATGGTTTGGTCCGCCAAACCTGTAATGTTCTGTAGGTTTTGAGTGACCTCTAGTGGAAGAATTAAGTACATAAGAATACAATCTTGTGTGATCTCTTTCGAGTTGATTTTGGTTTGCAGTTGCAGTATTTTGTAGTATGCATGTCTGAGTATTATTATGTCATTAATTGCATTAAAATTTTTTAATCCTATCACATACCCCATTTAAGTCAAAGGTAGCTTTAAGTCGGCTGGTCACAAACGAGTTTAAACATAAATTTCCTTGTGATGAATGCGTGGGAAGGCTCGCTGACCAAGAGGAAAGGTTGGGAGATGATAGGGGCAGGGCCCAGCTAAAATATTGTTTGCATTCTGTCAACATGATAATATGAAACCGTATTATTCTATATAAATATATAAAAAGAGAGAGAGAGAAAGAAAAAGAGTTTGTAAGTACAAGAAATCAGAGCTGGGTTCTGGATGGGATATACAGTATAGTTCCCCACTATTGGGTTGTGATCCCTTTAAGGGAGGGTTCAATAGACATTTTCCATACCCAGGGGTTTTCATCCATGCAGGGTGAGGGGTTTCGGGATAGCCCAGGCTTCTAACAAGAGACTCATTTCGGTACACTCTGGATTGGTAGTCTCCTGTGCCCTGGAATTCAGAGGCACAGAGAGACTTTGGGTGGAAAAGAGCCTCCAAACCCTGATTGCAGGGGCTTTGGTCCCAAAAAGGGTTAAACTACTTGAAAGGGAGTCTTGGATTCAGCATGGGTCTATAGGGTGGAGTAATCCACAGCTGTGATTGTGTAGCTGGCTGGTGATCTTGGGCTCTTTAGATTACAACTGGTGCTCGGATGTGGGCAAATAAGCTGTACAAACCATTTAAAGTAAAAAAGAGACAAAGAAAAAAAACTGACATTTAAAGAATCAGTGTCTATTTTTGTACGTCCTGGGTCAAAGAGGCACAGTTGGTGCAAACCTCTGAGGCCAGCATAGAGGAGGTAGTCAAAGCCCTGGTGCAATCTACAGTGACCCAGGAGCTGGCCTCCTTGGAAGGCAATGTCAGCCATAAGGAAACCCAGGCACACCAAAATTAGACCCTGGTGCTACTGTTTCAGGTTCAGACAGTGCAGTTGGAGGTGCAAAGGTCTGTCCAGGCTCAGTTGGATACACTCATGGATTGAATAAAGTGTACTTGTTGCTGCTAGCAACCCAGTGACAGCGAGTGCTTATGCCAAGAGAGAAGGGTGGCCTCGGGACCTTGGAACCACAGAAAGCCTACTATGACCCACTGAGGTGAGCGACTCAGGCGTGTCTAATCAAAGACAGCAGAATACGTTTCGGCCAAAATTTATGAAGATATATATATCTTTTTTTTTTTACAAAATATTGTGTTTTTTGTTTATATTGCAAAAAAAAGTGGTGATTAAATACCACCAAAGGAAAGCTTTACTTGTGTAAAAAAATTATATACATTTTGGGCATAGCATTGTCTGACTGTGCAATTACCAGTTAAAGTAGCGCAGTGCTAAATAGAAAAAAAATACTTGATTAAAAAGGTGGTGAAATCGTATCCAGTGCTGGTTGCACCAGACTTCTCTAAGAAATTTGTTGTTCAAACAAATCCCTCTAATGAAGCCTTAAGCCTCGTACACACAATCTGATTTTCCGACGGGATTATGTGATGGCAGGCTGTTGGCGGAAAATCCAACCGTTTGCATGCTTCATCTGACAATTTTCGGATTTTCTGCAGACAAATGTTGGATGGCAGGCTTTGAAATTTTCCGCAGACAACGGTCTGTGGCCGGATTTTCCAAGCGTGTGTACACAAGTCCGTCGAACAAAAGTTCAAAGTACAAACACGCATGCACGGAAGCAATGCTCACCAAACACAACATTAGCAGAAGGTGCCCAAAGGGTGGCGCTAAAGAGCTGAAAAACTACGTAGTACGTAATAACGTTCATGTTTGTTGGCCAACAATTGAGTGCCGTTTGTACACAAACAAGTTCCTGATCAACACCCTTTGGACAAAAGTCCGAGGCTTTGTCTGCGAAAAATTCAATTGTGTGTACGAGGCTTTAGGAGCTGTTCTGACTCAAGGGGTCAATGGGAAAGAACACCCTCCAGTCTTTTTTTTAGTAAGACGTTGACAGCCGCTGAAAAAAATTATGCCATAGTGGCGCGAGAGTGCCTTGCCATTAAGTAGATTCTAGACTCAATATACTATTTTCTCCTTGGCAGGAAGTTTTGTCTTGTGTTGAACCATGCCCTAATGCCCTGGGTGAGACAGAACAAACACACAAATGCCAAGGTAACCACATGGTAACTGGCATAAAATTATATATATATACAGTGAGGAAAATAAGTATTTGAACACCCTGCTATTTTGCAAGTTCTCCCACTTGGAAATCATGGAGGGGTCTGAAATTGTCATCGTAGGTGCATGTCCACTGTGAGAGACATAATCAAAAAAAAAAAAATCCAGAAATCACAATTTATGATTTTTTAACTATTTATTTGTAGGATACAGCTGCAAATAAGTATTTGAACACCTGTCTATCAGCTAGAATTCTGACCCTCAAAGACCTGTTAGTCTGCCTTTAAAATGTCCACCTCCACTCCATTTATTATCCTAAATTAGATGCACCTGTTTGAGGTCATTAGCTGCATAAAGACACCTGTCCACCCCATACAATCAGTAAGAATCCAACTACTAACATGGCCAAGACCAAAGAGCTGTCCAAAGACACTAGAGACAAAATTGTACACCTCCACAAGGCTGGAAAGGGCTACGGGGAAATTGCCAAGCAGCTTGGTGAAAAAAGGTCCACTGTTGGAGCAATCATTAGAAAATGGAAGAAGCTAAACATGACTGACAATCTCCCTCGGACTGGGGCTCCATGCAAAATCTCACCTAGTGGGGTCTCAATGATCCTAAGAAAGGTCTACACGGGAGGAGCTGGTCAATGACCTGAAAAGAGCTGGGACCACCGTTTCCAAGGTTACTTATGGTAATACACTAAGACGTCATGGTTTGAAATCATGCATGGCACGGAAGGTTCCCCTGCTTAAACCAGCACATGTCAAGGCCTGTCTTAAGTTTGCCAATGACCATTTGGATGATCCAGAGGAGTCATGGGAGAAAGTCATGTGGTCAGATGAGACCAAAATAGAACTTTTTGGTCATAATTCCACTAACCGTGTTTGGAGGAAGAAGAATGATGAGTACCATCCCAAGAACACCACCCCTACTGTGAAGCATGGGGGTGGTAGCATCATGCTTTGGGGGTGTACAGTGACGGCACTGTATTAAGGAGAGGATGACCGGGGCCATGTATTGCGAGATTTTGGGCAACAACCTCCTTCCCTCAGTTAGAGCTTTGAAGATGGGTCGAGGCTGGGTCTTCCAACATGACAATGACCCGAAGCACACAGCCAGGATAACCAAGGAGTGGCTCTGTAAGAAGCATATCAAGGTTCTGGCGTGGCCTAGCCAGTCTCCAGACCTAAACCCAATAGAGAATCTTTGGAGGGAGCTCAAACTCCGTGTTTCTCAGCAACAGCCCAGAAACCTGACTGATCTAGAGAAGATCTGTGTGGAGGAGTGGGCCAAAATCCCTCCTCCAGTGTGTGCAAACCTGGTGAAAAACTACAAGAAACGTTTGACCTCTGTAATTGCAAACAAAGGCTAATGTACCAAATATTAACATTGTTTTTCTCAGGTGTTCAAATACTTATTTGCAGCTGTATCATACAAATAAATAGTTAAAAAAAATCATACATTGTGATTTCTGGATTTTTTTTTTGATTATGTCTCTCACAGTGGACATGCACCTACGATAACAATTTCAGACCCCTCCATTATTTCCAAGTGGGAGAACTTGCAAAATAGCAGGGTGTTCAAATACTTATTTTCATCACTGTATATATATATATATATATATATATATATATAAATAATTCATTGTAGAACACAGACCAGGAAAGCAACAAGCAACAGCAGAATGCAGATGCCCTCTCTAGGGTTCACTGCAGGGTCACCCACAGTGCCTCTGACACCTCTGTGTCAAGGCGGGGGGTGGAGAAGGGCATGGATATGTACAGGATGCCAGGGATGGGTCCTGGACTGGTGGCATATTTCCCTACTAGTGTAAGGCTGACCGCAGGTCAGCCTGTGTTTGTAGGAGGAGTCAGGTTGCATAAAGCCTGCCCTCCTTTGCCTCCTCCCCCGTGGTCGTAGACTCTCGTGTCGTCATTTCCGGCGCGACTCTATCGTCATGCCCGGTTTACCTCCGGCTACAGTGGCCTTCTCGTGCGTTGTGGGCGCAGGTAAGAGGGGAGTCACGGCTCCCCGCCATTCGCACCGGACTCCTACGGTTGTGGGTAATCTGAAACTGGCAGTTCACTGTTGGAAGGTTGTTCTCTGTACTGTGGGGGGGGGGTTCTGATACTGGTTGAGGCTGGTTGAGGGGGCTCGGGGGTGCAGGCTGCGCTCTGTGCCGGGGCTGCAGGATGGGGGACTGTGTTTTGGAGGTTTGCTGGGGGTCACGTGGGTCAGTGTTCCTGGCCTGGTCCATGGGGGTCCTTGCTGTAGTCTTGTTGCAGCTAAGCAGCAGGACACCCCCCCCCCCCACAGGGCTCGGTGCCGCGAGCAGCCCATGGCAGTTATAGGGAGGGTCGCCGTGCACGCGTGGTTCACGGACCTTCATCACCAGCAGGTTGCATTTTCACGTCCAAGGTTGGGACCTGTTGCTTTTATTATTTTCATTGATGTCATACTGTTAGGTTTTCCTGGTTTGTATGTTCATGTTCCTTTTTTTCTTTAGTTGTTTTTTCCTTCACATCTTCTGCAAGCACAAAGTTGCATTCTTTGTGTTTTTTTTCTGTTTTCCTGTCCATTCCAGGTAGGTATCATTGGTTTTCCTCACACCGGTCTCAGGGGTGGCTTTATTTTATTAAAATCTGACGTTCAGGTTCATGCATTTTTGCTGAATAGTTGTTGTGTGTGTGTGTTGTTTCTTTTGGTAGTGGTGGTTTTCCCAGGCTGGTCAGGTACGTATTTCTGTGTGTGACACGTTTTTCACACTGCAGGCTTGTCTACTTGTCCACTGCAGGTTACCCATCACGTCTATGGGTTTTAGTAGATTGAGGTGTTCGTTTTTAATTGGCTTGTTCAGTGGCAAGTCTCCTCATCTGTTTCTCACATAGCTTGTTCTACTCACGTTTCCCGTTCTTTCATTCTTATGCAGTTCA
Organism: Rana temporaria; assembly: GCF_905171775.1. Classification (NCBI taxonomy): domain Eukaryota; kingdom Metazoa; phylum Chordata; class Amphibia; order Anura; family Ranidae; genus Rana; species Rana temporaria. Next base: position 291,549,497 of record NC_053493.1, read on the forward strand.
TGTTACTCAGGCATTCACGTTTCTCATGCAATGGTACGTCTCATGCATTTTACGTTTCTCATGCAGTTCACGTTTCTCATGCGGCCATGTTTCTCAAGCGATTACGTTTCTCATGCAACTCACGTTTTAATTTCTTACCCAACTCATGGATATTCAATTTGCAGGTTGGTGTCTCAGTTTTTCATGCACCCACGTTCTCGTGTCAGCTTACGCTCTCGAGTCAGCTACGTTCTCGTGTCAGCTCACGCTCGCATGGCTGGTCATGTTCTCATGTCAGCTTATGTTTCTCTCACAATTTGTGTTATTTATGTTCTCTCCACCTTGAGTTCTCAAGTTTTGACATGGTTGTTTTTTTTGTTTTCTTCTTTCTTTAAAGTGTATTTTGTGCGTGTGCTCGAGAGAGGAGCTGGACTGCAGGAGTTCGGAGTAGGCAGGCCTCCCCCAGAGGCAATCTGCCACCTTTCTCCATGCCCCAGGTGGCAATGGCAGGTGTGTGAGGGGGTCCTCCCACACAGCCCGCCCTACCTGCTCCGCTTTGAAGCCCAACGGGGCAGAGGGACTCCCTATAAGGGAGCGAGAGGATTAGCCCACTCAACCAGCCCTGTTAGTCCTTCGCCTCTCTTTTTAGAGACCGCGTGGTCAAAGTGCGTGCATGTTAACCCAATTTCGAGTGCGTGCAAGTGTGGTGGTTTTTGTGGGAGGGGGGTGGGTGTACTAAGCACAGGCTTACCTCGCATAGCACACCCACCGGGAGCCGGGCTGAGACCACCAAACTCAATTCACATGTAGCCGGGACCGGGATCCGAACCCCTAGCTGCAGAGGTGAATGGCTTGTCAGCGCAGTGCCAATCGCGTTGAGCCACCGCAGCTCCAGTGGTTGTTTCACATCTTCACGTTAGGTAATGTGCAGTGGAGCCGCCATGACCTATCATGTTATAGGTTCACACGGATTGGGCTGACCATTTTTAATTGGCTTGTATGGTGGCAAGTCTCCTCAGCCATGGCACATACGTTACATCTCATTTCTTTAACATGTTACCACGTACATTGATAGCCTGACACGTTTTCAGGTTTCAAGGCCTGAGTTTACGTTTTTAATTTGCCTGTTGCACCGCAGGTAACTTGACCTGGTAATTACTTGAGTTTTGGTACATTTCGTTCCAATTTCCCATGTGGGCTTTCATTTCATTTCCAGCTCGGATTCTCTGGTTATTCTGGATCCATCCGCTCTGTCAGATCTTCTGATGTGGGATGAGTTCCTCCAGGATTGGAATGGGGTTACCATGTTCATCCCTACAGTGTCCAGTTTTTTCCCTCAAGTGTCTACGGATGCAGCAGCCATTTTTTGCTCGCACTGGCTGGCGGGGTCTTGGTCTGAGGAGGTCTTGGCAATTCCTCTGTTTGCAGAGACCTCTGGGATGTTTGAAATGTATCCCATAGTGGCAGCAGCTCAGGTCTGGGAGCATTTATGGGCGGGGCAGACAGTATTTTTTTCCACGGACAACCAGGCGACCTCTGAGATCATCAACAATGGTAGATTCTAAGTCATGGGTCTTCAAACTGCGGCCCTCCAGTTGTTCAGGAACTACAATTCCCATCGTGTCTAGTCATGTCTGTGAATGTCAGTGTGTTACAATGCCTCATGGGATGTGTAGTTCTACAACAGCTGGAGGGCCATAGTTTGAGGATCCCTGGTCTTAGTCCTTACTGATTTGTGCGTGGGCTCGTTTGGTTGTCTCTCCAGTTCAATTTTCACTTGCATTGTAGGTTCGTCAGTGGTACAGATAATGTAACGGCTTATGCTTTGTCCCGGTTTAATTTCTCACAATTTTTCCAGCAGGTCCCGGATGCAGACGCCTGCGCCACGCCTTCTCCACGGTTCCAGCCATTAGTGATGGATTAGATTCCCATCAGGCTGATGCAGCGGCCTTGATCAATAAGTCTTTGTCTGCAAATACTAGAAAGGCTTACGATACGGCTTGGAATGTTTTCTAGGCTTTCCGGTTGAGATTTCCTAGCCCTGACCATTACGACATCCAGTACCTCCTAGCGTTTACTGCTTTTTGCCACTCCCAACTTAAATTGGCCTACAGCACCATCAGGACGCATCTGGTGGGAATTCAGCATTTCATGTCCTTGGATGACCCTAATGGGCCCTCCATTTTTTCGGCACACCCTGTTAAAGCCATTCTCAAGGGGATCCAGAAGAGCAGCCCCCCGGCCATAGTTAGCAGGCTTCCTATCTCGAGTCATATTTTCCGTGACATGTCTGATATACTCACGAGGTCTCTGTTTGGGTTGTTGCCTAGCCTGGTGCTAAATGCAGCGATATATCTGGCCTTTTAGTTGTTTTTTTTGAGGCCAGGTGAGTTCATGGTTTCTGGCCCAGGGTCTCGCATTCTTTTGATCAATCAACTGGTTAGACTCCCCGGACACTTTTGTTTGCATCTGCATGCTTGCAAGATGCAGCAAACGGGAGTCGGCACGGATATAAGGGTTTTTGAGACTGGCAAGGCATGGTGCCCGGTGTTGGTTTTAGACCAGCTTATCAGTGCTTTGTCCGATAAACCCAGGGATGGCCCTGTGCTGCACATAGTCAACAAGCACTGGCATATCCTAAAGAATGACAAAGTTCTCAGTAACATTCTACCAGAGAAACCTCAGATAGTATTTAGGGGAGTTCCCTCTTTAAAAGATAAACTAGCCCCCAATATCCTCAATCCTCCTACCATCAGTCCTATGTTTTTTTCTGGCCTAACTGGATATTACCAATATAGGAGATGCCAAGTCTGCTCTCTGAATGGGTGTAGAGCCAGAAGAACTACAAGGTTCAGCTCTGGGTGTACATTAAAAAGCTATCCCATTGAGCCATTAATTACCTGCTCCACCGCTGGAGTTGTGTATATGCTCCAATGCCCATGCGGCCTGCAGTATGTGGGCAGAACTAAGCACCCACTACAGGTACGCCTAAATAAGCATATTAATATCAGGAGAGGCTACACCAAACACTCTGTGTCAAAACATTATTTAGCTGTACACAATAGGGGTCCGACCAATACCATTTTTCTAGGTATCGATAAATTTAGCCCCCACTGGAGGGGTAGCAGTTTGGTTCAGAGTATTTCAAAATTAGAAATGGCATGGGTACATAAACTTAAATGTTATACACCCTTTGGCCTAAACATTGAAATAGACATCAAATTGTTTTATTGATAATTCCTAGGATTTATTTTCCTATTTGTTATATAATTATTTATCTTAGTAATTTTCATCAATGATAGTGTCTGGCATATTTGTGATCACCTTTGCTCTCTGATGCTACCCACCAGTATTGGAGAGTAACTATATGGAGTTGGCACTTTAAGGGTATGTGAACTTGATGTGAGTCCTGAGTGGCCGGTTATGGTGGTAACACCATTAACTATATGATAGATTTATAACTTATCAGTATCAATTCTGCTGTTTACACAATTTCGATATTAGTTCTTTTTTGGTACCTATTCAGTCACACTTGTGGACCTCTTTTTTGTTTATTGGTTCTAGATGGTAATGGCGGAAGCTTTTCCCTAATTAGTGTGATAACTACTAAGATTTAGTGTGAATAAATAAGCAGATTCACATGTGTGTATTTCCAGTCTTTTCACATGTGGATCTGTTCAAAATTTGTTTAAGAAGGTTTTTGTTGCCAGAACGACATATCAGATTTCTTCCAGTCTTTTAGTTTTAATTTTGTAATTTAAAATACATTTTTTTCGGCTTACATTGCCAGGAGTTTTCACCTTCAGTCCAGCGCTGTATTAGAACTATTGGTGTTTATCCTGGCACTGTGGATGTTCAAGTGTGCCCTCTTAGTTATTTAATTGTAATCAGTTGGGAACTTTTTTCCATTAGTTAAAATGGCGCTGGTGCGGCCTTCTGGGACTCACAACAAGGCTTTGCCATATTGTTTGTTTATAAAAGCAGTGAATCAGGACGCCGCCCGTATCCCGTGACCACGTCCCTATTGAGACAAAACGTTAGGCAATCGACGTTCTGACGTCACCGCCAGACACGGAAGGTACGGGCTGTATGATCGAGGAGCCGGTCGGCTCGACTGTTTTTATGCCTGCATCTTTTCTCACTGATGTAAGTGCGCATTTTTTTATTGACCTAATAAATACATTAAGGATTTTATGGTATGTAAGTTTCCTCCCTTTTTATGGCATATCCTGCATCGGTATACCGTACAAGGCATCCAATCCAGTAACATTCTTTTGTGAGGTGACCCCTGTGGATATTATCATTATATGCATCTCGTGATATCCTATAATTAAGAGATCATGGTCTTTTGGTAAGCGGCAGTGTGTCATTGTGGTGGAGGCACTTTTCTATCATCACTCCTTCTGGATGCTGTGGACTCATGTGCACTTTGGAGAATATTTAGACTTTAAACATATTTATGTTTATGGACTTCACAGTGGATTGCAGATGACTACATTATTGGTCAGACTGTTTCACCTTACACACAAGGACGGATTCTGTTCACCTTTATTCATACATTCAGGTTTATTGACCCCGATTTTTTCTATACACTTGGCACGGACACCGGCGCAATACATTATCACTTTTTTTCACTAGCGCAACTTTTTTCTTTTTGCTTACTTTGTTTAATGTTGTATAACATTTTTAGTTGCTGCTTGATGCCATTTTGAATGAGCGCAGTATTTTTCTTTACCATTACCTTTTGCATTCTTTCAGAATAGGTGCAGCTTCCGCAGCTTCGCGCCAAGGGGTACCGGCTCACATTATCCAAAAATTGGGTAGGTGGAGGTCAACTTGTTAGTATATCCCAGAGCCTATGTTCGAGATGGCACAAGCGTTTGTCAATTTGGCGGATTAAATGTTAATCTTAGTATGAAATAAAACTTTTGTTAAACTTTCACCCTACTGTGTTTATTTTTGCCCCCTTTTAGGCATACTGACCACGTGACCTCGGCACACCTTAGGTCAATGTTCTCTGTTTCTCTATACTATCCACAGATTGACTCCGAGTACAAATTTAGTTTGTGGAACAATGATCAGTGACGTGTCACTGGTAGTCCCCCCCCCCCCCAACAGTTAGAATAGCTCCCTAGGACACACTTAACCCCTTCAGCACCACCTAGAGGTTTAACCACTTCACTACCAGTGTCGATTTTACAGTAATTCGGACATTTTTATAGCACTGATCGCTGTAAAAATGACAATGGTCCCAAAAATTTGTCAAAAATGGCCGATGTGTTTGCCATAAAAGTCGCAGTCACGATAAAAAAAAAAGAAGAAGAAGAAGAAAAAAAAAAAAAAAGAAGATCGCAGCCATTACTAGTAAAAATAAAATAATAAAAATGTTATAAAATTATCCCCTATTTTTTTTAGAGGCTATAAATTTTGCGCAAACCAATCAATATACACTTATTGCGATTTTTTTTAACCAAAAATATGTAGAAGAATACATATCGGTCTGCAAAGCCCAGAGAAATGTCAGCACAGAGACAGTAGTACAGGGAATTTCACAGGACTGTTTGTCAGTTGTGGATTCAAATCCCTCCTGACCTCCCAGCAGCCGTGTGTGTGTGAATTCCTGTACCCTGTAGTGCACTGGATTAGTGCACTCTTTAAAGAGGAGTTCCACACTATGTTTAGTTTATTAAAAGCCATTAGCTACAAAAAGAATAGCTGCTGACTTTTATTAAACCGACACTCACCTGTCATACAGTCCAGCGATGCGGCCGCACGGAGCTCCGCTACTTTCCCCCTTCTCTCCGCCGTCAACTCTACTGTGGGCACTCTGCCATGACAGCTTATGGCTTCACGACCAGGTGCGCACTGAGCTCTGGCATTGGCCAGCCAATCTTCTGGTACCTGTGTTGTGTCCCAGAAGATTGAAGGGAGGAAAGGCCGCCTAGGCACCCCAAGCGGAAGCGCATCAGTAATCATAAAGCATCGGGGAATCAAATCGAATCATTGACCAGATAATCGTAATCGAATCGTGAGACCAGTGAAGATGCACACCTCTATTACAGGTCGATTCTGTTTGAGGGCTTTTTTGTTGCTTTATTCCCTTCTCTAACCTGTATGGTTATACTGTCTTATTGAGTCCTAAGCCCTACAAGTTATGGTTTCCATATATTACTCCAATGATGGCTAAAAAGCCTGAAACACCTGCACATAGTGTGGAATAAGTGGCTCTATAGCATCAGACTATATTTGCACTATACACCCGCGGTTCTGAATATGTATATAGTCAATGGGGTATAAAGTGACGATTTTCATGGAAAATAGGAATTGTTATTTTTGGGATATGTAATGGCTTGATACATGTAAGTATCTTCTGTTCTAAGAAGCCTTTACTGGGAGATGTACTAGACTAAAAATGATCACAAAACCAAATTTTAGTAGGCAGCAGTTTCTGTTTTAAGTAAAAAAAAAAAAAAGATTTTTTAATTATGTTCTAGGGATGTTTTTAAAACCAAGGCATAAAAAGAACACAGGCATTCATAAATAAAAAAAAAAGTTTATTTCACTTCATTAGTTAGAAATACGGTCTTGATTCCACAAGGACACGTTATCCAAATGCATTATCTGCCATGGTTTCCCCATACTGTATTATACAGTGCATTGAAATAGAGAGAGATATCAAATACAGACTTCACAAAACCACCATGATTAGAAAAAGTGTGCCATTTAGGTGTATGTTACGTCTTTTCACCCAACAAAAAAAAAAAAACCCTCCCATAAAAATTGGCGAGGTCAAATTTGCAGATTAGTAAGTGAATAGAAAAAAAATACACTATTTTCAGTCCTGTTGTGATCCATTCCCAAGTGGAAAAGCAGTCTTTTTTCAGTCAATACATCCACGTAAGCCCATCATCTGGTTTGCGCAGTGAAGTCCCTACAAAGTTCATAAACCACATACCTTTTATTCTTGATCAATTAAGCCTTAATACCACACAATGGATCCTATACCAGAGGGACTTAAAAAAAAAAGGGGGGGGGGAAATCTGACAGCTCAAAGTGTAAACCACTAAGAGTAAATGCAAAATAGTGGAACAGAAATAGATCCTTCAAACTATTTAGACGTTAATAAATACTTCAAATAAAATAAACTACTGGAACAAACATTAATATTCGTGGCAGATCCAGTAATCCTATAATGCTACAGATTAAAAATAAAAATTGCACTGTATAATAAACTAAATATAATACTGTATATGGAAGCATTTTATGGAGACCTTAAATACTTAAATATTTTGGAGTGATAATACAATTTAGCAAAGCACCATATATATGTCTAGAAAAAAAAAAGGGGGGGGGGGGGGAACAAGTTTGGTAGCTGTCAGCCTGATTAAACATTGGAGCAGAAAAGGCCATGATATTAACACTAACTACTACACAACTAGTGGAGCATGAATAAAAGTGCTTTGCAGGAACCACTGCAGTACAGCGCTTACAATGGGCCAATCCCTTTATCCAGAGGCCATTGACATTCCTGTGCAAACTCCCGACTTTGAGAAAAAGAAACGCTTCCCAAATGCAGACCTATTCTCCATTTGCTGCTTATGTATTTACACATTTTACTGAGTCAGAAGTGCAACATGGGACCTTCCAAATGATTGTATAACAGAGCACAGGGGTGGAGTGTCACTCTGTCGGGGCACAAAAGAGAATCAGCAGCACCGGACTGGAGGTCGAGGTGGTGGTAGTTCTGGAGGAACTTCAGGCTCTGGCTGCAGAGACAGGATGCTGTTGGAGAGCTCATTCCGCATTATATCCAGAGGCATCTGAAGGAGACACAGATGTAAGTATAATCATTTGACCTAATCTTGTTATGCTGACCAAACAGAGATTTTATTATTAAAATTTTAAATCTAATGTTAAAATACATTAAAATAAAATGCTAAAAAAAAAAAAAAAAATGTCAGTCCAAACGCGCCATATTCCAAAACTAGAAGGAGATCAGCAATGGCTCACTACCCATTTCTCCCATCACGGCTAAAAACAATAATTTCTAGTGGAGAAACCAATGTTTTTTAACCCATGGAAGGAATTTTTCCATGCATTGTACGCAAATAAAGGAGAAATAAAATAAATACTTTGATCAGTCCATGTGGTAAACAGTTGTTCTGCCCATACACTGTATCCATTTTCTATCACTAACTATTTAGATTAATAAATTGATAAATGGATAGCAGTAAATGATCAATAGGTTTCCAACCCAGCCAATATATACTCCTCTAATATGAATAATTCAATTAGATACACTGCACAATTAAAGCGGTTGCATACCCATACACTTTAAAAAAAAAAAAAAAAAACCTTACAAGCTCATTATGAAATACATACATCAGAATCAAGCACCCGTATCGGAGCCAGTTCCGCGCGGGAGTTTTCTTCCCGGCAAGGTTCGGCAGCATTGAGAGTGCATGCACCGCTGACGTCAGCGGCTGCATGCAAACGGGTTTAGGAAATATTAATTTTACCTAGAGGTAAGCCTTATTATAGGCTTACCTGTAGGTAAAAGTGCCAAAAGTGGGCATACAACCGCTTTAATGTCAACCTGTGTCAGGGAGGAAAGTTTCAACAAACCAGTGAGGTTGTATAAAAACCATAACTGTACTAATCCACTGTTCTCATCTGCAGTTGGTATCCAGCTAAAGCTCTTTGTGAGCTCTGGATTTCTGAAGTTGGTATTTACTAGCGTTGCACGGATACCAGTGCCGATACTAAAACATTTGCACAAGTACTTACACTCGTGCAAATTCTCAAATACTAAAACCCGATACGTTTAGACTTGATTCACATGTGCAGGCCGATCGCACCTGAAAAATCAAGCCATGTAGGGTTTCCCTAAAGCCCGGTACACACACACCACTAGTTTTCTTGTGGTTGAACGAAAAAAAATTAACAGCTCCAGTCGGAGCCGCTGTACTAACCAACCCCCACCAGACCACTTCGGTCAGGGCTCTCAGCCATTGGGCTAAGAGCACCGATCGGGAGCAGGTCGGCTGTTGGTTTTCCCGCCAACCAGCTTCTGTCGGACTGGCTGCCTTACACACAGGCCGAATATTAGCTTGTTTTTACTGAACTGGCCAATGTCACCCGACGACATTTGGCCCGTGTGTACTAGGATTAAGTGTTTTGTGGCTTTTTGCAATCTTGCAGCATCAACCCCCTCACTCTGTGCTTTTTATAGTTACACAAAACTTCTGCTAAGTGTTTGGCAAGGGGTATTGGGCCAACAGTGGGGGGGTTGACAGTTTGTTTCTAAAACTGTGGAACCTACTTTAATATAATACAATACTATAGTAATAAAATATCCATCTATAAGAGAACCTATAAAAATATGCAACACAACATGCTATACCATAACATTCATAAAACATTCTTTATAACTATCCTTTGTGCGGTTTACTAAAAAGGAATCGGCAAGTACCTTTTTTAATATGTCATCAACCAATTTCAAAAAAATTTCATCTACATTAAAGTTGTCCTTGGCACTTGCTTCGCAAAACCGCATGCCAGTAATCTGCTGTGCAAACTACAAGATAAAAACAGACAATTTATATGTAAATTATATAAAAAAAACACACCACAATATAGATTAAAGGATGAAAATGTCACATAAACAATCAGTTCAGGAGCTGTGGTTTAGTTAAAAAAAAAAAAGGCAGAGGGTTCCATACTACATCGAGTGGGGAAATGAGCCTGGCTGTAGCCTTTCAGAGAACGGGATTGCTAAAATTGTCTTGATTTATCCTTCAGTGTCCTCACATTGCTGGACAGGATGCGGACAAAGGGGAAAATTCCTACATATTTGGTGGGACTATCCCCGTATTAAACCATTTTGGGCGGGGGTTCAGAGCACTATAGCTGCGGCTATACAAACAGTTGAAAGATGATCCTCTTCCTGTATTATTTCATACTACCCATTTGCCAGTTGGTAAATATAAAAGGTCCTTGATGCCCCATCCCCTTAACGCTGGCAGGAGCCCAATACCCTTGTAAATCCAAAAAGTGGAGGCAACAATGTGAAGATAAATATGCAGTTTTACGAGATTTGGGCATTGTGGATTGATTTTACCACCTCTGCCAAGTGCAAGCAGCAGATAGTGTAAGTTTCTGGAATGTGAATGCCGATATGTACACTTTACCTTGTAACGTAGATCTTCACTGGGAATGAGTTGACATTTTTAAATGTCTTATATGCCGTGTTCATCTCCCCTGCCCTAGGTGGTAGGAAGGATTTTCTATGTTGTTCTTCCTTCTTTATTCCTCGCTTATTTTTAGGTCTCCCTTGCGCTTTCCCCAACCCTGCTCTGCATTTCTTTTGCCTTCTTTGACCCCAGTAGTTCTAGTATTAGGTCCAAATTTGAGCCTTCATTGTCATCTTTTTGCTAGCCATTTGCACTAAAATTGCAGCAATTGCTGATGTATTATGCGCCTGGGTTATACAGGATATTTGACTTTTTTAGGGCAACATGTGTTTAAGACCAGTATTTTTTTTTTTTTTTAACCAGAACTATGCTGGAGTCTGTTGTTCTTATGGACTCCTTGCTATGTTTTCTATATTATTTATTATACAGGATTTATATAGCGCCAACAGTTTGCGCAACGCTTAACAAAATGAAGGCAGACATTACAGTTACATTACAATTTGGTACAAGAGGAATCAGAGGGCCCTGCTCATTAGAGCTTACAATCTAGGTGGGAGGGTCAATTGATACAAAAGGTAATGGCTGTGGGGGAATGAGCTGATGGAGAAAGTAAAACCCTTAAAGAGAAGGGTTTTCAGGGATTGACTAAAGATGGATAGAGTAGAGGACAGCCGGACAGATTGGGGTAGGGAGTTCCAAAGGATGGCAGAAGCTCTGGAGAAATCCTGTAGGCGATTATGGGAGGAGGTGACAAGGGAGCTAGAGAGCAGGAGGTCTTGGGGGGAACGAAGAGAGCGGCTTGGTTGGTATTTTGAGACTAGGTTAGTGATGTAGCTGGGGCAGAGTTGCGGACAGCTTTGTAAATTAAGGATAGTACTTTGAATTTTAGTTGGTAAGGTGGATGAGGTGGATGAGTCTTGCAGTGGCATTCATGATGGACTGAAGAGGGAAAAGTGTATGTAAAGGTAATCCAATGAGTTGCAGTAGTCAAGGCGAGAGATAACCAGGGAGTGAATAAGAAGCGTGGTGGTGTCATTGGTTAAAAAGGGGTGTATTCTACAGGGCTGTGGAGTCGGAGTCGGAGTCGAGGAGTCGGGGGAAATTTTGGGTACCTGGAGTCGGAGTCGGAGTCGGCAAACAATGCACCGACTCAGACTCCTACTAAATTTAGATTGGAATTAAAAAAAAAAAAAAAGCAAGTTTAAATGTCCCAATTCACAAAAAGTTATAATTAATGACTTCTCTACTGTAAGAATAAAGACCAATGCATGCAGTGCCTCACGTAACCGCAAAACGAACACGTTAAGTGACCGTGAAGAAGCATGCTTTTCATGTGCTTCACTATATGGCACGCAACGCACAATTAGGAGCTGCAATATTTATACTTTCCATAGTGTTGTGTTCTGCTTTTACAGGGAACGCATGTTAGAGAACCAGTAAGTGTCCAAATAAAAAAATTCAACAGGAGTTTTATAAAGCACTAAAAGAAGTTGAAAAGTATGATCGCTCATCAAAATTTACTGTTGAAGAAGCCATCCTTGTTTATCCAGAGATCGTTAGTGATGTGGCCAGAATAGTTACTGCAATGCCACCCACACAAGTCAGTGTCGAAAGATTATTTTCAGCCCTAAAAATAATAAAGTCTGACTTAAAGGGGTTGTAAAGCTTCATATTTTATTTTATAAATAGGTTCCTTTAAGCTAGTGCATTGTTGGTTCACTTACCTTTTCCTTCAATTTCCCTTCTAAATGTTTTTTTTCTTTGTTTTCTTTGTCTGAATTTCTCACTTCCTGTTCCTCCTTAGTAAGGTGTTCAGTAAGCTGTTCTAAATGACTTTCCACTGCTCAGATGATGGTGGAAAGCTTACTGAGGAGGAACAGGAAGTGAGAAATTCAAACAGAGAAATAAAACATTTAGAAGGAAATCGAAGGAAAAGGTAAGTGAACCAACAATGCACTAGCTTAAAGGAACCTATTTAGAAAATAAAAGACAAACCTTTACAACCCCTTTAAGAGCCTCTATGAAAGAGGATCTGGCAGAGGCAATTCTCTTCCTTAGAACTCCACATTGAATTGATTTGCATTAGCTATTCCTAGAACTACATTTCAAGATTAATATAAGCCATTTCTAGGTTTTACAGATTTTGTTTTTGGTTCATTATAGATAAGCTTTGTTTTTGTTCTAAAACAACCAAATAATGTGGTTTGTATTTTTGAACAGGTAAAGATCCTGGGCCATATTCTCATAGAAGTTACGATGGAGTATCTCAGGATACTCCATCGTATCTCCCTTTTTTGGCCCGTGTATCTATGCATAGATACACCTAAGATCCGCCATCTGTAAGTCACTTACACTGGCGGATCTTAAATGTAATGACGCCGGCCGCCGCTAGATGGCATTTACGTGAAGGACTCATTTGCGTATGCAAATGATCCTTCTACGCCGACTCCCGAACGAGTTCGCGTCGCGTAACCGTCACTAACGTCGTTTGCGTAAGCGGAAATTTAGTCCTGCTATATGAGGAGTAAGTTTCCGCAAGTCCCACGTAGGCCATGTTACGGATGGCGTCGGGTCGGCGTCGTGTTTTTTCGTCGGGTACGTTGTTTCCGTAAGTCGTTCTTGAATACGACTTTACGTCAATGACGCACACGTCGGCGTCATTGACGTTTTCCGCCGAGAACTGGAGCATGCGCAGTTCATTAGAATCGGGGGCGCGCTTAATTTGAATACAAGCCGCCCCCTTGGAGATCCGCCAGGCTACGCCGGGGCATTTACACTCCGCCGTCCCAACTTACGGAGCAAGTGTTTGGGGAATACAACACTTGCTCCTGTAAGTTGGGACAGCGGAGTGTAAGTGCCTTAAGCGCAGCCCGCGGATTTTTAGAGAGAATATGGGCCATTGTTTCTGATGTTTATGCCTGCTGCTACTATCCAGCCACTTGATTGATTAATATTTTTTTTTTTTTATAAAACTTTGTTTTCATTGTGTTTGTCTTTTGCTTAAACTGTGCAATACAGTAGACTGTTGGCTTCCCAGCCAGTAGTCCTGTGGTAGGTTGCGTTTCTTTCCCTCAAGGAATGTATAAAATACATTTGCATATTAATACAGAGGAGTCGGAGTCGGAACATTTATCTACCGACTCCACAGCCCTGGTATTCTAGAGATATTGGGGAGGCTAAGGCAGCGTGACTTGGACAGGGATGTTGGATAGGGATGTGTGTAACCCCTGAACTCTGCACTTTGTATGTAATGCAATCCTGGTATTTAATTCCCCTTTAAGACCCTTCTACTGTTTGTGAAATTTGAACGGGGTCATGGTTGAGTTCCTGCACCTATTTTCTGAGAAAAAAAGGCATTACTTACAATAAATGTGATGTGTCCCTTGTGTTGCTGGCTGGTGCCTAGTTGAAATATTTTATTTTCTGATCCCCCCCCCACCCGCCGCAATATTCTGGTGTGGTGGCCTTTATAAAGACGAGGGACCTGTCACAAGCACTCAACATATCTAAGCCCAATATCTAATATCTGAAGTCGACCGAAAGTGAATGACACTGGGACTACAGCCAATGGAGCAGGAAAATTAGCAATATTTTTGCCATCTACTCAACGTAAACTTATTTTCAATTACAATTAAGCCAATTAAAATCTATAACTAAAAGCTAATGAGCTGATTATGATGTCTCCCACTACATGCTAGTGATACAGAGTAGGCTTTGCTGGGCTAATTTTACACTATAGATCTGCAATTTCCAGCATATTGTTAGTGAAGATATTCTGGATAGCAGGTCCCCACATATGTTGGCAGAAGTTCATTAGCAAACTACCTGATTGCTGAAAAGCCTTTTTTCTGGACACCTGATTCAGCACACAGAGCATATCCGATTGTAACACAGCCTGTGCATTGCTGTGCCAAGCTTTTCTGGTCTCTTTCGGACACCAAGAGAGCTGGGTGCACATTTATAACCTAACCTGCGGACTTTTTCTTAGTAATGTATATCCCAAACATTGTAAATATTGTCCAACATTCGCCTATCAGTGTAAAAAAAAAAGAAAAAAAGAAGAAGATAAAATAACTTTGTTTCTCTAAGCAAAACGTAAAATCTGACTGCAGGATGTACTTATCCACTTGCAATTTAACATCCAGTACAATAAAAAATTGCGGGATCTAATAAAGTGCTTAGCAAGGATGTGATTTGTTTAATGACAAGCGTTTTGTGGTTTCATGGGGTTCTTCTATGCTTTTTACCTTTTCTCCCTGCTGTCGGGTAATTTCTCGGTTGGTTTCACAATCCAGCTTATTTCCAACTAAAAGAAGTTCTGCGTCTTCAGAGGCATACTGGATGAAACAAAAGGAATTACATTTATTTTTACATATTATGAATGGCAGAGGATACAAAGTCTTCTCTTCTTTATTTTTCTGTATGATGGCATCAACACAGACCCTACTGTGCTTTTATATGCTGCCACGTCAGTCTAATATTGTTTTTTCATCTTATTGTCAAAGTGGATCCTGGCTGCAAATACCTTTGTGTGGCAACAACTAGGGAGCCCACCCCATGTACCAGGTCTAGAAGGTGCTCTGCTTTTCAAATCTGGATCCAGATACTACTTACAAGGAAGCCTTGAAATACATAAAAACACCGTAAAGAAACTCAGGGGTCACCTTTTGATTTTATTTGGGATTACAATTCTTTGTAATAAAGCTACAACCATGGCTGCCATAGATACAGGACGGCACCTTTGCTAGGAATCGGAAAGTCTTTTGTGATAATTATCAGCACAAGTAGCTACAGTAGGTGAACCCGATTTTGTGTCAATCTCGCTCTCTTTCTCAGCGAGATTGAGCACCTACGAGCCCCATCGCGGGAGCCAGCGCCGAGCTGGCTTGCCGCGATGGAGACAGAGCCGTCATAGAAGCGACGGGAGATCCGACTTGGATTCCCGCCAATTCTACACGTGTGCGGCGTTTGTTATGAATCCTGAGGGGGAAGTCCCCGCCGGATTTTAAATAAAAATCCGGCATGGGTCCCCCCCTCAGGAGCATACCGGGCCCTTAGGTCTGTTATGGGTTGTAAGGAGAGCCCCCCCTACGCCGAAAAAACGGCGTAGGGGGTCCCCCTACAATCCATACCAGACCCGTATCCAAAGCACGCTACCCGGCCAGCCAGGAAGGGAGTGGGGACTAGCGAGCGCCCCCCCCCCCCTCCTGAGCCGTACCAGGCTGCATGCCCTCAACATGGGGGGGTTGGGTGCTCTGGGGCAGGGGGGCGCACTGCGGCCCCCCCACCTCAGAGCACCCTGTCCCCATGTTGATGAGGACAGGGCCCCTTCCCGACAACCCTGGCCGTTGGTTGTCGGGGTATGCGGGCGGGAGGCTTATCGGAATCTGGGAGCCCCCTTTAATAAGGGGCCCCCAGATACCGGCCCCCCCACCCTAAGTGAATGAGTATGGGGTACATCGTACCCCTACCCATTCACCTGCAAGAAAAGTGGTAAAAACACAAATAAACCACACAGTGTATTAAAATATTTTATTTTTCTGCTCCGGAGGCCGCCCCCTGTCTTCTTTATTAGCTCTTTTACCAGGGGGGGCTTCTTCTTTGACGTCTTCGGGTGGGTGGGGGCCGCCGTCTGGTTCTCTTCCACCGCCGGGGGGGGGTGGCTTTTAAAAAAGCCCCCACCCCCCCGGCGGGTTTCCTCCGGCGTCTTCGGCGGGGCTCTTCTTCTTCCGCTATCCCGACGGGTCTTCTCAACTCTCCGGGGTTCTCCTTCTGTCTTCGCCGCTCTCCGTTGTTGACTCGGCGCACCCCGGTTCTTCGTCTCGCTGTCCGGTCCCTTCTTCCGTGCTGTACGTCTTCTTCCGCGCTGTGACGTCATGTTCTTCACTTCTCTCCTTCTCCCGATGTTGACTCGCCGGTCCTCCTCGCTGAAATGACGGATGCGCGCCTTGCATCGGACCTATATAGGCCTCACAGTCCCATCATGCTCTGTACCTACCCATGTGATACCTACCCACGTGGTAGGTATCACATGGGTAGGTACAGAGCATGATGGGACTGTGAGGCCTATATAGGTCCGATGCAAGGCGCGCATCCGTCATTTCAGCGAGGAGGACCGGCGAGTCAACATCGGGAGAAGGAGAGAAGTGAAGAACATGACGTCACAGCGCGGAAGAAGACGTACAGCACGGAAGAAGGGACCGGACAGCGAGACGAAGAACCGGGGTGCGCCGAGTCAACAACGGAGAGCGGCGAAGACAGAAGGAGAACCCCGGAGAGTTGAGAAGACCCGTCGGGATAGCGGAAGAAGAAGAGCCCCGCCGAAGACGCCGGAGGAAACCCGCCGGGGGCTTTTTTAAAAGCCACCCCCCCCGGCGGTGGAAGAGAACCAGACGGCGGCCCCCACCCACCCGAAGACGTCAAAGAAGAAGCCCCCCCTGGTAAAAGAGCTAATAAAGAAGACAGGGGGCGGCCTCCGGAGCAGAAAAATAAAATATTTTAATACACTGTGTGGTTTATTTGTGTTTTTACCATTTTTCTTGCAGGTGAATGGGTAGGGGTACGATGTACCCCATACTCATTCACTTAGGGTGGGGGGGCCGGTATCTGGGGGCCCCCTTATTAAAGGGGGCTCCCAGATTCCGATAAGCCTCCCGCCCGCATACCCCGACAACCAACGGCCAGGGTTGTCGGGAAGGGGCCCTGTCCTCATCAACATGGGGACAGGGTGCTCTGAGGTGGGGGGGCCGCAGTGCGCCCCCCTGCCCCAGAGCACCCAACCCCCCCATGTTGAGGGCATGCAGCCTGGTACGGCTCAGGAGGGGGGGGGGCGCTCGCTAGTCCCCACTCCCTTCCTGGCTGGCCGGGTAGCGTGCTTTGGATACGGGTCTGGTATGGATTGTAGGGGGACCCCCTACGCCGTTTTTTTCGGCGTAGGGGGGGCTCTCCTTACAACCCATAACAGACCTAAGGGCCCGGTATGCTCCTGAGGGGGGGACCCATGCCGGATTTTTATTTAAAATCCGGCGGGGACTTCCCCCTCAGGATTCATAACAAACGCCGCACACGTGTAGAATTGGCGGGAATCCAAGTCGGATCTCCCGTCGCTTCTATGACGCGCTTGCTGGAATGTGCTGTCACTATTCCAGTGAGTGTGAGATGTCGGCGAGATCTCGGCACCCTGTCGCCGAGTATCAGCGCGACGCTGTCGTGCTAAAAGCACAATATCACAAACACCTACTGTATATTACAGTATGCTGGAACTGAGACCAACTGTCAGAGCATTAAGTAGTACCATTATGGCATGGCTCAACAAATCCCAGGCATCAGGTCGCCATGTTGGCTAAAAAGTGTCAGCCCAGTCACTGTAAAGCCTCGTACACACGATCGAATTTTCATCAAAGCGTAGGACTTTTTTCTGAAGGACATTGTCCGTGAACCTGTATTGCATACAAACGGCAAATAATTGTCAGCCAACAAACAGGAAACTACGTGGTTTTTCAGCTCTTTAGTGCCACCCTTTGGGCAACTTCTGACAATGTTGGGTTATGGTGAGCATTGCTTCTGAGCATGTGTGTTTGTACTTTTGAGTTTCGTCCGAAGGACTTGTGTACACACGATCGGATAATCCGACAACACACATATGTTGGTGGACAATTTTAAAGCACGCTATCCCACATTTGTCTGCGGAAAATCCGACAACTGTCTGATGGAGCATACAAGCGGTTGGATTTTCCGACAACGTCCTGTTATCACACAATTTCCTTTGGATAATCCGTGTATACAAGGCTTTACAGGGATGCACAATTTGTATCGCCTAATGCCGCGTACACACGATCATTTTTCGGCATGAAAAAAACGTTGTTTTAAAAAAATGTCATTTAAAATGATCGTGTGTGGGCTTCACATAATTTTTCGGGTTCTGAAAAACGACAAAAGAAAAAATTCGAACATGCTGCATTTTTCAACAACGTTTTAAAGGATGTAGTTTTTCGGGTTGTAAAAAATGATCGTGTGTGGGCTAAAACTATGTAAAAACCCGCGCATGCTAAGAAGCAAGTTATGAGACGGGAGCGTTCTGGTAAAACTACCGTTCATAATGGAGTAAGCACATTCATCACACTGTAACAGACAGAAAAGCGTGAATCGTCTTTTGCTAACACGGAATCAGCTAAAGCAGCCCCAAGGGTGACGTCATCCGCATGGAACTTCCCCTTTATAGTGCCGCCGTACGTGTTGTACGTAACCTCGCTTTGCTAGAGCATTTTTTTAAAACGATGGTGTGTGGGCAACGTCGTTTTAATGATGAAGTTGGAAAAACTTTGTTTTTCTACATGCCGAAAAACGTCATTTTTTTTCATGCTGAAAAATGATCGTGTGTACGCGGCATAAGACATGCAGTACCGGGCGCTGGGCAAGTAGTTTTTTTTATACATTTAGCCCTGCCTGGGCAAGCAACAGGGCTCACTTGTCAAGTGGAAACATTCGGGAGGGCCGATTGCTTCCTACATGTGTGGGTAAAGCCCCCCCCAAATCTATCTGCTTGTCCATCTGCGGGCACAGGATCGACATAGCGGGTGCCACAGGCTAGATCAGGGTTACCCTGGGTTGTAGGATCACTGATGCCCCGTGCACACGATTGGAAATTCCGACAGCAATAGTCTGATGTGAGCTTTTGAATGGAAATTCCGATCGTGTGTATGCTCCATCGGACTTTTGCTGTCGGAATTTCCACCAACAAAAGATTGAGAGCTGGTTCTCCAATTTTCCGACAGAAAAAATTCCTATCGGAAAATCCGATTGTCTGTAGCAATTCCGACGCACAAAATTCCAACGCATGCTGAGAAACAATTAGACGCATGCTCGGAAGCATTGAACTTCATTTTCTCAGCTTGTCATAGTGTTGTACGTCACCGCGTTCTTGACGGACGAAAGTTCAGAGAGCTTTTGTGTGACCGTACGTATGCAAGCCAAGCTTGAGCGGAATTCCGTCGGAAAAACCATCCAAGGGTTTTCCGACGGAAAATCCGATCGTGTGTACGTGGCATTACGGGTCCCCGTTGACAATGTCTCTGGGAAAAAAACGTAACGCTGCACTGTGCAATCTGAACTGTATTACATTCAGTGAAGCACAGGGGAGACATGCAGGGTCGTTTACACCCTGGATGTCTCATTATAGAGGACCTGTCACCAATCAATCATGTGATGAAAAAAAAAAAAAAAAAAATCTGGCAGTGGGGACAGGAGAGTCTCCCCGCTGCCAGAGTTCAATAAAACAGCAGGGGGAGAATGGCGCACCAACATCGCTTGTGTTGGTATGGCGATCTGTCAGTTTTTTTTTTGTAGAACCTGATGGCTGAACGAAATAAAAAAACTGGCAGTGTGTAGCCAGCTTTAGAGTTCACAAAAAAAATTCTCTGATACTGGCAAATAAACAAATATATCAACATAAAATATTTTAAAACTGTTTTTATAAGTGTAAAAAAAAAGTGCAAACATTGCTTGGGGCCTTGGGCCCCCCTTATCCTAAGATCTCAAACAGCTCACCTTATCAATCATCTTCATCCATTTGGGTAAATCCTCAAAGGTTTCTTTCTTGGTAATATCATATACTAATACGATTCCCTTGGCACTTCTGTAATAGGCGGAGGTAATGCTGTTGAATCGCTCTTGGCCAGCTGTGTCCCTACAAAACAAATTAACAGTAAGAATAACAGTACAAATCTCATATTGGGAAGAGAGATTAGCATTCACAGTCACACCTACTCATGCTGTGCAAGACAAAGCCCGATTGTAAGAGCACACAACCCAAACAACATGTTGGCACAAAACATCAGACTATGCACTGTAATTACAATATGAGGCCTATTTTAAATGTCAAAATTAGGGACATTCATATGCATAGTCTGTACTAATTGATACAAAAAAAAAAAAAAAAATCATGTGGGGATTAAGATTTAAAGGAGAACTTAAACTCTCTCAATTAACAATCTTTATGCTGCTAGTATTAGTAAATAGATAGGATGGTATATTATATTCACTTGCTTTGTTCTCAAGTTGCTTCCTGGTTTCTGGCCTAGGCAAGAATGATGTCATACATCCTGGGAGTCTCCAGGGGGGGGGGTTTCTCAGCTAAGCACACCCTCCTGCCTTCATGCCTGAGCTAAGGGCAGATCGACTCCAGGAGGTGAATGCTACTAGAATCATCTGCCCTTACTTAAAGCGGAGTTCCGGCCACAATTTCACTTTTTAAATATAAATATCCCTGTAATACACAAGCTTAATGTATTCTAGTAAAGTTAGTCTGTAAACTAAGGTCTGTTTTGTTAGGTTGTTACAGCATTTAGACACTTTATAAAATAGAAATTGACTGGGGCCATCTTAAGTGTGGGCATCATGAAGCCAGACTGTATGACTTCCTGGATTTCAGCCTTGCAGATCTAGCACATGCTCAGTGCTGCACAAGCAGTGTCAGATCAGGTTTCAGCACCTGTGCTGTCCAAGTCACATGATTTTTTGAGACTGGGGAGTGCACAGACTCCTGGAAAGTTACACCCACTACATTCCCAGGAGTCTGTGTGGTGTAGGTTAGGAAGCATTAAGCACCTAGGTGCAGGAAGTGGGAAGATTAACTATTCTACCTAGCAACAACACTTTGAAGGCATCTAAAAAAAAACAATCGTAAAGGACTAATGACATTTTTTTAAAACTACTGATGTAATGTTATATTTATGGGTGGAACTCCACTTTAAGATGGCTGAAGATAAAAATGCTAGGGAATTGTTTTTAAAAGTGATTACTCAATAAAATAAAAGGATGGAGAAGTTTGCTTTGAATAATACAAATTAAATAATGTTTTAAGTTTGTGGTGCTCCGATGCAGTTTACTTTAATGAGCCCATAAGGGTTTCTGTGTGCCGATACACTATATGGCCGTGCCCCTGTGCACAAATCCACATCTATAAAAACATGGTTTGATAAGTTATGTGTGGACTTTGTCTTTAAAAGCAGCTGTACCTGTAGGGGTTTTTACATAGGGGGATTGGGTGTAAATCTGACAAGCAGACTCCTGCCTGGCAGATGAAAGCATTCAGATGCTGCGCTGCTGCCCAATTGCTTCCACACACTCCCGCGGGCATGGAACTGACATACCCGGGCAAGACAAAAAAATGCAATACAATCTGCATTGCATTACATTCAGTGGAGCACAGGGGAGATATATTCCCGAATGAGAACCTGTAATCAAAATATCATCACATTCATGTGATGATAAATTAATTAAATTAATAAGAAACAAAAGTTATATCCAAGCACATAAACCCCCCCAAATAGGCCCTCCCACCCCCACTTATACACATAAGGCAGGCGTCGGGGATGCCTATGCATGAAAACGCTGATTGCGATATACATGTTACATATCGCCCTCCATGCTGGAGCGAGAGTGATATTTCTAGCACCAGAACACCTCTGCAACACTAAACTTATGACCTATAGGGGGCTTTTTAAGTGTTGGCTATGGAAAACAGAGGGTACAAGTCTGTCGCCATCTCACAGACACACGCAAATGGTTTGACATAATGTGCATTTATTTATTTGGTGCAACCTCATCTTTTGGACTTTTATGAAAAAAAATGATAAAAAAATGATAATTATTGCTTTTGTGTGCCATAAAGTTAACTTTAGTGTATTTTTTTTCCTGACATTTTGTGGTAACATAGTGCGACACAAAAAATTGGAACTACTACTCATTCTATAGGTCAGTGATCTCCAAACTTTCTAAATAAGGGGCTAGTTTTTTTCGTCCTTCAGATTATGGCCAGCAGAAGTGAAAATTCTCTTGGCATCAGTGGGAGTAAATATCACATTGTATTCCGTGGAGGAGTAGTGCCCCATCGTTTGTATCATTGGAAGAAATAGTGCCCCTTTATTGGTGTCAATGGGAGAAATGGTGCCCTAATGTTGGTGTCAATTGGTAGAATAGTGTCTTGTATTAGTGGAGGAACAGTGCTCCAAGGGCCAGATAAAGGCAAAAAGCCGCAAATTGGAATCCACTGCTCTAGTCTAGGGTGTCTGCGTTCAGAAACTATATAATGTTTTTTGGGGGAGGTGTTGTAATCTTCAGGCCTAAAATTATTGTGTGCAAAAAAAAAAAAAAAAAATGGAAAAAGTCAAAAATGGCAAAAGGGTTAAAGCGGGAGTTCACCCAATTAGGTTTTTTTTTTCTTTTCCCCTTAGATGCATGCTCGTTTTGTCTAGGGGAATCGGCTAGTTGTTTTAAAATATGAGCTGTACTTACCGTTTACGAGATGCATCTTCTCCGTCGCTTCCGGGGTATGGGTCTTCGGGAGCGGGCGTTCCTATTTTGATTGACAGTCTTCCGAGAGGCTTCCGACGGTCGCATCCATCGCGTCACTCGTAGCCGAAAGAAGCCGAACGTCGGTGCGGCTCTATACTGCGCCTGCGCACCGACGTTCGGCTTCTTTCGGAAAATCGTGACGCGATGGATGCGACCGTCGGAAGCCTCTCGGAAGACTGTCAATCAAGAAGGAACGCCCAGTTCCGCAGCCCATACCCGGAAGCGGCGGAGAAGATGCATCTCGTAAACGGTAAGTACAGCTCATATTTTAAAACAACTAGTCGATTCCCCTAGACAAAACAAGGAGGAATATAAGGGGAACATGTGTTCTCTATAGGTGAACCTCCGCTTTAAGCCTCTTATATAGGAGCCATTCTTGTGGCAAATCAGGGTTACTGCTAGACTACATAAGGCTTCCCGCACATAGCCACTAATTGCTGTATGATTTTCATTGAGTTAAATGACACAGTACCCACTGACATGAAATGTACACAAAGGGTTAAACATCCATTTGGTCTTTGTTTAGTATGTTTAGTATTTGCTGAACTATAGATATGTCCCGATATCTACATCACCATGATAGTGGTAAGCGCCTTGCAGCATACAATCACGTCATAATGAATATATCTGCAGACCAGCTATAAAAAAACACATCCTGAATGGCGCTGTGCACAAATCCTCAATTCAGTGGTAGATGAGACACACAGTACAGAAGCAAGTATAGCGTTACCTTGTGGTGAGCCAGCAGATCTCTTCTCTAGCAAGTGTTGTTACACAACCAGCCATGTGACTACAGCATTCCAGACAAGGACACAGAGATGAAGGACCAAGAGATGGCACAGACATTTTAGCAAGAGCGGACCGGTGAAGCCACTGAGAAAGTGTTGGTTTAGTCAGTGGGAGGCAAAATAAGCACATGGTGAGATAACAAAACAAACAGTGAGTGGATGAATGAAGTCAGAAAACGGGAAGCAATACAGTGCCATTAATAACACGGTGCGGAATTAGTCATTGTCGTACTATGTGACCGATGGAAAGCAGGCATATGGCACATATCATATGACAACGAAGAACAGGGTGTCAGCTGTTTTTTCATGCAAACATCCATAGACTGTGAAGACAAAGTGCAGACCAATACAGGTAACAGAAATCAGAGAGATAGTGAGAAGTACAACACTGCAACAAGGAAAGATGGTAATCATGGCAACATACCGTACATATGACAGTCATCAAGGCATATATAAGCAATTCAGTTTACATGAGTGGTGGGGTAAGGCCTAATTCACACTTGAAAAGGTGCCTGCACTACTTGGCAATCTTTAGAACTCTGATGCTCCTTCACGTGACAAATGTTGGTGCAGGCAACAGATTCATGTACCCGTTTGGAACAGATGCATGCATTTATTGCCACTAGCAGTAATCACTGGGTTCTCCCAGCACGGACGGCTCACCACCCCACTGGGAGAACACAGTAGCTCCACGGTAGGGGATTCCCCCATCAACACTGACTGCGTTGATGGAGGAATTGAGTGATTTTCGGTTGCAGGAAAGAAAAAACGCATTATACGAGGGCTGCTTTAGCTAGCAAGGGGCTGAACATGTACTGAGAACAGGGTATCTGCAGTATGGACACTTCAGCCTCAGTGCTTCCCTCCTCTATGCATCTGTTCCTGATAAATACACAAATCTGTTGCTTGCGCCAACATTTGCCATGTGGAGGAGCGTCAGTCAGAGTTCAAAATATAAAAAAAAAAACACAGTGGCGCTAGAGGCATGTCTGGAGATTGGGGAATAACTACCGTATTTATTGGGGTATAGCGCGCTCCCGCGTATAGCGCGCACCCCTAAAGTTGCCCGAAATTCCTGTGGAAAAAATATTTTTTGTACTTACAGTTTTGGTGTCTTGCGCGGCGGCCTCGTTGGATCCGTCTGCGGCTTCGGGTGTCCTCTTCGTCGGGTCCGGCGTCCTCGCCGAGTTTGAATACTGCATGGACATATACAGAGCACAGTACACTCGTGTATGGTCGGGCAGGCTCGGCTACTCTCCCGCTGACGTCCTGTACGTCAGCGCGAGAGGAGCCGAGAGTGCCCGACTATACACGAGTGTACTGCGCTCGGTATATGTCGGCGCAGTATTCAAACTCGGCGCGGGAAAGCGGGTATCGGCGTTTATCGCACACCCACGATTTTGCCCTGATTTTCAGGGCAAAAAAGTGCGCGGTATACGCCGATAAATACGGTAGTTAATTAGTGGTGACAGCAAATTGTAAAAAATAACAATAACAACAATAATAAAATGTAAAAACAAAACAAAACAAAACAAAAAAAAAAAAAGGGGGGAGGGGGGCACTAGGATGTATGAACATATAAAAAGCAAATCAAGCAAGTCCATGTTAAAAAGTTTGTGGTGAAACAGCACTAGGAGGCAGTACCCTGGAGCGAAGCAATGTACTCTTTGGGTCGAAATTCAACAAAGAGAGGCGCCAGACTAAGTGCAGCATTAAAAGTGGATTTAAAAATTAAAAACAAATTGGAAACTCACAAGGTGAGAAATCGCAGGCATTTTTGTTGTGTAAGCGTCATTGCACCAACTTCTGCAAGGCGTCCTATGGCCACTGTGAACTCGAGTCGGCTGTGGGAACAGATGGAACCCGGAATCGGCCGGACGCCACTGTAACCAGCTTGAACCGCAAACTCGCGTCTGGCCTGGAAATGACGTCACAGGGAGGGTGTGCTGGACGTGTAATGAGCAGATCGGTAATGCATTACAGTTCCCTTTGAAATGCATTACCCATCTGCCCATTAAACGTCCAGCACACCCTCCCTGTGATGTCATTTCTGGCCAGACGCGAGTTTGCGGTTCAAGCTGGTTACAGCGACGTCCGGCTGCTTCCTGGTTTCATCTGTTCCCACAGCCGACTCGAGTTCACAGCGGCCATAGGACGCCTTGCAGAAGTTGGTGTAATGATGCCTGTGATTTCTTACCTTCTTGTGAGTTTCCAATTTGTTTTTAATTATTAAATCCACTTTTAATGCTGCACTTAGTCTGGCGCTCCTCTTTGTTTCATATTCAGAGTTTATAAATATTGCCTATGATACTCTCTGAATTCCAACAATTGTGTTGCAATTTTTTTTTTCTTGCTCTCCTCCTCCCTACCAAATTTGCATAACCAGAATGAGAATAGATTAGGGGTCAGACCGCTGATTATATCTTACCCTAGAATAAATATCTGTTTACTTCGCAAGCAGCACACTACAACAGAAACTTGTAACAGATACCAACACATAACTTCAATTTACTACAGGAATTTAAACACTGCAACCGAGGCTGCTAATATTACACATGCTACAAACAGTGCCATACCAGCACAAGTGAAAGAGTTCCTACATAGAGAGAGTTCCTACATAGAGAAAGAGAACCATAAAAATAGGCCCACCCATGAGAAACATGCAAGATATATAATGAGAAAAAGGTCAACTTGAATACTGCTTACAAGGACAATGAAATATAATTCACTTTAGAAACAGAGCTCGCCTTTTATGTACTTAAAGTTTTTTTTTTTGATGTCACAATGTACAGTATAAGATTTCCAATCATCTGTGCCCAGTTTTGCCACACAGAGTTAATCCAGCTCTGAGCAATCCACTTATTGTTCAGTGAAAATTATAAGACTTCCAGATAAAACCTGTCTAAATAAAAAGTCCTTTCCTCTCTCCTTGCTTTGAGTGACATGTTATTTACATATCTAGCTTGGACATGTTTATCATGTGTTATGTTAATCATAATATGAGGTGATCCACAGTATTAAAAGTGAGAAATCCACCCCTCCCCCACATAACACATCCTGGTAATATACAATGAACTGTGGATCACCTCATATTATGATAAACATAACATATGATAAACATGCCCAAGCTAGATATGTAAATAACCTGTCACTCAAAGCAAGGAGAGAGGAAAGGACTTTTTATTTAGACAGGGTTTTATATGGAAGTCTGTTAATTTTCACTGAACAATAAAAGAGGATTGCTCAGAGCTGGATTAACTGTGTGTGGCAAGACTGGGCACAGATGATGGGAAATCTTATACTGTACATTGTGACATTAAAAAAAAAAAAATGTTGGGTTTACATCCACTTTAAAGTGCAGGTAAAACTTTTTATTATTTTTTAGTTTGTTATGTGGTGGATGAGGATTACCACAGCGCATCAGTGTGAAAGCAGCCTTGGGCCCCTTTGACACGGTCAGTCCGATCAATTGGACACTCCATTCACCTCCAAGTAGTGGCAGACATAAACCGACTTGTGTCCTGCCTCCAACCTGAAGCTTCTTTTTTTTTACATTTTGGATAGAGTGGAGATGGATTAGAATACCCATCCATTTTTATTGTTGTCTGTGGCCCCATTAGGGAGATTCACCCTCTCTATTTGTCCTGTTTATCATATTTTTTGGGGGAAAATGAAAGTAAAAGAAAATCCCAAATTTAGGTTGTCCCCAGAAAAGTAATAGAGGGCATATCTCCCAATGGGGACACAAAAGCTGGTAATCTGCCCCAACCCCCCAAGGGATTTCCTTAAATTGCAGGGATTTCCTCTCACTTTCGGCTATGGTACAGGAAGTGAAGGGAAATCTCCTCAATGGGACCCAGATGGCAATAAATAAGCCGACGGGGGTTATGACCCACCCTTACTTTAACCATAATAGAAAAAAAAAAGGTTTTGTTTATAGTTCTACTTTAAATCCAGGACTTCTTCCTATAACAATGGCACAGCAAGTCTCGGCACAGGCTCCTGAGGAGCCAACAAATTATTGAACACACTTACCATATTTGTAACCTGATTTTCTTTCCTCTTAACTCTACAGTTTTGATTTTAAAATCAACACCTATAAAAAAAAAAAAAAAGAAAAGTGATTAGGTGATCAATAGATTCCTCCGAACGCTCTCAAAGGTTGAAGATTGAGTTAATACTCGAATGCAGGGCTCAATATAAAATATGTACCGTATTTTCCGGCGTATAAGACGACCCCCTAATTTTCCAGGAAAAATTTTGGTTTTGGGATATACTCGCCGTATAAGACGACCCCCTTCCTTCTAGTCTTTCTGGAAGCTGAGGGGTAGCCAGAACAACCGCTGACAGAAACAGGCTTTTTTCAAATCTCACTATTCCATTACTTGCCCCCACAGTGCCATCACATTACTTGCCCCCACAGTGCCATCACATTACTTGCCCCCACAGTGCCATCACATTACTTGCCCCACAGTGCCATCACATTACTTGCCCCCACAGTGCCATCACATTACTTGCCCCCACAGTGCCATCACATTACTTGCCCCCACAGTGCCATCACATTACTTGCCCCCACAGTGCCATCACATTACTTGCCCCCACAGTGCCATCACATTACTTGCCCCACAGTGCCATCACATTACTTGCCCCCACAGTGCCATCACATTACTTGCCCCCACAGTGCCATCACATTACTTGCCCCCACAGTGCCATCACTCACGTTTTGCAGGCCGGTGACAGTCTCCGTCTGCTGCGAGCGTCCATGATTTCAAAGCCGCGCCGTCTTCTCAGCGTGTCCTGTGATTGGCGGAACACAAATTTTCCCAGTAGCCCCTCTGTTCTGTGTTCCGCCAATCACGGATGCCTTCTCATCTCGTCCGAGGATGAGAAGGCATCCGTGATAGGCGGAACACAGAACAGAGGCGCTGCTGGGAAGATTTGTGTTCCGCCAATCACAGGACACGCTGAGAAGACGGCGCGGCTTTGAAATCATGAACGATTGCAGCTGCACGGAGACCGTACCCGGCGTATAAGACGACCCCCGACTTTGGATGCATTTTTTTGCATCCAAAAAGTCGTCTTATACGCCGGAAAATACAGTATATGATTTTTATACCACTAAATAGTCAAAGTTGTGACTTTGCTCTGACCTACCCTGCTGCATTCCTGCTCCAGGCCAGTGACTCAAATAGGGGTTATTTACTAAAGGCAAATCTACGTTGCACTACAAATGCAAAGTGTACTTTAACCACTTCCATACCAGGCACTTACGCACCTTCCCGCCCAAGCCAATATTCAGCTTTCAGCGCTGTCGCACTTTGAATGGTAATTGCGCGGTCATGCTACACTGTACCCAAACAAAATTGGCGTCCTTTTTTCCTCACAAATAGAGCTTTCTTTTGGTGGTATTTGATCACCTCTGCGTTTTTTTTTTGCGCAACAACTAAAAAAAGACTAAAAATTTTGAAAACAAATTACGTTTTAATTTTTTTATGTTAATTTTTTTGTAAATAAGTAAGTTTTCTCTTTCAATTACGGGCACTGATATGGCGGCACTGATGGACATTGATGAGGTAGTACTGATGGGCACCGTATAGGTGGCACTGATTGGCGGAGCTGGTATGCGGCACAGATGGGCACTCATAGGCGGCACAGTTGGGCACTCATAGGCGGCACAGATGGGCACTCATAGGTGGGCACTGGGCATGGATGGGCACTGTGGGGTGGCACTGATGTTTCCATGTTGCCAGTCAGTGCCCTGATTGGGCACTGATTGGCATCTTTTTTACTGCCCTTTTTTTTTTACTGACTTTTTATTGCCCCTTTTTTTTGCCCTTCCCTGGTGGTCCAGTGTGGGTTTCCTTGGTGGTCCAGTGTGGCGATCTGAGGGGGGGCTGCGCTGATAAAATAAATGGCGCAAACCCTTTTTATAGGCTTACCTATAGGTACAAGTCAAAGATGGAAGTTTACTCCCACTTTAAACAAAAGTTTTACAAGTGCCACAGTGTATTCTGAACTACTGGGGCCCCTTGTCGGCAAGATCCATGTAAAAGATGAACGTTGCCTTTAAATTCAGCGACAAGATCAAGTTTCATGTACAAGTTGCCTTTTATGCAGGGGCTCTAAAGGATCGCCTTCCAGTCATTTCCTGTGTAGCACGATTGTTTTGTGCCTTACATATTTTACTCCTAGATGTGTCATTCTCTCTCTGTAGTCCAGCACATACTTTTCATCACTTATATTTCAGCACACATGTACCTGACTCATGTTGGAAATAAAGCATTAAAGCGGAACTTTGCTGTCCCAATTAAAACTATTTGTAATCCTTAGGATGGTATATGATATTTACTTGTTTTAACATTTCTTCAGTTGCTTTCTCGTCTAGGCAAAAATTATGTCATACGTCCCTGGGGTCTTCGTGGGCATTCTTTTTATTATCTGGAGAAGGGGCTTACTCAGCTAGCACACCATTCTGCCTGCATTGCTTACCTTGGTGCAGATGGATTTTAGGAAGTAAATGAATCATCTGCCCTTACTCAAGATGGCTGTGGCTAAAAATGCTTGTTTTCAAAGTGATGTTTCAACAAAATAAAGCATGGAGACATGGATGGATGGGGGAGTTTACTTTAAAGTGATTGTAACCCCCTCGTTTTTTATTTTATTTAATAAATAACAAACATATCATACACAGTTCGTTTTGCAGTGTGGACTTGATCCTCCTTTTCTGGGGTCCCTCAATGGCGCTCATGGCTCCTCCTCGCATCAGTAAACCCCCTAAGAGAGGCACTCTCTCACTAGGGATGAGCTCCGGCGTGTTCGCACAGTTAATGTGCAGAGCCCGCCAGGAAGTATGCACGGCGCTGCTCTACCCACAGGCAGGGAGACATTTCCCGATCTCTGCAGCCGAGCATCGGGACAATGTTTCCCTGCCTCTGATTAGCGCAGCGCCGTGCAGCATTCCTGGTGGGCTCTGCACGTGGACTGTGCGAACACGCCGGAGCTCATCCCTAGTGGTTACCTTGCGGGCACGCTCCCGAGTCCAGCATTTGCATGCATAGACACAGAATGCCGGACTTGGCCCCGCCTCCCGCGTCATTGGATTTGATTGACAGCAGCAGGAGCCAATGGCTGCACTGCTATCAATCTATCCAATCAAGAGCCGAGAACCCCTGGCAGAAAGGAAGAGCGAACGAATGGCTCAGGTGAGTAAAGTTGGGGTTACCACCAATAGAAAGCTCTACTTGTGTGAAAAAAATGATAAAAATGTCTTATGGGTACAGTGTTACACGATCGCACAATTTTCATTCAAAGTGCAACAGTGCTGAAATCTGAAAATCGGCCTGTCTAGGAAGGGGGTAAAAGGGTCTGGTATTAAAGCGGTTAAAGTAAAGGGTTAAAAAAAGAAAAAAACACACACACACACACACATCTCCACTGTCCAGTTCGTTTTGCACAGAGCCGCCCCCGAACAACATCTTCTGGGGTCCCCCAGCGGCTCATGCAGCAGCTCCCCGCATCAGATAACCCACTAGGAGAAGCGCTCTTCCAGGGCATTACCTTGCGGGCGCGCTCCCGTGCCCAGCATTTGGCGTCCATAGTCGCCGAATGCAGGACTTTTCCCCCCGGCGGCCGCGTCTTTGGATTTGATCGACTGCAGAGAGAGCCAATGGCTGCGCTCAGGGCTCGACAAAATCCGGGCGCCAGGTCGCAATTGCGACAAGAAATTGTGACCTGGCGCCCGCCGGTAATCGAGGCCACGGCCTCAATTACCAACCGTCGCGGGGAAGGTGGGGGCGCACTGAGGCACAGGATCCTGTGTCTCCGTGCGCCCCCACCGCCGCGCGATCGCGGCGGCCGGTAATTTAGGCTGCGGCTTTGCAGCCTTGTGAAGGCCCAAGCTTGCTTCTGTGACCTGGCGCCATCTGGTGGTGGCTGTTGGCATTACAAGTAAAACAGCAGTTCTAATGTGTGTTTTTTTTTTTTTTTTTTTATTACTGTTTTCACTGATATCTCCTTCCCTCTAATTAGAACCCCCAAACATTATGTATATTTTTTTATTCTAACACCCTAGAGAAAAAAATGGCGGTCATTGCAATACTTTATGTCACACCGTATTTGCGCAGCGGTCTTACAAGCGCACTTTTTTGGGGAAAAAGAACCGTGAGGTAACTGTGCGGCATCTGCAGGGACCTGTGTGCTAAATGGTGGCAAAATGCCCCGTTTAAACAGGAAAAGTCTCCTATGGATTTTTAACAGTGAAAAACCCCTCACAGGAAAGCCCCATACAAAAAAGAAAAAAACACAGGCCAGATAACACAGTCCCCTCAGGAAGGCCCCCTGACAGTGGCAATGTTAGCAATGCAGCAACAGAAAAAGAGCAGGGAAGGGAGAAGAGGACCCCAGGAATTCCCAGCCGTACCAACCCACCAAAGAGGGAAGGACTGTACTTACCCGTCCGAGCAAGGACTCGCTGACGCATTCCTGACAGAACTTCAACCGCAATGGAGGTAGCTGTCGGCCCGGTCCACTGTGAGTGAGACAACACCATAGCCTAGTCATATGTGGACCTCGGAGCAAAGCTCACCGGCCACCCCAGGAGTCATGGGGTATGGCGTGACAGACCCACCCTCTTTGCAAAGGTGTGCCCACGCTTGCTGGTCAGACTGAGTAGACTACAAGGATCTATATTATCCAGCCTGTCTCTCAGCCGACAGTTGAAAGAAGATTCTTAAAGAAAAAGTAAAATAAAATAACATTTTTCCTCAGGGCGCTGGGCCCAAAGGGAGCCATACGTCCTTCTCCTTTGCTAGGCAGAACGAAACTGAGGCTGCAAGCTGCAGTGAGGGTTATGTCTGGAGGGACCGCCCCCTGGGCGGGGCTGTTAAACTCTGTTAATGTAACATGTATTTAATTATCTAACATGTTTCTGCCTAGTCCTTTCCTGTAAACAGGGAACATAACCCACTTGTCAAGATTTAAGGAGCTGTGTCCGTCCATGGACGATAAGAGAAAATAAATTTCTATTAAAAGGAGCTGTAAAGTCTCAAGGTTTTTCACCCTAATGCAAATCGTTTTAAGTTCAACTAAAACACAAAATTAAATGCAAAAACCTAAATCCTCAATTTATGCAGAGGAAAGGAAAAAATAAATAAACACACATATAACGTGTTTCACATTGCATTCTACACTTCTTAAAGTCAATGTTTTGGGCTCATTTTTGTATTCAAAATCTTTCTCATTTGTTCTGCTTGTGGATTTACATTACAAGGGGGAACTTACCAAACACAGTGCTGCTATTCTATTATTAGCCTGCTAGTTCTGAGCTGCTACAGTACAACAGAAACTACTTTTCATGGTGCTGGAATTTAGACAGTCATGGCCAGTGATTGCCATTGAATAACTGAACTGTTTAAGATTCATTTTCTTTCCTCCATCTGTACTGAATTTATTTATCGTATATACTCGAGTATAAGCCAAGTTTTTCAGCACTTTGTGCTGAAAATGCCCCCCTTGGCTTATACTCGAGTCACCTTTTTGTGCCCGATCTACCGTACTTTGGGGACCCAGTACCGGCCGGCCGTAGGTCCCCTGGATCCCAAACTTGCCACACATGTAGCCCCACTCCTCCTCTACAAGTGTGCAAAGTTTTTTGTTCGGGGGACCTACAGCCGGGGAGCACCGATTTTTCAAAGCCGGGCACCCCTTCCATAGACTCCCATGTTAAACGTCAGTCTAGTCATGGACACAGTGGGCCTGATTCCCAAAAGAGATACGCAGGCGTAACTGCTGTTCAGTCTGTGCCTAACTTTGGAAACGATCCTCAAAAGGCTTTTTCCAAAGTTAGGCAGAAAATCTGACAGGTGTAAGACACTTACACAGTCAGATTTTAGGATGCAGTACCGCATCCGCCGCTGGGGGCATTTCTCATGGAAATGCAGCTTTGAGTATGCAAATGAGGACTTAAGCAGATACACAACGCTTTTCAGCACTGTGATTTCTGCGTAAGTTTCGAATTTGCTTGCGCAAAACTAGGGCTGGTTTTACAATGTGGAAAGTTAGTCACACCTTGTAAAGGCCCATTCAAGCGACGGCATTTGGTATGCATTCCTGAGGGAGAACTCCACGGCAATTTTTAAATTCAAAACCGGCATGGGTTCCCCCCCAGGAGCATACCAGGCCCTTAGGTCTGGTATGGGTTGTAAGGAGACCCCCCCTACGCCGAAAATTCGACGTAGGGGTCCCCCTACAATCCATACCAGACCCGTATCCAAAGCACGCTACCCGGTCGGTCAGGAATGGGAGTGGGGACGAGCGAGCGCCCCCCCCCTCCTGAGCCGTGCCAGGCCGCATGCCCTCAACATGGGGGGGTTGGGTGCTCTGGGGCAGGGGGGCGCACTGCGGGCCCCCCCACCCCAGAGCACCCTGTCCCCATGTTGATGAGGACAGGACCTCTTCCCGACAACCCTTGCCGTTGGTTGTCGGGGTCTGCGGGCGGGGGGCTTATCGGAATCTGGGAGTCCCCTCAAATAAGGGGGCCCCCAGATACCGGCCCCCCACCCTAAGTGAATGGATATGGGGTACATCGTACCCCTACCCATTCACCTGGAGGCAAAAAGTTAAAGTTATTAAACACACAACACAAGGGTTTTTAAAATAATTTATTATTCTGCTCCGGAGGCCCCCCTGTCTTCTTTATTAGCTCTAATACCAGGGGGGGCTTCTTCCGCTCTCCGGGGGTCTTCTCCGCTCTCCGGGGGGGGGTTTCTTCTTCCGCTCTCCGGGGGGGGGGGTCTTCTCCGCTCTCCGGGGGTCTTCTTCTATCTTCGCCGCTCTCCGCTGTTGACTCGGCGAACCCCGGTTCTTCTGCAGCTGTCCGGTGCCTTCTTCTTCAGCGCTGGCTGCCTGCTATCTTTGTGTGTTAGCTCAATTACTAACAGGCAGCCAGCGCGGTTTTCTGTGACGTCACCTTCTTCTCTTCTGTTCTTCTCCCCTCTTCCGATGTTGCCTCGTCGCCTCTTGTCACTGCAATGATGGAAGCGCGCCTTGCATCCCATTTATATAGGCATCACCGTCCCATCAAGCTCTGGTAGGTACCCACGTGGTGGGTGCACGTGGGTAGGCACCCACCACGTGGGTACCTGCCGGAGCATGATGGGACGGTGATGCCTATATAAATGGGATGCAAGGCACGCTTCCATCATTGCAGTGAAAAGAGGCGACGAGTCAACATCGGAAGAGGGGAGAAGAACAGAAGAGAAGAACCTGACGTCACAGAAGACCGCGTTGGCTGCCTGCTAGTAATTGAGCTAACACACAAAGATAGCAGGCAGCCAGCGCTGAAGGAGAAGGCACCGGACAGCTGCAGAAGAACCGGGGTTCGCCGAGTCAACAGCGGAAGAGGGGAGAAGATGGAAGAAGCCCCCCGGAGTCCGGAGAAGCCCCCCCCCGGAGAGCGGAAGAAGAAGCCCCCCCCCCCGGAGAGCGGAGAAGACCCCCGGAGAGCGGAAGAAGAAGCCCCCCCTGGTATTAGAGCTAATAAAGAAGACAGGGGGGGCCTCCGGAGCAGAATAATAAATTATTTTAAAAACCCTTGTGTTGTGTGTTTAATAACTTTAACTTTTTGCCTCCAGGTGAATGGGTAGGGGTACGATGTACCCCATATCCATTCACTTAGGGTGGGGGGCCGGTATCTGGGGGCCCCCTTATTTGAGGGGACTCCCAGATTCCGATAAGCCCCTGCCCGCAGACCCCGACAACCAACGGCAAGGGTTGTCGGGAAGAGGTCCTGTCCTCATCAACATGGGGACAGGGTGCTCTGGGGTGGGGGGGCCCGCAGTGCGCCCCCCTGCCCCAGAGCACCCAACCCCCCCATGTTGAGGGCATGCGGCCTGGCACGGCTCAGGAGGGGGGGGCGCTCGCTCGTCCCCACTCCCATTCCTGACCGGCCGGGTAGCGTGCTTTGGATACGGGTCTGGTATGGATTGTAGGGGGACCCCCCTACGTCGATTTTTCGGCGTGGGGGGGTCTCCTTACAACCCATACCAGACCTAAGGGCCTGGTATGCTCCTGGGGGGGGAACCCATGCCGGTTTTTTCTTTGAAAATTGGCATGGAGTTCTCCCTCTCAGGAATGCATGCTGAGCGACGCTGTCATTTTTTTTTATAATTATTTGTTTTCCCGGCGCGTATATTTTTTTTCACCCGTCGCAACTTTAGTGTCCCGTCGCAATCCACAAAGCCGCCCGGCGTCAATTACGTTCGCGCGCTGCACGTCGGGAAAATTACGTCACACGCATGCGCAGTACGGCCGGCGCGGGAGCGCGCCTCATTTAAATTTTAAACGCCCCCCCGGAGAGGAGGACCGCCTTGCGACGGCGGCACTTAAGTTACACGGCCTGAAATTTCTAGGTAAGTGCTTTGTGGATCAGGCACTTAGGTAGAAATTTTAAGTCAGTGTAACTTAACTGCTGAAACTTAAGTTAGGCAGCTTTTTTGGGAATCAGGCCCAGTGAGGCATGCAGATGGACACCCTAGGCTTATACTCGAGTCAATACGTTTTCCCAGTTTTTTGTGGTAAAATTAGGTGCCTCGGCTTATACTCAAGTATATACGGTAGATGAGTTTTGACAACTCAAATTACCAACAATTGAAAGCAGTACTAAACCCAAAAATTTAATATATTTCTCATTACCAGTCTTTATGTGGTGGCTGCATTTTTTTTTTTTTTACTCGGGTGGGTGAATCGGTACAACTTCCATTGACTTTCTCAACCGCACGACTTGGGGTGACTTCAAGCCGGATCCCAAGTCGCCCCTGTGTGAACCGGCTCTTATTTTCACCTGGTGATTTGGCCAGTTACACACTTCCAGTCTTGGGTTGTCTCCACTAAGACTAGGAGAGATGGAGACATCTTCATGCAGCAGCACTGTCAGTCTGGGGAGAGGATGGTATTTGATGCACTAGTTGACAACAAATTAAAGCCAAACTCCTGCTAGCACTTTTTGCCAACCAGTCACGTACCCAATACATCCCTGGACTTCAAGTGATTATATCGGGATAATAGCTGCAGCTGCCAATGGTTGGCTCTCTTGTAAAAGAAATCCTAGCGGCTAACTAGCTACTGGATTGCTTTTACAAGCAAGGGGTGCCGGATTGTGGTCAGTGGGGGTAGAAAATACCCCAGGCCCAGCATCAGTGAGAATAAACATGGCCTCGGTGTTGGTGGTCAGTGGAAGGGGGGAAGTAGTTCCCCATTATTGGAATATCAGTGGAAGAAATACTGTAGTGCTCCATTTTTGGTGTCGATTGGGGGGGGGGGGGGGGAAATAGTGCCCCGAGGGCCAGATAAAGGCTAGCAAGGGGCTGCATCCGGCTCTCAGGCTGCAGTTTGGAGACCCCTGATCTTGCCTTCCTTATTTATAGTGCTGTCGGTCTAACACCGAATACAAGCATAGACATAAACCTGTCAGTCAATGTGCTACTGCTTGGCCAGCAGGCTGGGGCAAGGGAATGAAAGCACTGTATTTCTTAGACGCAATAAAAAAAAGGTGCAATGGGGTATGTGGATCACAAAGGTAACAGAACATATATTTTAACAGGTTAGGTCTTATTCACATGGGTGCTCAGCCCTGTACAGCATGAGGAGCCCTTTGTTTACTTTTGTGTCCTAATGCTGAGCTGTGTACAGACAGACCACATTAGTGATTACACAGGCATCGGTTGTACCGATTCACCCACCCAGACGAGTTTGATGGGAACGCAGGGACAGGTGAATGGCCTTGGATGCACAAGCATACTTGATATTTGACATACTTGTCAAATTTGGCTGTGTGGGTCACCAATATGGGCTGTGCAGCTTAGTGCGAGGACAGAAAAGTAAACAAATGACTTTTCACTCTATAGGGCTAAGCACTTGTGTAAATGAGCTCCAAGGCTCAATTCACAGTACTACTAGCTGATAGTCGTGCGACTTTGCCAGGCAACCTTCTACTATAATGCAAATTTAGAAGCGACTTTCAGGAACATCTGGCTGATCTTCCTGTAAGGTCAGATCCAAATCACATCAATATAGATGAGAATCCGACTTGGAGGCAACTTCCAATAAAGTCTATGGGCACAAGTCTATAGAGCTGAGCATGATGTCATAAGCTTAGGCCAATGACCAGACAAGAAACAGGAAGTGGGCTGTATAAGGTATTTACTGGCAGAAAAAAAAATGTTTTACTATCCAAAGTTAAAACAACAAGAGCAGAAGATTTAAAAGATGGAAAGTTGAAAAAAAATGACTGAAGGTCTGCTTTAACTAGTTGCCGACCAGCCGCCGTCATTCTACGGCGGCAGGTCGGCTCTCCTGGGCGAGAGCCCGTAGCTATACGTCGGCTCTTTTAGTGGCCACTAGGGGCGCGTGCGCGCCGCCCGCTCGTCCGTGATTCCCGTGCGGGTGCCCGGCGGGCGCGATCGCCGCCGGGCACCTGCGATTGCTCGTTACAGAGCGGGGAACGGGAGCTGTGTGTGTAAACACACAGCTCCCGGTCCTGTCAGGGGGGGAAACGCTGATTCTCTGTTCATACAATGTATGAACAGAGGATCAGTGTTTCCCCTAGTGAGGCCACCCCCCCCACAGTAAGAACACACCCAGGGAACATACTTAACCCCTTCCCTTGCCCCCTAGTGTTAACCCCTTCACTGCCAGTGGCATTTTTATAGTAATCCAATGCATTTTTATAGCACTGATCGCTATAAAAATGCCAATCGTCCCAAAAATGTGTCAAAAGTGTCCGAAGTGTCCGCCATAATGTCGCAGTACCGAAAAAAAAAAAAAAAACGCTGATCGCCGCCATTACTAGTAAAAAAAATATATTAATAAAAATTACATAAAAATACCCCCTATTTTGTAAACACTATAACTTTTGCGCAAACCAATCAATAAACGCTTATTGCGATTTTTTTTGTTACGAAAAATATGTAGAAGAATACCTATTGTCCTAAACTGAGGGGATTTTTGGGGGATATTTATTACAGCAAAAAGTAAAAAATATTAATTTTTTTCAAAATTGTCGCTCCATTTTTGTTTATAGCGCAAAAAATAAAAACTGCAGAGGTGATCAAATACCACCAAAAGAAAGCTCTATTTGTGGGAAAAAAAGGACGCCAATTTTGTTTGGGAGCCATGTCGCACGACCGCGCAATTGTCAGTTAAAGCGACGCAGTCCCGAATCGCAAAAAGTGCTCTGGTCTTAGGGGCAGCAATATGGTCCGGGGATTAAGTGGTTAATGTAGCACAGGAACCTTTTCCAAAGTTGGAGCGACTTCAGTAGTGCCAATTAAGACAGCCATCATTGACTAACATGGTCAACATTTCACATGTCATGCGACTTGTGGTCTCACAAGTTGGATCATAAGTCATGGCAGAGTGAATTGAGCCTTAAAAAGAAAAATTATCCCCCCAGATGCTGCATCTTTTCCCCGGGGCCTCTTCACTGAGAACGAAGCAATCCCACTGGAGTGCTGAGCCGTGGAAGGGAGCGGAGTGGCCGGCTCAGGGTCTCAGCGCCTCGCTGAGAGGTTGATAAGGGTGTCAGTCCAGGCACATGGCAGATCCAAATTTTATTGTCACGACGATATTGGTGACTCCAGCCCGCTGTCTGCTGAAAAGGGGTCACAGGAGTGCAAAACAAATTGGACCCATAGGAGTAGCCCAGCCAAAACGAGCTTTGGCTATACTTTTCCTTTAAAAGGAGAAGTCCAGCCTGAGCTTTTTAGGCTGGGCTTCTCCTATGGGTCATAGGAGCGCAACTCGTTTTGCACTCCTGTGACCCGTTTTCAGCAGAGAGCGGTCTGAAATTCGCTCTCCACCGACGTCACTGGAATCAGTCCAGGCAGTGTGTCATCCCGACTCTGGAAGTCTGGATCCACAAGGTGCCTGGACTGATGGCCGTCTTAGTCTCGCAACAAGCTGCTGAGTGACCAGGTCACTGGCTTAAGAAGGAACAAATGAGCTGTTCCGAAACGCGTCCCACCTCTAAGACACACTTCCTGTTTGTGTTCCATGCTGGTTTCTGTCTCGCTTCCTCTGACATCATCCCCATGCTCCAGCGTGATTGTGTCCTCTGAACATTCACAGCACAAGTCGGTTGTTATCTCGTGGACTTCCCTGGAAGCTTTACCATCACAGACTGGGACTGCCCTGCCACTGGAACATCTCCTGGATGCACTTACCTGCTAAATGCCTGTTTCATACACTTTCTTGTAAGTGTTTTTAACCCCTTTAGGGGATATTAAAACTTTTATACTTCTGCACTTAGAGGCGCTTGTTTGTTTTTCTGTTTCCATTAGAGATGGCTTGTCTCCCTGAGTGCTGCCTAAAGTGTGTGAAGATTTGCTACCCTCTCCAACACAGACTTTATCTGTCAGGATTCAAATGCTTGGAGCACCCTGAATATACACATTTTTCTGGATTATGATGTCTACTCACCTCCTGCTTTGACTCTTAAAACACCACAACACTGATGCCCTAACTGCATGCATTGAACGTGGTTGCAAGGTGCCCCCATTCACTTGAGTGGGTCACATTTGACAGACAGTACTGTCGGCTGAACACAACAGAGGGATTGTTATTTCCCACCATGGCATGTATACTGTGCACCTATCTGCTGCCTTTACAGCAGTTTAAAGGGGTGCTAAAGGTTCATTATTTATTTTCTAAATAGTTTCCTTTAAGCTAGCGCATTGTTGGTTCACTTACCTTTTCCTTAGATTTCCCTTCTAAATGTTTTTTTCCCCTTTGTCTGAATTTCTCACTTCCTGTTTCTTCTCAGTAAGCTTGCCCCCTTCATCTGAGCCTTCTGACTGGGGGTTAGTCAGCGTGCTCGCCCCCTCCCTTGGGACTACATCCCTGCGGGGAGGCGCTGTGTTCACAGAAATTCAGACAAAGACAAAAAACATTTAGAAGGGAAATCGAAGGAAAAGGTAAGTGAACCAACAATGCACTAGCTTAAAGGGGTTTTCCAGCCTTTTTTTAAGTTTATTAAAAGTCAGCAGCTACAAAAAGTGTAGCTGCTGGCTTTTAATAAACAGACACTTACCTGCTCCACGGCTCCAGCGACGCTCCGCTCCTCGCCGGCGTCTTCATTCCTAGTGTGGGCACCCGGCAGGGACAGCTTTCGGCTTCACGGCCGGCCACCCACTGCGCATGCGCGAGCGGCACTGCGCATGCGCGAGCGGCGCTGTCTGATTGGACAGGCGCTCGCCTACAGGGAGGGGCTGTGAAAAGGCGATTAAGCTAGTCGCCTTGACAGGAAGTCCCCTTCTCCTGAAGCCCCCACTCCCCCCCCCAAAAAATTACATGCCAAATGTGGCATGTAAGGGTGCGAGGAGTGGGTTAAGCGGAAGTTCCATTTTTAGGTGGAACTCCGCTTTAAAGGAACCTATTTAGAAAATAAAAAACAAACCTTTACAACCCCTTTGGGGGTAGAAAAATGCAGCTCAACCACGTGTTTGTACCATCCCCCAACTGCAAGTGTAAAGACAAGCCTAAACGGTGTATTTCTATGTATTTTAGCTGTGATCTGGTTGGAATTGAACTTGAATGTTTTCCATACTTGTCCTGGTGGAATAAACAGGTGTCAGTACAACGAGGGAACACAAGTCAATAATCCTGTATGATCCAGGGATGGAAATTCTACGAGCCGTGCTCTCTGAACATGTGTTCTGCACTTGTTGAGCATCAACACTCCCCCCCCCCCCAACTTATCTGTCGAGTCACAAAAGCAGGATGGGCCTGGCCTACAGAAAACATTCCCAGCACCCTCTGAGGACACTGCAGATGCCTTACAGCGTGTATTTTTCCAAACTCTCTCACCATCAGACTATTCCTGCAAGGTGTCTTATGAAATATCACACGGATATACGAAGACGCCACCTCCCAGATTCTCACCCTTTACATTAGACACGCACATTTTCACTCATCGCATTCTAACCTGTGATCACAGGTCTAATTAAACCCACCGGAAAATATTACAATGGCAATTCAGAACTTTTCAACAACAAGGCATCTGAAAATGAACTAGTCATAAACGCCATTATTTTAGGATAACAACTCGGGCGAGGACAAGTGCGGCAAACTGCTCTGTAGCTTGGCATTCAATGCCAGTGGGGCTGACTGACAGACGAGTCTTGTAACAGGGTGGGGGATGGGATCAAGAAGACAGCTGTGCTTTGACAGCTCAGATTCTATATCGATAGGATCAAATCGCAGCTGTAACCTCACAACAAAATAGACCGTGACCTTCAGCTGAAGCGGCCTCTATAGAATGGCTCAGCATACTTCCTATGCGAGACTTCACACATGCCAAGGCCGGCGCCATAGTTCCTAGGTTTGGTGAAGGATTTTAGTATCAGTAATGCCGCGTACACACGATCGTTTTTCAGCATGAAAAAAAACATGATCGTGTGTGGGCTTCACATCGTTTTTCGGCTTCTGAAAAACGAAAAAAAAAAAAAAAAATCGAACATGCTGCATTTTTTCACGTCGTTTTTTAAAATGTCGTTTTTCGTGTTGTTAAAAATGATCGTGTGTGGGCAAAAACGATGTT
Source organism: Rana temporaria (assembly GCF_905171775.1). Taxonomy (NCBI): domain Eukaryota; kingdom Metazoa; phylum Chordata; class Amphibia; order Anura; family Ranidae; genus Rana; species Rana temporaria. The sequence goes on from NC_053493.1 coordinate 291,591,403, forward strand.
TTAAACCCGTGCATGCCCAGAAGCAAGTTATGAGACGGGAGCGCTCGTTCAGGTAAAACTACCGTTCATAATGGAGTAAGCACATTCATCACGCTGTAACAGACAAAAAAAGCGCGAATCGTCTTTTACTAACACGGAACCAGCTAAAGCAGCCCAAAGGCGAATAGAACTTCCCCTTTAGAGTGCCGTCGTACGTGTTGTACGTCACCGCGCTTTGTTCATCATTTTTCAAAAACAATGGTGTGTGGGCAACATCGTTTTTAATGATGAAGTTGGAAAAACTTTGTGGTTTTTTTTCATGCCGAAAAACTATCGTGCGTACGCGGCATAAGGCTTTGCACATATGAGCTGCACTTTCAGGGCTCATTCCCACCGATTGTTTTTAATGCTACCGATAGGTATGTTTTCTCTGCCTCTAAACTCCCCCCCCCCCCCCGCATTTTAGCCTATGTGCCCATGCATACGTAGGCGTTTAACCCCTTTGGCTCCCGCTGGCCCTTTAAAACCTTTAGAATGATGGGAGGCAGGGTGACCGCAATGACTGGCTGTCACATGATCAGAAAACTGAGGGTTTCATTTAGCCGTCGGTGTTTCATCAGACTAGGCGACCTGTCAGAATGTTTTAAAATTCAACATCTAAACAGTCAGACAGAAGTTGTAAGTACTGTATTTCACTATATAACCTCAGTTTCCTGTTCAAAATAAGTGTAAAATGCAAAACTCCGGTGGGTGCAACAAGATGTCCGCTTGATGCCTTCCCACTCTATAATTACTGTGGGCGAGTGCAGGGTGTAGTAAGATGGCGGCCACGGAACGTCACTTTCGTTACCAATTCTGATGGGTCGCCCAATCTGATGAAACACTGGTCACTGTGACGGGAGCATGCGTGGTGCACGCGCTCTGCACAGCTCTATTGGCGCTCTGGGGCTGCGTATTTGCGTGCGCTCTGCGCCAACAGGTTAGAGGCAGAAAAAGAAACCCATTGCCAGCATGTCCAAGAGCAGCAGTTTTTGGGCAGAAAAAAACTATTTTAACCATGTTTAGGCATGTCAAGCACTTGAGTGTTCATTTATTTCAATAGCTAGAATACTATATTATTTTGGCCAAGGAAACACCCAAGAGGTTGACGTTCCTAACACGTTTACATGCGTCAAGAGTTTTTTTTTTTGCCAATATGCTACTGCCAGGGGAAAAGGTGTCTAGGAGAGATGGCCAAACCTGCATAAGGCCTTACTTACTGCCCCATCCCGATCATCTATCCGCTCAGGGCTGTACACATGTCGCTGTGGTGATGTGGTGTTTCACGGTCGCAGCAAAAATTAATCAGCTTGCCACACGGCGCCTAATGAGTTCTTATGCAAATCTATGGGGCCACACTGCAACCGCGTGCAATGCACATGATTGTGGGGCAGTGGTTCGTCATTTACAGGGTTAAATCAGGTAGTGAGGAGCTGGTATATCACCCTGTCAAGTGCCTCTGAAAAATTATTCACCATGGATCGCTTTCAGAAGGGCAGCCAGTGCCACGTGTCAATGAGACCTTTACCACTTCAATACCGGGCACTTTCACCCCCTTCCTGCCCAGGTCAGCTTTCAGCGCTGTCACACTTTTAATGACAACTGTGCAGTCATGCTACACTGAACCCTAATTATGTTTGTTTTTATCATTTTTTGAGAACGTTTTTTTTTTTTTGGAGTCATCACCACTGTTTTTTTTGTTTTGCCAAAGATAGGAAAAAATACAGAATTGACTTTAAAGCAGTTGTAAACCCCAAATTTAAAAAAATTAAATAAAAACCTGCAAGACAAAGGCATAATGAGCTAGTATGACTAGCATACTAGCTCATTATGCATTACTTACCTTAGATCAAAGCCCCCGAAGCCGTCCTCATCTTCCCCTCCAGCCACAGACATATCTCCCGGAGGTTACTTGCGGGTATCTTCGCTCCGGCGCTGTGATTTGCGGAGTGGCGATGACGTCACTCCGCGCATGTGCGCGGGAGCCGTCAAAGCCGGCATTATTCATTCAGAAAACCGGCATTCTCAGTGTGCATGCGCCGTAGACAGCGGTGCATTTTTTTGGGAAAATATCTCCTAAACCGTGTAGGTTTAGGAGATATTGCAAACACCAACAGGTCAGCCTTAATCTAGGCTTACCTGTAGGTGAAAGTTGTAATGAAGGGTTTACTTCCATTTTTCATTACTTCCATTTTAAAAGGGGTTGTAAGACCCGGTTCACACTGGGGCTCAGCCGCCTGTCGTGTCGCGTCCCATTCAATGCAATGGAACCGTTCTAATAGGACGCAAGTCGCTCCGACTTAGAAAAAGGTTCTTGTACGACTTTGGGGGCGACCTGCATTGACTTCTATACAGAAGTCGTTTTGCAAATCGCCTCTGAAGTCGTCCTCAGGACGACTTGCAGAGTCGCCCCCTAAAGTCGTGCCGCTGCTGTGTGAACCGACTCTTAAGGTTTGTTTATTTTCTAAATAGGTTCCTTTAAGCTAGTGCATTGTTGGTTCACTTACCTTTTCCTTCGATTTCCCTTCTCAATGTTTTTTTTCTTTGTCTGAATTTCTCACTTCCTGTTTCTCCTCAGTAAGCTTGCCCCCATCATCCGAGCTGTTCTGGCTGGGGGTTAGTCAGCCAGAACAGCTTACTGAGGAGGAACAGGAAGTGAGAAATTCAGACAAAGGAAATAAAACAATTTAGAAGGGAAATCAAAGGAAAGGGTAAGTGAACCAACAATGCACTAGCTTAAAGGAACCCATTTAGAAAATAAAAATCAAACCTTTATAACCCCTTTAAAGTGGTTGTAAAGCTTTGTTTTTTGTTTTTAAAAAACAAACATGTCATACTTACCTCCACTGTGCAGCTCGTTTTGCACAGAGTGGCCCGATCCTCAACTTCTCGGGTCCCCCGGCGGCTCCTCCCCACATCAGATCGCCCCCTGGCAGAAGCGCTCTCCTGGGGGGTTACCTTGCAGGTGCACTCCCGAGTCCAGCATTTGCGTCCATAGACATGAATGACGGACTCAGCCCTGCCCCCTATGTTATTGAATTTGACAGCAGCGTGAGACAATTAATGCGCTGCCATCAATCTATCCCAGTGAATTCCAGGGCTCAGGAGGGCCGGTGACTGCCAGAAGTTTGCATCCTATGCATTAAGGTGAAAACACACAAGGGTTTACAACTCCTTTAATGCTGTTTCATGCAGTATTTACAGAGTGTTTTTGCCTTCTGAGGTAAATACTGCATAAGATAGTGACCCAAATACCGCATGTGAATAGAGCCCACTGTGCTAAAACGTATCCTACCCTACCTCCTCCTTACCCAGCACCCATCACACTGATTATACAAAAAGTCTACACACCCCTGTTAAAATGTCAGGTTTCCGTGGTGTAAAAAAAAAAAAAAAAAAAAAAAATAAGACAAAAGATAAATCATTTCAGAACTTTTTCCACTTTTAATGTGAGCTATAAACTGTACAACAAACTGAAATCTTTTAGGTGGAGGAAAGTAAAAATAAAATATCTTAAACTAAGGCACCTTTCACATTGAGGCGTTTTTCATGCGGTACAGCGCTAAAAATAGCGCTGCTATACCGCATGAAAAAACCTGCCCTGTAGTGTTCAATGTGAAAGCCCGAAGGCCGCATTTTTACCGCGGTATAGGAGCGGTGTGTTCACCGCTCCTATACCGCGCCTTCCCATTGAAATCAATGGGAAACCGCGGTAATACCGCGGTAAAAACCTCACCTCTAGCGCCCGAATATCGCGGTAAATACGACGGTATAGCCGCGCTACAAATAGCGCGGCTATACCGTCACCGCGGCTGCACGCCTCAATGTGAAAGCAGCCTAATACTTTGTTGAAGCACCTTTTGATTTTATTACAACACTCGGTCTTTTGGGTATGAGTCTATCAGCATGGCACATCTTGACTTGGCAATATTTGCCCACTCTTCTTTGCAAAAACACTCCAAATCTGTCAGATTGCGATGGCATCTCCTGTGCACAGCCCTCTTCAGGTCACCCTACAGATTTTCAATTGGATTCAGGTCTGGGTCATTCCAAAATGTTATTCTTCTTCTAGTGAAGCCATTCCTTTGTTGATTTGGACGTATGCTTTGGGTCGTTGTCATTCTGAAAGGTGAAGTTCCTCTTCGTGTTCAGCTTTCTAGCAGTAGCCTGAAGGTTTTGTGGCAATATTGACTGGTAATTTGGAACTGTTCATTACTCTTGACTAAGGCCCCTGTTGCAGCTGAAGAAAAACGGCCCCAAAGCATTATGCGGCCACCACCATGCTTCACGGTGGGCACGGTGTTCTTTTGGTGATGTGCAGTGTTTTCGCACCAAACATATCTTTTGGAATCATGGCCAAAAAGTTCAACCTTGGTTTCATCAGACCAGAACTAGAGCTGCACGATTCTGGGAAAAATGAGAATCGCAATTCTTTTGCATAAAATGAAGATCACGATTCTCAAAAATGTATTTATTTAAAAGTTAAATTTCAACACAAAACGGAGCTTATGTGCTTAAATACAGTATATGCAAATATGACGGACTGTTTACATGTTAAATTTTAAAAGCCGCAGCAAACCTGCTGACCTTGCATGCTTCCTAATGTGAAAGAACACCTCTGATTTTCACATTTAACTAAATATGAAAATCAGAGGTGTTCTGTCACATTAGCAAGCATGTGAGGTCAGCAGGTTTGCTGCGGCTTTTAAAATGTAACATGTAAACAGTCCGTCAGATTTACATATACTGGGCCGGATTCAGATACATTGCAGTATCTGCCGGCGCGGCGTAACGTAGCTCACATACGGTACGCCGCCGTAACTTAGGGCGCAAGTTCCGTATGCAGAAAGAACTTGCGCCCTTAGTTACGGCGGCATAACGTATGTGTGTCGGCGTAAGCCCGCCTAATTCAAATGGGGATGACGTGGGCGTGTTTTATGTATTTACCCCATGTATTTGAAGTTTTTTACGAACGGCGCACGCGCCGTTTGTGAAAAAATCCCAGTGCGCATGCTCGAAATTACGCCGCAAAGCCTCAATGGTTTTGACGTGAACGTAACTTACGCAAAGCCCTATTCGCGAATGACTTACGCAAACTGCGTATTATTTTTAAAACTCGGCATGGGAACGACGTCCATACTTAACATTAGCTATGCCTCATATAGCAGGGGTAACTTTACGCCGGAAAAAGCCTAACGTAAAAAAATGCGCCGGCGGGACGTACGTTTCTGAATCGGCGTAAATACCTAATTAGCATATTTCTTGCGTAACTATACGGAAGCGCAACCTAGCGGACAGCGTAAATATGCAGCCTAAGATACGACGGTGTAAGACACTTACGCCGGTCGGATCTTAGGGAAATCTATGCGTAACTGATTCTCTGAATCAGTCGCATAGATACGACGGCCCGCACTCAGAGATACGCCATCGTATCTCGTATCTGAATCCGGGCCACTGTATTTAAGCACATAAGCGCCGTTTTGTGTTGAAAAAAAAACCTCTGAAATCTAAAACTCCGTTGGGTGTAACAAGATGTCCGCTTGCCCCCTTCTCACTAATATTACTGTGCAGGAGTGTGGGGTGGAGCAAGATGGCGGCGACGAAATGTCACTTCCTGTCGAGACAGCCGCCGATGCCGAGTGTACCAAGATGGCCGCCACTCCGGAGCTAGGCCAAAGCCGGGGACTTTCCTATGGCCGCACCCGAAAATCGCAGGTCATCCAGCCTGGAGATTGCGGGGTGTGTGTGTATCGAGATTGCGATCTTTTCGCGAATAATCGTACAGCTCTAACCAGAACACATTTTCCACATGCGCTTGGGAGACTTCAGATGTGTTTTTGCAAAATTTAGCTGCGCTTGGATGTTTTTCTTCATAAGAAAGTGCTTCCATCTTGCCATTCTACCCCATAGCCTAGACATATGAAGAATACGGGAGATTAATGTCACATGTACCACACAGCCAGTACTTGCCAGATATTCCTGCAGCTCCTTTAATGTTGCTGTAGGCCTCTTCAGCTTCCCAGACCTGTTTTCTTCTCACCTATTTAGGAGGGATGTCCAATACTTGGTAATGTCACTGTTGTGCCAGATTTTCTCCACTTGATAATGGCTTTCTTTGCCAACTTCCATGGTATATCTAATGCCTTGGAAACTATTTTGTACCCTTCTCCTGACTGATAACTTTAAACAATGAGGTCCTTCTGATGCTTTGGAAGCTTTTGCGGTGTAGGATGCAACTAAGAAAATGTCAGGAAAGACCTACTAGAACAGCTGAACTTTATTTGGGGTTAATCAGAGGCACTTTAAATTATGACGGGTGTGTACTGACTCCTATTCAACATGAGTTTGAATGTGATTGCCTAATTCTGAAGATATTACCCCCCCATCCACTAAACGATTTCAGTTTGTTGTACAGTTTATAGGTCACATTAGAGGTGGAAAAAGTGCTGAAATTATTTATCCGTCTCTCATTTTTTTACATCACAGAAACCTGACATTTTAACAGGGGTGTGTATACTTTTTATATCCATTACATGTGTCCTACCCTACCTCCTCCTTACCCACCACACTGCGATTACATGTGTCCCCCCTTACTCTGCACCGATCACCACACTGTGATTACATGTGTCCCCCCTTACTCTGCACCGATCACCACACTGTAATTACATGTGTCCCCCCCTTACTCTGCACCGATCACCACACTGTAATTACATGTGTCCCCCCCTTACTCTGCACCGATCACCACACTGTGATTACATGTGTCCCCCCTTACTCTGCACCGATCACCACACTGTAATTACATGTGTCCCCCCCTTACTCTGCACCGATCACTACACTGTGATTACATGTGTCCCCCCCTTACTCTGCACCGATCACCACACTGTGATTACATGTGTCCCCCCCTTACTCTGCACCGATCACCACACTGTGATTACATGTGTCCCCCCTTACTCTGCACCGATCGTCACACTGTGATTACATGTGTCCCCCCTTACTCTGCACCGACCATCACACTGTGATTACATGTGTCCCCCCATACTCTGCACCGATCACCACACTGTGATTACATGTGTCCCCCCTTACTCTGCACCGATCATCACACTGATTACATGTGTCCCCCCTTACTCTGCACCGATCACCACACTGTGATTACATGTGTCCCCCCCATACTCTGCACTGATCACCACACTGTGATTACATGTGTCCCCCCCATACTCTGCACCGAGCATCACACTGTGATTACATGTGTCCCCCTTTACTCTGCACCGATCGTCACACTGTGATTACATGTGTCCCCCCTTACTCTGCACCGATCACCACACTGTGATTACATGTGTCCCCCCTTACTCTGCATCGATCACCACACTGTGATTACATGTGTCCCCCCTTACTCTGGACTGATCACCACACTGTGATTACATGTGTCCCCCCTTACTCTGCACCGATCATCACACTGTGATTACATGTGTCCCCCCTTACTCTGCACCGATCACCACAATGTGATTACATGTGTCCCCCCCATACTCTGCACCGATCACCACACTGTGATTTCATGTGTCCCCCCTTACTCTGCACCGATCACCACAATGTGATTACATGTGTCCCCCCCATACTCTGCGCCGATCACCACACTGTGATTACATGTATCCCCCCATACTCTGCGCCGATCACCACACTGTGATTACATGTATCCCCCCATACTCTGCGCCGATCACCACACTGTGATTACATGTATCCCCCCTTACTCTGCACCGATCACCACACTGTGATTACATGTGTCCCCCCTTACTCTGCACCGATCACCACACTGTGATTACATGTGTCCCCCCTTACTCTGCGCCGATCACCACACTGTGATTACATGTGTCCCCCCATACTCTGCGCCGATCACCACACTGTGATTACTTGTGTCCCCCCATACTCTGCACCGATCACCACACTGTGATTACATGTGTCCCCCCATACTCTGCGCCGATCACCACACTGTGATTACTTGTGTCCCCCCATACTCTGCACCGATCACCACACTGTGATTACATGTGTCCCCCCCATACTCTGCACCGATCACCACACTGTGATTACATGTGTGCCCCCTTACTCTGCACCGATCACCACACTGTGATTACATGTGTCCCCCCTTACTCTGCGCCGATCACCACACTGTGATTACATGTGTCCCCCCATACTCTGCGCCGATCACCACACTGTGATTACTTGTGTCCCCCCATACTCTGCACCGATCACCACACTGTGATTACATGTGTCCCCCCATACTCTGCGCCGATCACCACACTGTGATTACTTGTGTCCCCCCCATACTCTGCACCGATCACCACACTGTGATTACATGTGTCCCCCCCATACTCTGCACCGATCACCACACTGTGATTACATGTGTCCCCCCTTACTCTGCACCGATCACCACACTGTGATTACATGTGTCCCCCCCATACTCTGCACCGATCACCACACTGTGATTACATGTGTCCCCCCTTACTCTGCACCGATCACCACACTGTGATTACATGTGTCCCCCCCATACTCTGCACCGATCACCACACTGTGATTACATGTGTCCCCCCTTACTCTGCACCGATCACCACACTGTGATTACATGTGTCCCCCCTTACTCTGCGCCGATCACCACACTGTGATTACATGTGTCCCCCCCATACTCTGCACCGATCACCACACTGTGATTACATGTGTCCCCCCATACTCTGCACCGATCACCACACTGTGATTACATGTGTCCCCCCCATACTCTGCACCGATCACCACACTGTGATTACATGTGTCCCCCCCATACTCTGCGCCGATCACCACACTGTGATTACTTGTGTCCCCCCATACTCTGCACCGATCACCACACTGTGATTACATGTGTCCCCCCCATACTCTGCACCGATCACCACACTGTGATTACATGTGTCCCCCCTTACTCTGCACCGATCACCACACTGTGATTACATGTGTCCCCCCCATACTCTGCACCGATCACCACACTGTGATTACATGTGTCCCCCCTTACTCTGCACCGATCACCACACTGTGATTACATGTGTCCCCCCCATACTCTGCACCGATCACCACACTGTGATTACATGTGTCCCCCCTTACTCTGCACCGATCACCACACTGTGATTACATGTGTCCCCCCTTACTCTGCGCCGATCACCACACTGTGATTACATGTGTCCCCCCCATACTCTGCACCGATCACCACACTGTGATTACATGTGTCCCCCCATACTCTGCACCGATCACCACACTGTGATTACATGTGTCCCCCCCATACTCTGCACCGATCACCACACTGTGATTACATGTGTCCCCCCTTACTCTGCACCGATCACCACACTGTGATTACATGTGTCCCCCCCATACTCTGCACCGATCACCACACTGTGATTACATGTGTCCCCCCTTACTCTGCACCAATCACCACACTGTGATTACATGTGTCCCCCCCTTACTCTGCACCGATCATCACACTGTGATTACATGTGTCCCCCCTTACTCTGCACCGATCACCACACTGTGATTACATGTGTCCCCCCCATACTCTGCACCGATCACCACACTGTGATTACATGTGTCCCCCCCATACTCTGCACCGATCACCACACTGTGATTACATGTGTCCCCCCTTACTCTGCACCGATCACCACACTGTGATTACATGTGTCCCCCCCATACTCTGCACCGATCACCACACTGTGATTACATGTGTCCCCCCCATACTCTGCACCGATCACCACACTGTGATTACATGTGTCCCCCCAGGACTGATCACACAGAGGTCCTCTCTAACCCAGCACCCCAGACTGACCCCCCCCCCCGGACACACAGCGCCCCCTCTTACCCACAGTGGACTTGCACGCCTCACAGAAGGTGTCGTCGGTGAACCTCTCCATCAGGCTGGTCTTGCCCACTCCTCTGGAGCCGATGATAATGACTTGGAGTTTAAAGTCCGCTGGCCGGGGCGGTTGCTTCCTCCGGCGGGCCTGAGCTCCGGTCAGGGCTGGGGAGTTAGAGGCCGACCCTCCATAGGCAATGTTATTGGAGCTCCCGCCGCCCCCCAGCCCCCGATGATAGCCGGGCCTGGAATCCATCAATACATCCGCTCACACTCCGGGCCCTGTGACGTCACTCCGAACACTGGCGGCCCGGATGATCCCCCCTCTTCCCGGGCACAGGCCGGTCCAGCCCAAGGCTGATAGCCCAGTCACAAGGCTGATCCCTATTCCACACAAGGAGAGCAGAGGAGACGGGATGTGAGGAGAGGACAGAGTGTCACCCAAAGAGGATGGGAGGGGGGCTCCCTCTATGGATGTGGAAGACTGGAGACAACACACATTACTACAGGAGAGAGAGACACATTACTATAGGAAAGAGAGAGAGCTACACACACACATTACTATAGGAGAGAGAGCTACACACACATTACTATAGGAGAGAGACACACATTACTACAGGAGAGAGAGAGACACACATTACTATAGGAGAGAGAGAGAGAGACACACATTACTATAGGAGAGAGAGAGAGACACACACACACATTATTACTATAGGAGAGAGAAACACACACGTTACTATAGGAGAGAGAGAGCGCTACACACACACATTACTATAAGAGAGAGCTACACACACATTACTATAGGAGAGAGAGACACACACACACATTATTACTATAGGAGAGAGAAACACACACATTACTATAGGAGAGAGAGCTACACACACACATTACTATAGGAGAGAGAGAGAGAGAGCGACACACACATTACTATAGGAGAGAGAGAGAGCGACACACACATTACTATAGGAGAGAGAGCTACACACACATTACTATAGGAGAGAGAGACACACACATTATTACTATAGGAGAGAGAAACACACACATTACTATAGGAGAGAGAGAGACACACACATTACTATAGGAGAGAGAGAGAGACACACACACACACATTACTATAGGAGAGAGAGACACACACACACACACATTACTACAGGAGAGACACACACATTACTATAGGAGAGAGAGCTACACACACACATTACTACAGGAGAGAGAGACACACACATTACTATAGGAGAGAGAGAGACACACATTACTATAGGAGAGAGAGCTACACACACATTACTACAGGAGAGACACACACATTACTACATGAGAGAGCCACACACACTACTACAGTAGAGAGAGAGACACACACACTACTACAGTAGAGAGAGAGAGACACACACACTACTACAGTAGAGAGAGAGACACACACTACTACAGTAGAGAGAGACACACACACACTACTACAGTAGAGAGAGAGAGACACACACACTACTACAGTAGAGTGACCAGAGTTTTCAAATGAAATCCAGGGACATATTTTTTTTTTACTAATAATGGCGGAAGTCAGCGACTTATAGCGGGACTGCGATATTGCGGCGGGAAAATCAAACACTAATGCCACGTACACACGGTCGGAATTTCCACCAGCAAATGTGAGCTTTTCATCGGAAATTCCAACCGTGTGTATGCTCCATCCGAGCAGGTTCTCAATTTTTCAGACGGAAAAAATTGCGATCGGAAATTCAAATCGTCTGTAGCAATTCCGACACGCAAAATTCCAACGCATGCTCGGAAATAATTTTACGCATTCTCGGAAGCATTGAACTTCATTTTCTCGGCTCGTCTTAGTGTTGTACGTCACCGCGTTTGTGTGACCGTGTGTATGCAAGTCAAGCTTGAGCAGAATTTTCCAAAAGACATGTAGCAGAATACATTGTGTCCTAAATTTAGGAAGAAATAGGATTTTATTGTATATCTTATATGTTAAATTCAATCTGCGCTATCATGTGTAAATAAAGAAGTGAAAAAATTACCGTAATTCAATCGGTCCGATCCATAAAGTTGTATATAAAATGCACTATTAATCAAAAAGTGTTTCCCAGTGATAAACCTTTCATCCAATTTCTAAATTGCTGCATTTGTAAATACTAAGGGCCAGATTCACATAGAATTACGCCGGCGTATCAGCAGATACTCCGACGTAACTCCGAATCTAAGGCCGTCGTATGTTTAAGTGTATTCTCAAACTGAGATACACTTAAACATGCCTAAGATACGACGGCCAGCGCCGTCGTATCTTAGGGTGCAATGTCTAAGCTGACCGCTAGGTGGCGCTTCCATTGCGGTCGGCGTAGAATATGCAAATGAGTAGTTACGCCGATTCACGAATGTACGCTTGCCCATCGTAGTGAATTTACGTCGTTTCCGTAAGAGATATGCGGCGTAAAGATAAACATGCCCCCTAGGTGGCGTATCCAATGTTAAGTATGGCCGTCGTTCCCGCGTCGCAATTTGAAAATTTTACGTTGTTTGCGTAAGTCATCCGTGAATGGCGCTGGACGCCATTTACGTTAACGTCGAAATCAATGACGTACTGGCAACGTAATTTCGCGCAATGCACGGCGGGAAATTTCGAGACGGAGCATGCGCAGTACGATCGGCGCGGGAACGCACCTAATTTAAATGATCCACGCCCCCTACCTGGATCATTTGAATTAGGCGGGCTTGCGCCGGTGGACTTTACGCTACGCCGCCGCAAGTTTACAGGCAAGTGCTTTGTGAATCAAGCACTTGCCCGTAAAACTTGCGGCGGTGTAACGTAAAGGAGATACGTTACGCCGCCGCAGTTCTACGAGAATCTGGCCCTAAAAGCCAATATAAATGTATAGTAGTGGTAAAAAGCATTTGTGGGTTTAACCAATTATAATTTTTTGTACAATTCTCCTCTAAGGGGGGCGTGGCAGGAGGTTTGTCCTATGCCTATGTAGCGCCCTACTCCCATTGAGTGAACGCTATGTGGTAAATTATAGTTGTCTGAGCAGTAGTTTTGGCTCAGAATGATTATTCTAAATTGTTGGCTCTCTTCAGTTCAGCTGGGTTCAGGGCCGCTGATAGGCCAGTACAGCTGGCCCAGTTGTACCGGGCCCGGCTGGCAGGGGGGCCCGGGCAGCCTCGACAGAACCAATTAATGTTATAAAAAAAAAAAAAAAAAAAAAACCTCCACAGCCCTGACCGCTAGTCATCTGTCCACCAAACAAGCCGCCGCCGCCGCCGCCGCCGCTTTCTACGTTTTTTTTTTTGGCTCAGTACCTGCCTGCTTGTTCCGTTCGTAGGCGGCAGCAGGTAGGGACTATTTCCTCTATTTCGGGCGCGGAAGAATATCTCTTCTCTCTCCCGCGCTCGCTCCTCTGCTCTGCTCAGTCTGCAGAATCAAGTTCCGGACAGCTTGTCCTTCCCTGGCGCCGCGGAGTGATTCTTCTCCCTCCACGGCGCCAGGGAGAGAGTGAGGGAAGGCAAAACAGCACAGGCAGGAAAAAAAAAAACACTTTTTTAAATTGTGACACTCGACTCCAGGCAGCGAATCCAGGAATCCAGGCAGGCAGACAGCACAGCAGCCAGCGCTACTACTACAGGAGGAAATTACTCTGTCCTGGGGCCAGGAATCAGGATAACAGGTATGAATGTACTTGTTTGGGGGGGGGGGGGGGGGCAAGATCTATTGTCTGCAGGCTCACTCCAATTATTATTTCAGGCCTGGCTACCCCACTGTAGCGGAAAGTAATGACAAAAAGTAAAAGTAATCGGCTGTTTTTTTTTTTTTAGTCTAGTAAATCTAGTAAATTTTTAACATTACATTCAGCCGAGTTGTCCTAATGACAATCGGCTGTTTTTTTTTTTCGTACATACCGTATTTTACCGCCGCTTCCGGGTATGTCTTCTGCGGGACTGGGCGTTCCTATCTGATTGAAAGGCTTCCGACGTCGCATACAGCGCGTCACAAGTTGCCAAAAGAAGCCAAACGTCGGTGCGCAGGCGCCGTATAGAGCCGCACCGACGTTCGGCTTCTTTCGGCAACTCATGATGCGCTGTATGCGACAGTCGGAAGCCTTTCAATCAGATAGGAACGCCCAGTCCCGCAGAAGACATACCCGGAAGCGGCGGTAAAATACGGTATGTACGGAAAAAAAAACAGCCGATTGTCATTAGGACAACTCGGCTGAATGTAATGTTAAAAATTTACTAGACTAGACTAGAGTCCCAGAAAACAGGGCCCCAGGCGCAACCTTTAGGGGGGTGACATTCCGTGCCTCCTAATTTTCATTTTCTGTGTCCCCGATCTCACCCGCCATGTTTGGTGTCCGATGCCCTCTGATTGGGCGTATGGGGGTCATGTGTGGCGTGGGGCTGGCCTGTCTGGGATCGTCTAGAAGTCCCGCCTCCGCACATGACCGCTATACGCCCAATCACAGTGCGACGGGAAATACGGAGCCGCCGGAGCTGCGGTCTTCCCCTCCGCCTGTCTCTCTGCTCTGTGTCCCTCAGCGGCAGAGGGGCAGGGCAACTCGGTTCTAAGAGATGGGAGCATGGATGATGGCTGCAGGATTAGGGAGGAAGTGACTCAGCTAACAGGTGTGTGCCTGCTTGGGGGGGCGGGGGGTTGGATTCAAGATCTACTGCAGCAGCATCTATACATTATGGCATTGGCGACATGGGTGGCACTGTCTGCAGGTAGCACATGCGTTTTGGGCCATAATGCATATGCTACCTGCAGACAGTACCACCCATGCTGCCAATGCCATATTGTGCTGCTGACAGTGTCACCCATGACGCTGATGCCATAACGCATGGGCTGCCTGTCTGCAGCACAATAGGCACTGTCAGCAGGTAGCACATGCGTTATGGCATAAGCGCCATGGGTGGCACTGTCTGCAGCACAATATGGCATTGGCTGCATGGGTGGCACTGTCTGCAGGCAGCACATGCGTTATGGCCCATAACGCATGTGCTCCTAGCAGAGACAATGCCGTAATGTGCTGCAGACAGTGCCACCCATGACGCTAATGCCATAACGCATTTTCTGCATGCAGAGACAGTGCCACCCATGCTGCCAATAGCATTATGCCATTTGCGGCATTGGGTGGCACTGTCTGCAGCACAATATGGCATTGGTGGCATGGGTGCCACTGTCTGCAGGTAGCACATGCGTTATATTCCATAACACGTGCTGCCTGCAGAGTGCCACCCAATGCCGCCAATCCCGTAATGTGCTGCAGAGAAAGTTTCAAGGCGGGGCCAGGGGTGGGGCTAAAGGAGGGACCAGGGGTGGGGCTGAAGGGGCCCCATCAGGTAGGCTGTACGGGGCCCCATGATTTCTATCAGCGGCCCTGGCTGGGTTGCACAGGTTTCCTCCTGACGGTGGGTGTCGCTGTCACCGCAGGTCACGTTTGGAAAGGCAACAGGCTGGACGTACTGTGTATCTCCCTCTCAGAAGAGGCTCAGGGGGCATGGTCAACCCGCTGTGCATTCTGGAATGGGGTACTTAAGGAACAGACGCCGTTTAGCGGGATTCGTCTTCCGATCCCGACCTGAGGGCCCTCCTGGCCTCAGGGATGTTGAGCTGCTTTTTAGCCTTGGGGCCGGCTGGCCCGAGGCCTAGCAACTGAGAGTAGGCCCAGGAGCTTCTGGGGCTTACTGATCCAGGGATGGTCCTTCGCTACCTTGTCTATGAAAGGAAGCTGAACCAGTGGGATTCAATTGATGGACGTACCCTGGCGGATTTACATCACTGTGCTGCCGGTCCCGCTGAAAGATTCTTGGCACCGTGAGTCGTGTAACTTTTGTTAGAACTAGATCGAGTGTGCAGTCGGTTACATGATCTTGTGGCAGAAGATCGTGGGACGGCCTGACGACACTCATCAAGTCTGTGGCAGAAACTTTGTCGAGCTTCGTATCAGCTGCTAGGCCGGTGATAGTAGGCCTATCTAGTGGTTGCTAAAATCCAGTGTGGAGCTGAGTTAATCCTCTGGATCTAAGTGGTACCTGTGATCCACAAAGTAAAAGTGCCCCGAGTCTTTCCCTGTCCCTCTACCCCTCTGTTGGAGAACTTTGTTAATAAAACCCTTGAAAGAGACTTTGTGTTGGTGCGTACATTCTTGTGGACAACTCTTCAAGGACAACCCCTGAAGTGAGCGTATGGAACAGTACGGTAACGGCAGGCCCAAATCTAAACCAGCAGCTCCTTCGGGGGTAGTGCTACACCTACATACTTTTGCTAATAGGTGTCCCTCATCCCCATTTCAGAAAGTTGGGAGGTATGCCATTTTAATGAATGCAGCCTCGCCATTGCCATGAATGCAGCCCCATCATTGCTATCAGTGCAGCATGGTCCATGACCATCTGCAGTCTTGGAGGGGACATTGAGGGGAGCGCTAACAGATTAGGTACAGGAAAATCTCCTGTTAATTCGGAGGCCTCTTTAATACAAAAGCCTGCCTCATGTCGTGCAATGTCAGCCCAGGAGATGGGACTTCCTATAAGGCTGGATCCACACCTATGCATTTTTAGTGCATTTTGCAGATTTGCACTACAGAACATGTTCCAAAAGCAAAAATGCAAAAAGCACTAAAAATGCAAGTGTGAATCAGGCCTTACAGGGACCATCGAGTAAACAGGAGATTCTCACTGTATGTAATCTGTCGGGGCTCATCCCGCCCCCTTCCTGTCCCCTCCGAGGCAGCCAGAACTGAACGATCGGCGTATAACACGCACACATTATTTTCACCCAAATTTCAGGGTGAAAAAGTGCATGTTATATGCCGATAAATACGACAATTCCCCTTTCCTGTTGCTCCAGGACCTTCATAAGTGTGATAGGTTTTAATGAATTTAGATGTGTAATTTATGCTCCTAGAACACCTGAAGCTGCTCCCTTCATGTTGGGCCTCTCTATGTGGCCAGGCTGTGAATAAGTCTGAGGCCCTGTACACACGACCGAGTTTCTTGGCAGAATTCAGCCAGAAACTCGATCGGAGCTGGATTCTGCCGAGAAACTCGGTCGTGTGTACACTTTTCAGCGAGGAAGCCGACGAGGAACTCGTCGGGCCGAATAGAGAACATGTTCTCTATTTCCTCGTTGTTCAATGAGGAAAGTCGGCCCCGCCGAGATCCTTGGCGACTTCAACACTGAACTCGACGAGGAACTCGATGTGTTTGGCACGTTGAGTTCCTCGGGCGTGTGTACGGAGCCTCACACATGTGGTATCACCATGCTCAGGAGGGGTATCAGCATGTATTTTGGGGTGTAATTGGAAGTATGTATATGCCGTGTGTGAGAAATAACTTGTTATTTTGATAATTTTGTATATATATATATATATATATATATATATATATATATATATATATATATAAAAAAAAAATCTTAATTTTCCCAAGAATTGTGTGAAAAAAATTACAACTTCAAAAAACTCACCATGCCTCTTACACATTACCCTGGACTGTCTACTTTCCAACAATTGGTCATTTTGGGGGTATTTATACTGTCCTGACATTTCAGGGCCTCAAGAAATGAGAAAGGCCATCAGTACATCAGGTGTGATCAATTATTTATGATTTGCACCATAGCTGATAGAATCTGTACCCCACTGGTTGCCCCGACTCTGAAAATCCCTCCATCAGCTCTGGGTTCAGTAATTTTATCACCAACTGCTACCAATAATAAGAGACTTGCACAATATCACAACATCCACCATATCACCCTGCTGCCAGACCTCCATGTATCACTCACAGAGACAATGAACAGCCATTTGCGTTGTTTTTGTTTATTGGGGGATATAACTTGGATGGGGAAGGGGGATATGGGATGCCCATAGATCAGATTACTTTGCCATCATATTTAGGGATAGATTAAATGGATTGAGCTTTTTGAAGAATTGATAGACTCTAATAATCACAGTCACTTCCCCTGTATAACTCATGCAGACTGTTGCTCCTCCTCTGCATCAACTCCTGCAGACTGTTACTCCTAAGACTTCTCTCCTCATGCACAAACTTCCACCGTCAACTATTACTCTTTCCGCCTCATCATCTTCACTGTACATAAAGGATTACTCTGAATAGTATATGCTTGCTGAATTGCTGAACTGGGCCTGCAGTACCCCTTCTTGTAGCCTGAATGAATGAATGACTTGTATAGCGCAACGCATGCGAACTGAATCGCCTCTGGGCGCTTTTTCCAGCCAGTATCTGCTTGGCTGGTGTGGTCATTTTTACCCCGTAGGATCATGACACGCTAGGGACACACAGTCATACACACATATATACATATATATATACTGGGCCAATTTGGACGAGATCCAATTTACCTACCAGCATGTCTTTGGAGTGTGGGAGGAAACCGGAGTACCCGGAGGAAACCCACGCAGACACAGGGAGAACATGCAAACTCCAGGCAGATGGTGTCGTGGTTGGGATTCAAACCAGCGAACCTTTTTGCTGCTAGGCGAAAGTGCTACTCACTGCACCACTGTGCTGCCCAAGTAGCCTAGTAGATTAGCAGCTTGTATTAGTTGGTAGACTACTGATCCCAGCTAGCCTGACTTGCAAATCCTGTGCCTGCAGGCCACATCGCTTTGACACAAAACCCCACAGTCTCGCCATGTGTTCTGATCACTTCTCCACCCCCTCTGTTCCAAGATACCTCCTCCATGACTGTGTAAGGACGAGGCTCCCTTCCAGTTCTCCCAGTCTCCTCCGCCGAGGTGCGCACCCCTCTCCCAGATGGGGATGTCTCCTGCTGTGATCTAGCACTCCATTCTCCACGTCTCCCAGCCGACAACTCCCTCCAGTGGGCTGGACCTGAGCATATAAGGGAGGCCTGCCCCCTGCCAATACCAATTGGGGATTGGTCAGGGCTCCCCACATGAACTCCCTGTCACATCAGACCCCAGCCCTGCCCCTCTTCTAGAACAGTGTTTCTCAACTCGTCCTCAAGGCGCCCCAACAGGTCAGGTTTTCAGGATTTCCCTCAGATGGAACAGCTGTGGTAATTTCTAAGGCAGTGAAACTGATCATATCACCTGTGCAAAAAAATGGAAAGCTTGAAAACATGACCTGTTGGGGTGCCTTGAGGACTGGAGTTGAGAAACACTGTTCTAGAACATTCTCCCTGGAAGCAGCGGAAGCGCCCAAGGACTGAAGCACAGGTGGTCACACCCACTGCTACACTAACCACTCCCTGACGTCCAGATCAAAAACAAGCAGGCCTAGCATGCAGCATAGGCCTACCTAAATTTACCTGCCTGACAGCTACCACAAAAATCCTACTTTTAGCACCTACCTAAAGGTAGAGGGTGCTACAATTTAGGAAAGTTGTTTGTTCAGTTTTCCTGCAGATGTTTCCTGGTCCCTTCTAGATCATAACACTGGTCTCAGGGTCCCCTATTCCAAATCTTTTTATATGCACATAACTCCTACACAGGTTGAACTGGATGGACTATTGTCTTTATTTAACCTTACCTACTATATGTATGTAAACCCAATGAATAAAATGTGATGTCATTTTGAAAGTAGTTTTCAATATTTTCACATTTTCAGCTTTCTTTAAAATAATATCTATTAACCACTTAAGCCCCGGACCATATTACTGCCTAAAGACCCAAGGTGTTTTTACAGTTTGGCACTGCATCGCTTTAACAGACAATTGCGCGGTCGTGCGATGTGGCTCCCAAACAAAATTGGCGTCCTTTTTTTCCCACAAATAGAGCTTTCTTTTCGTGGTATTTGATCACCTCGGCGGTTTTTATTTTTTGTGCTGTAAACAAAAATAGAGCGACAATTTTGAAAAAAATTGCTATAATAAATATCCCCCAAAAACATATATAAAAATTTTTTTTCCCTCAGTTTAGGCCGATACATATTCTTGTACCTATTTTTGGTAAAAAAAATCGCAATAAGCGTTTATCGATTGGTTTGCGCAAAATTTATAGCGTTTACAAAATAGGGGATAGTTTTATTGCATTTTTATAATTTTTTTTTTTTTTTTTACTACTAATGGCGGCGATCAGCGATTTTTTTTCGTGACTGCGACATTATGGCGGACACTTCGGACAATTTTGACACATTTTTGGGATTTTTGTCATTTTCACAGCAAAAAATGCATTTAAATTGCATTCTTTATTGTGAAAATGACAGTTGCAGTTTGGGAGTTAACCACAGGTGGCACTGTAGGATTTGGTGTACACTGTGTGTGTGTTTACAACTGTAGGGGGGTGTGGCTGTAGGAATGACGTCATCGATCGAGTCTCCCTATATCAGGGATCACTCGATCGATGCAGCGCCATAGTGAAGCACGGGGAAGCCGTGTTTACACACGGCTCTCCCCGTTCTTCAGCTCCGGGGAGCGATCGCGGCTATAAACGAATAGCCGCCTTGTCGTCCCGGATCGCTCCCCGAGGGGACCCGACCGCCGCAAGTCGCAGGGGGGGGTCCCGATCGGACCCCCGACCCACGTCTAGGCAGGGACGTACAGGTACGCCAATGTGCCTGTACGTGCCATTCTGCCGACGTATATGTACATGCGGCGGTCGGGAAGGGGTTAATCCTGCCATGAAGGTCCTCGTTCAGGCACTTCCTAATATAGAGTGAAGGTACCCTGTCCTTGTCTTTCCTCTCTCCGGGTGTTCCTCCATTGATACTTTGTCACATAGGCTTTCAATGGAGACTGCAAGCAGCTATTTCAGCACCATGCTGGGAGGCAGGGGTTATTTAAAGGATAAATGTATTTAAAAGTACAGCTATCCTTTAAGCAGCTGAAGCTTGACATGCTACCTTACTAATCTTTCTGTAAAATAAAAATGTTCATTGTACAATTATATGAAAAATGACAATGTAATATTCTTGTAGGGAGATTTATGTTTTCATTTTAATGTAATGTGCATTTTCTGTCTCACCAATTTTCCTGTAAATGCTACAAGGTCTTCAGAAAAGGAAACATTTCACTTTTTATGCTGAAATATATTCACTCTGAATATTGGAGTAATCGAGTTGTGTTAATGTCTTTTGACTGCAGTGTAAAACATTGGCTGGGACTTACATTTTAGAAATGCTGATGGTATATTGGAGCTTAGTTACATGGTCCATTGCTTGCTTTGCAGTTATTTTAGATAACTTCATCTATTAGCTCTTTCATTCTTTAGCAGTTTCTAGGCCAAAGAAAAGATTTGTCTAACATATCCTGAAGTCGTAGTATAATTATATCTTTATTCAATACTTTTTTTTTGTTTATTTTTCAAATGTAAAATAAATTTATGCTGTAGACCACGGGTGCCCAACCTTTTGAAGTGCAAGGGCCACTCAAGCGACTTGATAACCGGTCGTGGGCCACAATAAACGGAGCGGGCGGATGGCAGGTCAGTGTCGACTCTGCACATGCAGTGCAGACAGGGACACAGCCCACTATACTGCTTTTTTTTTAGCAAATCGGATTGGAGGTAGGACATAAGTCTGTTTACATCTTCCACTCCTTAGAGGTGAATGGAGGGTCCAATTGGGTCGGACTGACCGTGTGAAAAGGGCCCAAGGCTGTTTTTACACTGATGCGCTGTGGTTTACCAACGCAGCGTACCTTTGGCTTTCCTGCACTTTGCAATAGAGTTCTGTTATATTCTGCAGGTTTGGTGCACTTTCAGAAAACTCACCAAACTCGCAGGTAATAACAAAAGTCTATAGCTCAGTGCAGGTAACCCGCAGATGCACTGCTCTGCATATGCAGGTCAGTTTGAAAGCAGCCCAGTAACCACTGCAGAACAGATATGCCCGTATATACACTGATTTTAGTAATAAACTGACCTTTAATAACAGTATTCTATTCCATCCCAGAGCAGGAGGTCGCGGGCCACGTCAGAGGGCTCCGTGGGCCACTGGTTGGGCACCCATGCTGTAGACCAACACTATTAGGTTTAAAGCGGTTATATTGGGCTTTTTTGTACTTTTACCTACAGGTAAGCCTATAATAAGGCTTACCTGTAAGTAAAAAAAATATCTCCTAAACTTTTACGGTTTAGGAGATATTCCCCTCGCAACTAGCCGCTGAATGCAGTGGCGCATGCGCACTGGGGATTTTCGGCTTAAGGCTGGGCAGCCGCCGGACCTTGCCGGAAAGAAGTCTCCCGTGCGCATGCGCGGGAGTGAAGACACTCACAGCGCTGGAGCCGCGATAGCCGGAAGACACACCGAGGGGAAATGTCATCTCCCTCGGCGTGGACTGGCAGAGGTACCGACGCCTTGTTCCAAGGTAAGTGTTTCATAATGAGCTAGTATGCATTATGCTTTTTCCTTTACAGATGCCGGAAACATTCTTTTTTTTTTTTTAGCCTATACAACCGCTTTAACTAATTAGGCATCTTAAAGTGGTTGTAAACCTGTCATGAAATCTGAACAAAGCACATATCTGTAGTGTTTACTTTTCTCACACACAGGCAGAATGTCCTTTCTCCCTGGTGCATCGTTGCTCCGTAAGTTGTGGCGGCGTAGTGTAAATTGGCCGGCGTAAGCCCGCCTAATTCAAATGTGGAAGAGGTGGGCGTGTTGTATGTAAATCAATCGTGACCCCACGTAAATGACACGCTTAAAGAACGGCACATGCGCGCACATGCTCAGTATCATGTCAAAATTTTTCCCTAAGTTACGCCGGCTCAATGCCTGTGACGTGAACGTAACCTACGCACAGCCCCATTCACGTACGACTTACGTAAACGACGTAAGAAGATACGCTTGTGCCGTCGTCCACTTTGCATTGGCTGCGCCTCATATAGCAGGGGTAACTTTACGGCGGACGTAAGCCTAACGTAAACGGTGTAGCGGGCGCAAGTACTTTTGTGAATCGGCGTATCTACCTAATTTACATATTCGATGCGGAAATCAACGAAAGCGCCACCTAGCGGCCAGCGTAAATATGCACCCCAAGATACGACGGCGTAGGAGACTTACGCTGCTCGTATCTTGCCCAAATCTATGCGTAACTGATTCTATGAATCAGTCGCATAGATACGACGGCTCGGATTCAGACTTACGACGGCGTACGTGGAGATACACCGTCGTAAGTCCATCGTGAATCTGGCCCATACTGTATATCTTTAGTGTTTACTTGTATATCGCCAAAGCTCTAAGGCCCCATACACACGAGAGGATTTATCCGCGAATACGGTCCAGCGGACCGTTTCCGCGGATAAATCCTCTCGAGGATTTGTGCGGATTTCCATGCGAAGGAGTGTACTCACCATCGCATTGAAATCCGCGCCGAAATCCTCTGGCGATTATGACGCGGCGACGTGCGCGATGCTGTCATATAAGGAATTCCACGCATCATTACGACGCATGCGGGGGATCCCTTCGGACGGATGGATCCGGTGAGTCTATACAGACCAGCGGATCCATCCGTTGGGATGGATTCCAGCAGATGGATTTGTTTAGCATGTCAGCAAATATTTATCTGCTGGAAATCCATCCCAGGGGATAAATATCCGCGGAAACAGATCCGCTGGAGTGTACACACCATAGGATCTATCCGCTGAAACCCATTCGCTGGGATTTTTCAGCGGATGGATTCTATCGTGTGTATGGGGCCTTAGTGTTGTTTCTCTCTGGTGCTTTTTCCTCTGTTATCAGCACAAGTCATTTCTGAGAAGTTTTCCTCATGCATGAGATAAGTTTGTGACGGGGAGGGAGCTCATCACACAGCATGTCTATTCAGAACACAGCTGTGTATCCTTCCTCCATTCCTGTGCCATGTGTGAAGGGATGCAGAGAAGACTTTAGATAAATAAGTAAAACTTATGTAGGAGGATTTGTTTAAACTCTGTGTATTATCTTAGGCAATTCACGTCACTGGGTATATGATAGGGTTTACAACCACTTTATGCCTGGTACACACAAGCCCGCTGGGTTGAACAAAAAAAAACTGAAGAGCTTAGATGGAGATCCTGTACTAACTATCCAATCTTAGTACAGCGATTTCCCGCACTGAGCTATTTTTTTCTGACAGGGTGACAGCCCCCCTGCCAACACACACCGGCCTGCGCTCTCAGCCATAGGCTGAGATCGCTGATCGGATGCCAATCAGCAGAGTTTTTTCAGTCATGTGTATGCCCCTTAAAGAGGAACTAAACCCTGATGAGTTTTACTTCCTCTTTATTCCCCTGCAAAGTAAAAACATAATGGGCTAGTCCGAGGTCCCTACTGGTGGCCGTGTCCATCTTCACCCCTCTTCCTTCCGGGGCCGTGGACTCCGGCTCTGTGACTGGCCAGAGTCGCGTGACGTCACTCCCATGCATGCGCCATGATCAAGGCAGGGGCCCTATAGAACTGGCACGATCATGCCCTTTCTTTAGTGCTCATGCGCCGATGACGTTGGCACAGACATATATGGTAAGTATCTCTTAAACTGTGCAGGTTTAGGAGATATTTCCAGTACCTACAGGTAAGCCTTATTATAAGCATGTAGGTAAAAGTGGTGTGTAAGGGTTTACAACCACTTTAAGAAGATGTTACTAAAAAACAAAGTGCAGTAACCCATGCAATTAATCTGCATTAAAAAAAAAAAAAAGTTTGCATCCATCCTCTTGGATGCATTATTAGGTGGCATTGGGAACAGGTAAATTTTAAATCTAGTCAAAATAATGTATTTTCATTTTGAGTAGGGAAGGGTTAAAACTAGGGCTGTTACTGATTAAAAATGTTTCTGTTCGATTAATCGATTTTTGATTAATCAACTAATTTTGATTAATTATAACGCACATACAGATCCAACTACTTTTAGCTGATCTCCTTGCAGGCCGATTCCCAGTGCAGCTACCAACCACTGGAAAAATGGATAGCAGGATACAAAAAACACACAAAGGCAGCGCTCGATGGGAATAGCATTAAAACTTTTATAGTCTTCAAGTAAGTAACAAAATAAATATTGCACTGGAGATAAAATCGATGTAGCTACATAAACTGTAAAAATGGTGCGCATAATACCAAACGGTAGCAAAGCAGTCATAAAAACATGTAGCTAAGTATGATAGTGGTATAAAAATGTGTACAATGATACCACTGCTGAATCCAGATGAGGAGAGGTTAACATCAGTCCGTCGGCATGTAGATGTCCCCTGAAGGGAACTATCACATCTCCCAGTGGATGGCTGTAGAATCCCAGGTTGATAGAGGGAAGTGATAGAGGAAAGTGTAACAGCCCTTGCGTGTGGCAGATAGTAAGGTCCCTCCGGCATGCAGATATGAAGGCACAGCAAAGGAGCACTTCAGATGGACACGGCAAGCCCTGCTGGTGTCCGTGACGTCACCGGATCTCCGACGGAACTCCCTGAAGGCCCTGGAGGCCGGCGGAGAGGTGAGTACCAATCAAAAGAATTTAATATTGATCGATCAAAAAAAATTAAAGATTAATCGAGGAATTAATAGTTAATTTTCACAGCCCTAGTTAAAACCCATGCAAGCATGGTTGGATTTTCATCACTGGAGCCTGTAGTTTTGGCACCCTAAATAACCCCCTCTGCTATGATCTCTTTTACAATGGATATTCACATGTTTTCCTGGTCCTGATCTGACTTAGAATGTTGTAATAATGTGGAAATAAATTGATATGAAATTAGTACTGATAATGTAAACAATGCATGGACAATATTTATAAAGGGAAAAGTTTGCCCTGTTTGTCAGTTTATTTTTTTTGCGGTCTGTGTCACATTGGGGAGATTTCCCTTCACTTTGTGTTGCAAAAATGCACCAGGTTTGAGAGGAAATCTGTATATAGTGGGGGCACAGAGAGCAACAAAAACGTTACAGAGGTTCAACTCCTTCCCAACTCTATCCAAAACTAAAGAAAAAATGATTTGGTTATACATACACTTTAAGGGCCAGATTCACATAGAATTGCGGCGGCGTAACGTATCACATTTACGTTACACCGCCGCAAGTTTTACGGGCAAGTGCTTGATTCACAAAGCACTTGCCTGTAAACTTGCGGCGGCGTAGCGTAAATCTGTCCAGCGCAAGGCCGCCTAATGCAAATTGGGCGTGTATCATTTAAATTAGGCGCGTTCCCGCGCCGAACGTACTTTTTTGA
The DNA here is from genome assembly GCF_905171775.1 of Rana temporaria. Taxonomy (NCBI): domain Eukaryota; kingdom Metazoa; phylum Chordata; class Amphibia; order Anura; family Ranidae; genus Rana; species Rana temporaria. The sequence continues at coordinate 291,617,388 of NC_053493.1, forward strand.
ACGGCGACGTGCGTTACGTCCTTTCCTATTCACGGACGCCTCACGCAAAAAAAAAAAATTTAATTCGACGCGGGAACGACGGCCATACTTTAACATGGCAAGTCTAAATTTAAGCCAACAAATAGCAGCTGTAACTTTATGCCGGGAAAAGCCGACTAGCGACGACGTAAGAGAATGCGACGAACGCGCGTACCTTCGTGGATCGCCGTAAACAGCTAATTAGCATACCCAACGCGGAAAACAACACAAACTCCACCCAGCGGGCGCCAAAGTATTATACCTACGATCCGAAGGCGTACAAAGCCGTACGCCTGTCGGATCGAAGGCAGAAGCCGTCGTATCTTGGTTTGAGGATTCAAACTAAAGATACGACGCGGCAAATTTGAAAGTACGTCGGAGTATCAGCAGATACTCCGGCGTACTTCTTCTCTGAATCTGGCCCTAAATACCTAATAACAAAAAGGGTCAGCAGCTATTCTTTGCAGAAATTATACATTTGTGGGATTTAGCTTCATCATCTTGGTGAAGTCCATGCCATGCCATCGACGTGCTGGTACTAGTGTAATGTATACAGACCAACAATTATATAGATATTAGGGATTGTTTCTGTGTTTATGTTTGAATTTAAGTGACCTATTGAACTTGATAATTATAAATTGTTTGTCTAAAAAGCTGGCCTGAGCATTTTCTACCCTAATTTCCACCATGATTTAATTATGAGTAAAACAATAACCCAGCTGTAGTCAGATTGCCTAGAGTATGTTAGTTGGACAGTTGACTGGCCCAGGCTGGGGAAAGAGTTAAAGTGGAGTTCCACCCATTTTTTTATGTTTGTCTGTGCTGCATGCCCTAATCTCATAGTGTTTAGAATGGACAATTTTTATTTAATTTGTTGCTTGTAAATACCTTTATTTTGTAGTCCTTCATTACTTCCTCCTCCTTATTTGCCTAGGCTATTTGCAAGGGTTTCTGGGATAGGCATCATGTTTCCCAGTAGTCCTTGCAAACCTGACTGAAACCTATTACATTGCTTGTGCACTGAGCATGTGCGAGATATGCAAAGCTGAAATCCAGGAAGTCATACAGTCTGGCTTCATGATGTCCACACTTAAGATGGCCACGGTCTATTTCTAGATTATAAACTATCTAAATGCTGTAACAACCTAACAAAACGGACCTTAGTTTACAGACTAACTTTACTAGAATACATTAAGCTTGTGTATTACAGGGGTATTTATATTTAAAAAGTGAAATTGTGGGTGGAACTCCCCTTTAATGTTCTGCACCTCTGTTCCCAGGCTTTATGGACCCAGCCTATTCGCCCTGTAATATAAATAAAGGGGAAGGCCGGGTCCCCGAAGCTTCGCCCCACTCAGGAACATCGCTGTGGAGTACCAAAGGGGTGCAGTCCTTTGGTAGGCACTGGGAATCTGGAGAAATACCAAGCCTTGGGAAACAACATTAATGGACTATCACCTTGCTGAGGTATGCTTGGGCAGCATATTCTAGAATGTTGCATAGAATTGTTCATGTTAGACTATGCTGCAAAATATTGAAATAAAGTTGCATCAACTGTTCTAAGCCTGGTCTGAAGTCATGGGGGTGCATGGAGGTTCCTGCCGTATGAAAGAACTTGGGTCAGTAAAGCACACGTGGGATGTGAAGCAAAGCCATTACTAGTAGCTAGATTCAGGTAGGGGCGCGCAACTATAAGGCGGCGTAGCCTAGCGTATTTACGCTACGCCGCCTTAAGTCAGAGAGGCAAGTACTGTATTCTCAAAGTACTTGCCTCCTAACTTAGGGCGGCGTAGCGTAAATGCGGCGGGCGCAAGCGCCTAATTCAAATTCGGCTAAGGGGGCGTGTTTTATGTTAATATGCTTTGACCCGACGTGATTGACGTTTTTTTGGAACTGCGCATGCGCTGTGCGCCTACATTTCCCAGTGTGCATTGCGGCTAAGTCTGCCGCACGGGCCTATTGATTTCGACGTGGACGTAAACTACGTAAATCCCTATTCACCAATTTTCGAATTTCGAAGCGGGAACGGCGGCCATACTTTAACATTACTATTCCAACTATTTGATGAAATAACTTTAGGCCTGATAATGCGTTACGGAAACGGCGTATCTGTAATGTGTCGGCCGGGCATACGTTTGTAAAAAGGCGTAACTAGTGATTTACTTATTCTACGTCGGGGATATGCAATTAGCGGACCTCCAGCTGTTGCAGAACTACAATTCCCATGAGGCATAGCAAGACTCTGACAGCCACAAGCATGACACCAGAGTCAGAAGCATGATGGGACTTTTGCAACAGCTGGAGGTCCGCTGATTGCATATCCCTGTTCTACGCCGACCGCAATGGAAGCGCCACCTAGCGGCCAGCCAAAATATTGCTCCCTAAGATAGGACGGCGCAAGCCGTTGTATCTTAGATAGGTTTAAGTGTATCTCTGTTTGAGAATACACTTAAACCTAGGTCGGCGCAGATTCAGAGTTAGGTCGGCGTATCTACTGATACGCCGACCTAACTCTACCTGAATCTAGCTAAAAATGTCTACTCGTCAAGGGAGGGAGGAGGATTCATGCAGTTGCTATGGGTAACCAAGAACTAGTGCAAGGTACATTGCAGCCAGTTGTGAAGCGTGGTACCTGCCATGGCAGAGGGTCTTCCGGGAGTGAGCTGACAGAGGTATACTGGACTGGTGGAGAGTGCATGGCTCAGCAGTGTCACTCCTAACTGTAAGGCCCCGTACACACGACCGAGGAACTCGACGTGCCAAACACATCGAGTTCCTCGTCGAGTTCAGTGTGGAAGTCGCCGAGGAACTCGGCGGGCCGACTTTTCCCATTGACTAACGAGAAAATAGAGAACATGTTCTCTTTTCGGCCCGACGAGTTCCTCGTCGGCTTCCTCGCTGAAAAGTGTACACACGACCGAGTTTCTCGCCAGAATCCAGCTCCGATTGAGTTTCTGGCTGAATTCTGCCGAGAAACTCGGTCGTGTGTACGGGGCCTAACATACAGAAGAGAAGTGTGTGTAGTGTCATGGGACAGTACTTTACAGAAGGACTTAGTACATTTTGTATTGCACACCGTGAAGGCTCATCTCTAATGCCACGTACACACGATCGGAAATTCCGATGCCTTGTTGAAGCATCTTTTGTTTTTATGACAGCATGCAGTCTTTTGGGGTATAAATCTATCATTATGGCACATCTTGCGTTAGGAATTGTTACCTGCTCTCCCTTGCAAAAGCATTCCATATCTGTCAGATTTTGAAGGCATCTCCTGTGTACAGCCCTCCTCAGGTCACTGCATATATTTTCATTTGGATTTAGGTCCAGGCTCTGGTTGTCCATTGCAAAACTTTAATCTTCTAGTGATTTAGAGGTATTCTTTGGGCTGTTATAGTCCTGAAAGGTAAAATTCCACTTCATCTTCCTCTTCTTTATCGAAGGCCTGAAGGTTTTGTGCCAAAATTAGCAGGAGCTCTTTATAAGCCACTCCACCTTGAATAAAGCCCCAGTTCCAGCTGAAGTAAAACAGCCCCAAAGCATAATGCTGCCACCACCATGTTTCTTTGGTGATGCACAGTGTTGGTTTTGCACCAAACATACTATTTAGAACTAAAGGGGTTGTAAAGGTTTGTTTTTTATTTTCTAAATAGGTTCCTTCAAGCTAGTGCATTGTTGGTTCACTAACCCTTTCCTTTGATTTCCCTTCTAAATGTTTTTTTTTCTTAGTCTGAATATCTCACTTCCTGTTTCTCCTCAGTAAGCTTGCCCCCATCATCCGAGCCGTTTTGGCTGGGGGTTAGTTAGACAGAACAGCTTACTGAGGAGGAACAGGAAGTGAGAAATTCAGACAAAGAAAACAAACAAAAAAAAAACATTTAGGGCCAGATCCACGAACGAATTACGCCGGCGTATCTATTGATACGCCGCGTAATTTCAAAGTTCTCGCGTCGTATCTTTGTTTTGTATCTACAAAACAAGATACGACTGCATCTGGGATTGATCCGACAGGCGTACGTCTTAGTACGCCGTCGGATCGTAGGTGCATTGTTCCGCCAGCTGCTAGGTGGCGTTTCCGTCAAATTCCGCGTTGAGTATGCAAATTAGCTAGATACGGCGATCCACGAACGTACGTCCGGCCGGCGCATTTTTTTACGTCGTTTGCGTTCGGCTTTTTCCGGCGTATAGTTACCCCTGGGTCTATGAGGCGTATCCTATGTTAAGTATGGCCGTCGTTCCCGCGTAGAATTTTTAATTTTTTACGTCGTTTGCGTAAGTCGTTCGCGAATAGGGATTTGCGTAGAATGACATCACCGTCGTAAACATTGGCTTATTCCAGTTTAATTTCGAGCATGCGCACTGGGATACCCCCATGGACGGCGCATGCGCAGTTGAAAAAAAAACGTATTTACATATAACACGCCCCCATCACATCCATTTGAATTGCGCGCTCTTACGCTGCCAAAGATATACTACGCCGCCGTAACTTACGGCGCGCATTCTTTGAGGATACCAAAAAAAAAGTAAGTTACAGCGGCGTAGTGTATCTTAGATACGCTACGCCCGACGCAAATATGCGCCGATGTACGTGGATCTGCCCCTTAGAAGGGAAATGGAAGGAAAAGGTAAGTGAACCAACAATGCACTAGCTTAAAGGGTCACTAAAGGAAAAAATTTTTTAGAGCTAAATAGCTTCCTTTACCTTACTGCAGTACTGGTTTCATGTTCTCATTGTTCGTTTTTGCTTTGAAGTAGCTGTAATTCTGCTCTGATCTCCACACTTCCTGCTTGTCTGGCTCCTTATGAAAAAACTCATGGGAGCTTCTCACTGTGGTCCAAGCTGTGTGTCTAAAACTCCTCAGAACCAATCAGATTCATTTTAAAAACAAAACACTGCCCTGGATTTGTTTGTTTTTGTTCTGTGGGTCTCTTTACTTCACATAAACATGAAACCAGTTTAAAACCGAAAGTAAAACTAGAGGCACATTATATGATAGAATTTAATCTATTTTTAATCATTTTTAAAAGGAAGCAGTTAACTTTTGTGTCTCTATACCCTGTAAACAGTCATTTCAGGAAAAAAATGTTTTTCCTTTAGTGACCCTTTAAAGGAACCTATTTAGAAAATAAAAAACGAACCTTTACAACCCCTTTAAGGCTAGAAAGTTTAATTTTGGTTTAATCAGACCATAACACATTTTTCCACATGTTGGGCCAAATTCTCAAAAACGCCGCCTAACTTAACTTTCAGCAGTTAAGTTACACAGGGCCATATTCTCAGAGAAGTTACGATGGAGTAAGTCAGATACTCCATCGTAACTCCCTTTTTAGGCCAGTGTATCTATGCTCCTGATTCTAAGAATCATTTTTGCATAGATACACTTAAGGGGCCAGATTCACAAAGGTTAGCGGATCTTTAGATCCGTGTAACCTATGTGAATTAAGATCCGCCCTCGCAAGTTTGTGAGGAAAGGGCCAGATTCACAACACACTTACCTCCAAACTTGCGACGGCGGATCCTAACTCCCCCAGCGGAATTCAAATTCCGCGGCTAGGGGAGTGTCATATTTAAATCAGGCGCGCTCCCGCGCCGATTTAAATACGCATGCGTCGTCCGGGGAATTTCCCGGCGTGCATTGCTCCCACTGACGTCAATAGGACGTCAGTGGTTGCGACGAGAGCGGGACTTGCGACGCGCGTGTTCGTGAATCGGCGTACGCAAACGACGTAGGAAATTTCAAAATCGACGCGGGAACGACGGCCATACTTAACAATACTTACCCCTGCTTTTAGCAGGGGTAAGTATACGACGGGTACCGCGCTACGGAAACGACGTAAGAACACTGCGTCGGGTCCGCGTACGTTCGTGAATTTCGCGTATCTCGCTGATTTACATATTATTCAGTGTAAATCAGCGGGAACGCCCCCGGCGCCATTTTTAAATAAAAAAAAAGATCCGACAGTGTAACACAGTGTGACACTGTCGGATCTCAGCCCTATCTATGCGTATCTGATTCTATGAATCAGGTGCATAGATAGGACTAGAAAAAATCCGAGATACGATGGTGTATCTGAGATACACCGTCGTATCTCTTTTGTGAATCTGGCCCCTGATCCGCCATCTTACACTGGCGGATCTTAAATGCAATGACGCCGGCCGCCGCTAGATGGCATTTACGTGAAGGAGTCATTTGCATATGCAAATGATCCTTCTACGCCGATTCCCGAACGAGTTTGCGTCGCGTAACCGTCGCTAACGTCGTTTGCGTAAGCGGAAACTTACCCCTGATATATGAGGGGTAAGTTTCCGCAAGTCTCGCGTAGGCCATGTTACGGATGGCGTCGGGTCCCCGTCGTGTTTTTTCGTCGGATACGTCGTTTACGTAAGTCGTTCTTGAATACGACTTTACGTCAATGATGCACACGTCGGCGTCATTGACGTTTTCCGCCGAGAACTGGAGCATGCGCACTGGGCTTTTTGCAGCCCGGCGCATGCCCAGTTCTTTTGCATCGGGGGCGCGCTTCATTTGAATAGAAGCCGCCCCCTTGGAGATCCGCCAGGCTACGCCGGGACACTTTCACTCCGATGTCCCAACTTATGGAGCAAGTGGTTGGGGAATACAACACCTGCTCCAGTAAGTTGGGACAGCGGAGTGTAAGTGCCCTAAGCGAAGCAGGCGGAGATTCTTGGAGAATATGGCCCACAGGCGTTAAATTTCTACCTAAGTGCCTGATCCACAAAGCACTTACCTAGAAATTTCAGGCCGTGTAACTTAAGTGCCTCCGTCGCAAGGCGGTCCTCCTCTCCGGGGGGCGATTACAATTTAAATGAGGCGCGCTCCCGCGCCGGCCGTACTGCGCATGCGTGTGGCTTAATTTTCCCGACGTGCAGCGCGCGAACGTAATTTACGCCGGGCTTTGTGGATTGCGACGGGACAATAAAGTTGCGACGGGTGAAAAAAAAATACGCGCCGGGAAAAAAAATTCAAATTTAAAAAAAAATCGCGGCGATCGAAAAAAAGGTCTGGTTTTACATGGTGTACTAACTTTACACATTGTAAAACCAGCCCTAATTTGACGCGTGCAAATCGTAACTTACGCAGAAAACACAAAGCTTAAATGCTTTGTGGATCTGCCTAAGTACAGAAGAAAAATCCTTCTGAGGATCGTTTCCAAAGATAGCCACAGGGATACGCAGGCTGAACAGCAGTTACGCCTGCGTATCTCCTTTGAAGATTTGGCCCGTTGTTTTTGCAAAATGTAGCCGGGCCTGGATGTTTTTCTTAGTTAGAAAAGGCTTGCCTCTTGCAATCCTACCCCACAACCCATATATATAGTAAGAATATAGGAGACTATTGTCACATGTAGTACACAATCAGTACTTGCCAGAAATTCCTGCAGCTCCTTTAATGTTGCTGTAGGCTTCTTGGCAGCCACCCGGATTCATTTTCTTCTTGCTTTTACATAAGTTTTAGAGGAACCTCCAGTTCTTGGAAATGATACTGTGCTATATTTTCACCACTTGTTGATGACCATCTTCATTGTGTCCCATGGTATATTTAATGCCTTGGAAATGTTTTGAACCCTTCTCCTGACTCATATCTTCCAACAATGAGATCCTGCTTTGTAAGCACCAAAAGAAGATCAAAGTTTTAAATGGCCCAGCCAGTGTCCAAACTTGAATCCAATTTGATTTGGAGCACTTGCGCAAGATGGAGTGGGCAAAGATTCCAAAGGCAAGATGTGTCATACTGATAGACTCCTACCCCAAAACACTGAATGTTGTCAAAAAGATGCTCCAATTTATGCGCCCACAAATTGTGCAGATTATAGGTCACGTTATAAGGTGGACAAAAATGTATTTACATTTAATATTATTATTATTATTATTATTATTATTATTATTATTATTATTATGTAATAAAGTATATATGCGAAAGAGAGCACTTGGAGAAAGGATGTTTTATGTTTCATAGCTTTTGCAAAATGAAAAAGAAAAAAAAAAATGTAATGATAAATAGGCTTTTCTTTTCAGTTCACTTCAATATAAAAACAAAATATAAATTCACAGTATCAATCTTTTAAAATGAAAATGGTTCTCCAGGAAATCCTACTTAAATCCTCTATAATGTTACAGAGAAAACAATCCTGTCATGTACTTCCTTTGTTTTGCTGGCAGCACAGCTGCAGCTGAAATGTGTGTTTTACAGTCGACTGTAATGCTGCGTACACACGATCGGACATTCTGACAACAAATGTTCGATGTGAGCTTGTTGTCGGAAAATCCGACTGTTTGTACGCTCCATCGGACATTTGCTGTCGGACATTCCGACAACAAATGTTCGATGTGAGCTTGTTGTCGGAAAATCCGACTGTTTGTACGCTCCATCGGACATTTGCTGTCGGACATTCCGACAACAAATGTTCGATGTGAGCTTGTTGTCGGAAAATCCGACTGTTTGTACGCTCCATCGGACATTTGCTGTCGGACATTCCGACAACAAATGTTCGATGTGAGCTTGTTGTCGGAAAATCCGACTGTTTGTACGCTCCATCGGACATTTGCTGTCGGACATTCCGACAACAAATGTTTCAGAGCTGGTTCTCAAATCTTCCGACAACAAAAGTTCTTATCGGGAAGTCCGACCGTGTGTACACAATTCAACGCACAACAATCCTATGCATGCTCGGAATTAATTTGACACATGCTTGGAATCATTGAATTTCATTTTTCTCGGCTCGTCGTAGTGTTATACGTCACCGCTTTCTTGACGTTCGCAATTTCAGACAACATTTGTGTGACCATGTGTATGCAAGACAAGTTTGAGCCAACATTCATCGAAAAAAAATCCACGGTTTTGATGTCAGAATGACCGAACGTGTGTAAGCAGCATTAGAGTTGTTTTCTACTTTACTCATAAACTAGTAAAATTGTGCGTATTTGTTGAACAGAACTAAAATACAGAATTCCTAAAAATCCTAATGGTATGAATTTAAAATACAGGGTTCAGTAGCCTGGGGAATGTAATGTATAGCACAGTGTACATACTGCATCAGGTTATGGTATATGGTATATGGTGCAATAATACCAGGGGTCAAGTCCTGGGGAAAAAAGTGTGGGAACTCCCACCCAAGATCCACTCCTCCACCAAAAAAAAAAAAAAAAATGATACGCTCATATGCATGATTACTAAACCGCATGTTTTTTAAAGCAAGTTCTTTCTAAATCCCGCGATAACTCACGGCAGACCTCCGGAATGTCTCCTGGGAACAATGACAAAAGCTCCCAGGAGACAATGCGGCATTGAGGAAGTGACAGAATACCCGCACACTATCCGATGAATTCATATACAGGAAGCGGCCAGTAACATAAAGGATTACTAAGGTTTGCCTGCCCCTGACAGTGACTCGAGCTGGGCATCGCCGCTTAGTGAAGGATTGGCTCGGGCGGCTCGGCTGCTCTAGTCCTGCAAAGGGAACTGCATTCCTGCTGTGAAAAAAGTGCAGGAACTCCGTTCCCATACGTTCCTGCAGGACTAGAGCCCTGAATAATACCGTCAAAAAATGCACTGTTGCAGTGATGGTAGATGGTGAAGCATAGCTCCCAACTGTTCCTGATTTTGAGGGACTGTCCCTGATTTGGAGCAATGTCCCTCTGTCCCTTTTTCCTCCTCATTTGTCCCTCATTTTGGTCTGATCTATTTAGTTGTATATAAAATGCACTTTTTATCTTTCAAAAAGTGTTTCCCAGTGCTAAACTTTTAATCCAAATTCTAAATGGTTGCATTTGTACATTTTAAAAGCCAATATAAAGAAATAGTAGTGGTAAAAAAAAGTCCTTGTGGATTTAATTAGCCTTTGTTGGGGTTAATTCTCCTTTAAGGAGGTGTGGCAGGGGGCATGTCCTATGCCTACATACATTTGTTAGTAGGTATCCCTCATTCCCATCTCAAAATGTTGGGAGGTATGGTGAAGTGCAGCGCGACAGTGGCTGTTATTGCAGTGGCTATCAGTGAAGATGGTCATTGCAATGGTGGTCAGTGGCAGTCAGCAAAGAAGTGTGAAGGTACATTGAACCAGTGCTCCATTGCAGTAGCAGTCAGGGGAGAAGTGGACTGGTTTAGTGGTGAAGTGCACCATTGCAGTGACAGCCAATGTGTATGCAGGCGCAGTCTATTTTCTCCACCGCAGGTGGCGCTCAACTGCAACATCAGTGCAAAGGGAGAGGAAGTCAAGAGGAGTATGCTTCCCCTATGACTTGATGGGTCACTGGGGCAGCGATCCATTTGGATGCTGACAGTTCATGGGACTCTTTTTCGGATCATTCTCTGTAAACCCTAGAGATGGTTGTATGTGAAAATCCCAGTAGATCAACAGTTTTATACATTTTCAGGCCAGCCCGTCTGGCACCAACAACCATGCCACGTTCAGTCACTTAAATCACCATTTTCCCCCATTCTGATGCTCAGTTTGAACTTCAGCAAATCGTCTTCACCACGTCTAGATGCCTAAATGCATTGAGTTGCTTCCATGTGATTGGCTGATTAGTAATTTGTGTTACCAAGCAACAGGTGTACCTAATAAAGTGGCTAGTGAGTGTATATGCATCAGGTAATAATCAGTGTTGGCTTTCAGATATACACTGCATTTTGCACTAGATCTAAAAGTTAAATCCTGATGCCAAAAAAATGTTTTGCACATGTTTATTGTATGCCGCCCATGCCTTTTGGCAAACTCCAAATGGAATTAGTAGTGTGTTTTTATAGTATGTAAATATGAAATTTCTGTTGTGTCAAGCAAATTTACATTATTTAACAGTTAGGGCATATAATTAGTGTTTTCTATCTGCTGTGACACAATATTCATTTTCAGTGAATATTAATAATACTTTTTTATGACAAGTGTGTCAGTCTGATAATTACATACCGACATTTTCATTTAAAAAAGCTTTCTGCAAAACTAACTAGTTGTGTAGTTAGTAATATAACCACAAGATGGCTCTCTCACAACATAAAATCTACTTCTATGGATGTCTGCTCCACAGATTCAATCCTGTTATTCATATCCTTATTTGTAACTATCATTATGTAATGCTTTAAAAAAGGTATATATATATATATATATATATATATATATATATAAATATATATATATAGATATAGATATAGATATATATAGATATTTATATCTATATATATTGTAACTTATTGCTCATAGCATTCTAGAAGACAACATTTTTTCATAATGTTAAATATTGGAGTATTTGGCTAGGTGAAAAACCCTTAGTTTTACAGTTGTTAGACATTATCTCCAAAAACAAACTTTAAGGTGTTTTACTGTTGCTTTTATAAGATAAGTCTCATTTACTGCAGACACGGGCATTCTCTTTCCCTTTCTCCAAGTTTATGTGTGTAGAATGACAACTACAGTACTTAGGCCCTGATGATCCTGTGCTGGTCGGAATGGAGTGAATATTTCTTCAGTTTCGGGAGCATGCCCATACAGCTCCGCTCGCACGTTCTTCTGCCTTGGCTCAAGTCCCGGCCAGCCGCCTGCCTGTTTATCTCCTTGCCTTCCCTGGCGAAGTGTTCTTCCTCTGCTTCCCACCCAGTAGCTGGGGCCCGGAGAGTAATGCCGCGTACACACGATCGTTTTTCGGCATGAAAAAAAATTAAATTTTTCAGCATGTCCAAAAAAAAAAACGTTTTTCCAACTTCATCATTAAAAACAATGTTGCCCACACACCATCGTTTTAGAAAAATGATGAACAAAGCGCAGTGACGTACAACACGTACAACGGCACTCTAAAAGGGAAGTTCTATTCGCCTTTGGGCTGCTTTTAGCTGATTCCTTGTTAGTAAAAGACGATTCACGCTTTTTTGTCTGTTACAGTGTGATGAATGTGCTTACTCCATTATGAATGGTAGTTTTACCAGAACGAGCGCTCCCGTCTCATAACTTGCTTCTGGGCATGTGCGGGTTTAAAACGTAGTTTTTGCCCACACACGATCATTTTTTACAACACGAAAAACGACATTTTAAAAAACCACATGAAAAAATGCAGCATGTTCGAATTTTTTTTTGTAGTTTTTCAGAAGCCGAAATACAATGTGAAGCCCACACACGATTATTTTAAATTACGTTTTAAAAAACTTCGTTTTTTTCATGCCGAAAAATGATCGAGTGTACGCCGCATTAGACTTGACAGGCTGTGAGGGGGGTGGTGACGGGCAGAGAGTCGCTGATTGCCACCATTACTAGTAAAAAAAAGTCCCCTGATTTCATTAAAAAAATCTGGTCACCTTATTATAAGCTGAAGGGGGGTGTTCTTACAGTATGTCTGTTGTGTCTCATTTCCTGTTAGGAACAATTGTTGTACACAAACCCTGAGGCTGGGTTAACATCTGTGTGAGGGGATAACACAAGTTTTTACGTTTTATTGTGTGTTTCATTAGGCAGCCCATTGATTTGAATGGACTGCCCAACACACAGAAATTGCACCGAAGTAGTGTCTGATGCCGCGTACACACGGCTGTTTTTCGGGTTGTAAAAAACTAACCTTTTTTAATGTCATTAAAAACTATTTTGTATGGGCTTCAGAGCATTTTTCACGATGTAAAAAATGGGCATTAAAAATTTCGAACATGCTCTAATTTTTCACAACGTTTTTAACGTCGTAAGAAATGGTCGTGTGTGGGCTTTAACGACGTGAAAAATCCGCGCATGCTCAGAAGCAAGTTATGATACGGGAGCGCTTTTTCTGGTAAAACTAGTGTTCGTAATGGAGTAAGCACATTCATCGTGCTGTAACAGACTGAAAAGCGCAAATCGTCTTTTACTAACACAAAATCAGCAAAAGCAGCCCCAAGGGTGGCGCCATCCAAATGGAACTTCCCTTTTATAGTGCCGTCATACGTGTTGTACGTCACACGCTTTGCTAGAGCATTTTTTTCCCCACGATCGTGTGTATGCAAGGCCGTTTTAACGGTCGGGTTAAAAAAAACGTTGTTTTTTCTAGACCATTAAAAACATAATTTTTTACAACCCGAAAAATGGTCGTGTGTATGCGGCATCAGCCTTTTTTTAAATGCATCATGCACTGTGGTGCAATTTAATGCACATGCATTGGCAAAGTGTGTTGGGGTGCTATTAAGAATGAATAGCAGGTCACCTATCTAAAGGACACACATTTTTGTGCAAGTTCCTACATCTGAACAGGACTCGAGTGATGTTTGGGCTTTGTACTGTGTATATTAGAGGTGTGTTGCAATATGTCTGCTCTGTAGCCTTATAGTGGCCAAACGCTATATTGATTGAGGTGAGGGGGGATTAAGTGTGTGGGGAGACATTGGGGAGGGGGGCCCTATCAGGTAGTCTGTACGAGGCCCTGCAGTTAGCACACTAGTATCTCTAGTTATACAGACTTAAAGCTTCTGCAAAGATATTTGGTAAACGAATTGCAACCAATATACTGTAAGGAACTGCTGCTCTCCACTGTATGTATTTACAAATGCCTGTAAATATATATATTGTCTGTTTTTTTTGTCTCTGGGATGCTAAGTAAAAAACCCCACCATCAGGGTACAGCACATCAGGGCACAGGGCACAGCACACATGAGTGCACATCGCACATCAGGGTACAAAGCCCAGCACCTCAGGGTACAAAGCCCAGCACATCAGGGTACAGGGCACATCAGAGCACAGCACATAGGGGTACAGCACAACAGGCAACATCAGGGTGCACGGCACATCAGGGCAGGGCATATCAGGACAGAGCACATGGCACAGTGCAGGACATGGCACATCAGGGCACAGCACATCAGGACAGGGCACATGGCACATCAGGGTACAGGGCACATGAAACAGCACATCAGGGTACAAAGCCCAGCACATCAGGGTACATGGGGCACATCAGGGTACATGGGGCACATCACGGTACATGGGGCACATCAGGGTACATGGGGCACAATCAGAGCACATCAGGGCACATGGGGCATATAAGGGGACATGGGGCACATACGAGCACACCAGGGCACATGGGGCACATAAGAGCATATCAGGGCACAATCAGGGAACATGGGGCACACCAGGGAACATGGGGCACATGAGAGCACACCAGGGCACAGCACATCAGGACAGGGCACATGGCACATCAGGGTACAGGACATGGCACATCAGGGCACAGCACATCAGGACAGGGCACATGGTACATCAGGGTACAGGGCACATGAAACAGCACATCAGGGTACAAAGCCCAGCACATCAAGGTACCCCATGTACCCTGATGTGCTTGGCTTTGTACCCTGATGTGCTGTTTCATGTGCCCTGTACCCTGATGTGCCATGTGCCCTGATGTGCTGGGCTTTGTACCCCGATGGGCTGTTTCATGTGCCCTGTACCCTGATGTGCCATGTGCCCTGTCCTGATGTGCTGTGCCCTGATGTGCCATGTCCTGTACCCTGATGTGCCATGTGCCCTGTCCTGATGTGCTGTGCCCCATGTGCCCTGATGTGCTCTCATGTGCCCCATGTTCCCTGGTGTGCCCCATGTTCCCTGGTGTGCCCCATGTTCCCTGATTGTGCCCTGATGTGCTCTCATGTGCCCAATGGCACATCAGGGTACATGGGCCACATCAGGGCACAATCAGAGCACATGGGGAATATCAGGGCACATGGGGCACATCAGGGCACAATCAGGGAACATGGGGCACATGAGAGCACATCAGGGCACATGGGGCACAGCACATCAGGACAGGGCACATGGCACATCAGGGTACAGGGCACAGGGTACCCTGATGTACAGAGCCCAGCACATCAGGGTACATGAGGCACATGAGGGTACATGGGGCACATGAGGGCACATGGCACATTGGGGCACATGAGGGTACATGGGGCACATCAGGGCACAATCAGGGCACATGAGAGCACATCAGGGCACAATCAGGGCACACCAGGGCACATGAGAGCACATGAGGGCACAATCAGGGCACATGAGAGCACATCAGGGCACATGGGAGCACATCAGGGCACATGAGAGCACATCAGGGCACATGAGGGCACATCAGGGCACATGAGAGCATATCAGAGCACATGAGAGCACATCAGGGCACATGAGGGCACATCAGAGCACATCAGGGCACATGAGGGCACATGAGAGCACATGAGAGCACATCAGGGCACATGAAAGCACATCAGGGCACATGAGAGCACATTAGGGCACATGAAAGCACATCAGGGAACATGAGAGCACATCAGGGCACATGAGAGCACACCAGGGCACAGGTCAGCATTTACTTGTTGTTTTCTTCAAAGGCAGAGTAGCGCAGGAAGCGTCTGTCATAAGTTCACTTGTCTCTCATGTCACGCTGCTACTCCCCGGCAGCCCCCCCTCTCTTCTCATCCATCTCAGATGATGTCACAAGCAAATGGGGATGGACGAGAAGAGAGGAGGGGCCGCCGGGGAGTAGCAGTGTGACATAAGAGACAAGTGAACTTATGACAGACGCTTCCTGCGCTACTCTTCATGCACCTCGATCTACACTTCCGCGGCACCCGCCCTGCCTGCGGGCCATTTAAAACCGGTCCGCGGGCTGCAAATGGCCCGCGGGCCGGTACTTTGAGACCCCTGTTCTAGTGTATTAGTAGGTGAACCTGTTTATTGAAATAGAGTATATATATTTATATGTAGCTCCTGTTATTTTAGTTAACCCTGTCCCTTCTGGTCTTGAATTCTATAGCTAGTTTTAGGTCAGAGGTCAATCACCAGCATAGAGCCAGGTTAGGCATCCCATGGCCACTTCTGGTAGTTAGAGGGCTGATTGCAGCGTAAATAGGCTGACTCTGAATTTGAATGCCACATCAGGGTTTCTGCTGACGAAAAACAGGCTGACTGGACAATGGCTGGAGGGTCTCCTCATCACCACAAATCTTGTCTTCAGGTTTCTGAATCCATCCGGGTATATGTGCACAATTCCACCATGATTGTTGTTGGACCCTTTGCTGATAAAACCTATTTGTACATTGGATGTGTAGCACCCTCTACTTACCTACTAGGTAGATGCTAGAATAAGATCATTGTTTGAAGAGTAGGTACATTTTGGTTTGTGTGGGCTGGGAGTGGCTCAGAGCAGCAGCTGGTGACTCACAGGGAGCATCACTGAGGCCTCCCTCTTTTTTGGCAGAAAAAATCTCATAGTCCTTAATCTGTCCTGGGGGTGAGCAAGAGAGGGTGGCTACTTTTCTACATACAGTGGGACCATAGAGAATGAATGAAGCCACCCTCTAACAGGAAGTTAATTCACTGCAGCAAAAAAAAGGAATTTGTGTATTTGGAGAAGACTGAAAGCAATTGAAGATATTTTTTTGAGTTAAGAATACTGTACTTTAATAGAATTTTTTAATGCCAGAATTTAGTGTCACTTTAACCACTTGCCGACCACTGCACGCATATGTATGTCGACAGAATAGCATGGCCAGGCAGATTGGCATACAGGTACGTCCCTTTAAAGGGGTGGTTCCGCCGAAATCCTTTTTTTTTTTTAAATCCTTTCTCCCGCTGTGTACATATGAAATAATGTACTCACCCGTCCCAGGAATCTAGGCGCCAGCATTCCGAATTGTCCAAAAAGAATATTTTAGATAACTTAGAGATGGACGTTTCCATCTTACTTCTGGGCAGTCTGAAGCCCAACGTCAGTTTCATCCGGGATGCGGCGAATGCTGTAGTCCCAGCATTCACCGCTCTATCCCGTGCCTGCGCAGTGTTGACGGCGAGCCGCGCTGTCAACACTGCACTGTTGCTGTGACAACGGCGCAGCGTCCTAAAAAGGACTCGCCCCCTTCACAGTAAACACAATAGCGATCTTTTCTATCTGCCCACGTCACATGACTGGCTTCAAGAGTCATGTGACGAGTGGAAATAACGCGCGATTTGGAGTTAGGGGGTTGTGAATTCTTTCCTGGGCAGCGTGACGCTGTAAACCCAGGAAGCATTGCGGCAAAGCTAGCACAGAGAGACACGCCCAACCCCGCAGCACCTAGACCAGGAAGTGCCTGTTTCACATAGCTGAAAAACAGGTATGAAAACTTTTCTAATTTTTTTTAACAGCGGAATGTTTTTAGACTGAATGAGCCCCTTTGGTTAAAAGAATTTTGTTTAGAAGGGTGAACTTCCACTTTAAATATTCTGCAAAGCAGGTGAGCGCACGCCACATGCCTCGTGAGCATGTTCGCTTGTCCCGGGAACTCGATGTTCCTGGGCGGCCCGCGATTGTGGTCGGCAATGGCAGAACAGGGAGAGGCCTTTGTAAACAAGGCATTCCCCTATTCTGCCTAGTGACACTGTCACTGATGGCTGTTCCCCGTGATCGGGAACAGTCATCAAGTCATGCCCCCCAACAGTAAGAATCACTCCCTAGGGAACACTTAACCCCTACAGCGCCACCTAGTGGTTAACCCCTTCACTGCCAGTGTCATTTTCATAGTAATCAGTGCATTTTTATTGCACTGATCGCTGTAAAAATGACAATGGTCCCAAAAATGTGTCAAAAGTGTCCGATGTGTCCGCCATAATGTCGCAGTCACGATAAAAATCGCTGATCGCCACCATTTTTACCAAAAATATGTAGAAGAATATGTATCGGCCTAAACTGGGGAAATTTTTTTTTTAGATATATTTTGGGGGGATATTTATTATAGCAAAAAGTAAAAATATTGATTTTTTTTCAAAATTGTCGCTCTCTTTTTGTTTATAGCGCAAAAAATAAAAACTGCAGAGGTGATCAAATACCACCAAAAGAAAGCTCTATTTGTGGGGAAAAAAAAATTACCCGCGTCGTATCTTTGGTTTGAATCCTCAAACCAAGATGTGACGGCATCTGGGTTAGATCCGACAGGTGTACGTCCTCGTACGCCTTCGAATCTAAAATGCAATACTTCGGCGTCCGCTGGGTGGCGTTCACGTCGTTTTCCGCGTTGGGTATGCAAATTAGCTATTTCCGACGATCCACGAACATACGCGCGGCCGTCGCATTCTCTTACGTCGTCTCTAGTCGGCTTTTTCCGGCGTATAGTCAAAGCTGCTTTTTTGCGGCGTATAGTTAGATTTGCCATGTTAAGTATGGCCGTCGTTCCCGCTTCGAAATTTGAATTATTTTTTTTTTTTGCGTAAGTCGTCCGTGAATTGGTATGGACGTAAGTCACGTCTAAGTTTAAAAAATGACGTCCTTGCAACGTCATTTTCGCGCAATGCACTGCGGGAAATTTAGACACGGAGCATGCGCAGTTCATTCAGCGGGGACGCGCTTCATTTAAATGAACCACGCCCCCTAATCGCCGATTTGAATTCCGCCAACAGAGATACACTACGCCGCCGTAGCTTACGGCGCAAATTCTTCCAGGATTCGATTTAAAGCCAGGTAAGATACGGCGGCGTAGCGTATCTCTGATACGCTGCGTGGGTGCAGATCTCTGTGGATCTGCCCCAATGTTTTCCCCAGTAAGGAAAATAGGTCAGCATGCTAGCATGTTTTCGTTACTGATTCCAATAGCTCCTTATTCTGATAACATATTTTAATTAGGCTGGCGTCCTACTTTAATGTTATGCTTGTTTGACCACCACTTGAATTTTACTGTTTGAACTTTAGCTAGGATAGCAGCCGAAGCTAATGACTAATGAAGCAAACTACAGACAATAAAAGCAGTGAAGTACTCTAATGATAAATTCCAGGCTAATAAAAAACATCCACATATAGATTGGAGTTCATACTTTATTGTCTGGAGTTTTGGATTGACCTGCATTTCACTCTGCTGCCCATGTAAACATCAGATCTAAGCTGGTAAGGGAATCATTAATCCCTGTGCCTGCAGCAATGTCTGGGAACTTGTCTTACATCTGTGTTCTGATTAGAATGCAATATGTGAAAATTTGTAAATGTGTTAAGAAAGTGCCATTCAAAATGAGCAAAAGCCAGATTCCAAAATTAGGATTATCCCTGGAGATTTAGGCTCATTCAATAAGGAAATGCAACAATAATATGCAGATTTCTCAAAAACCATAGAAGTCACATACCAGCCTTTCGCAACCTTTTATTTAAAAGAACTCTTCAAATAATCTCCCAGTCTATGGAAACCCTAATCATTTCTATATGGCATAGAACAGTGATATAGAAAAAGAAAAAGTTGTTATATAAAAAAAATAAGAATAAGGAATGTGATGTATATTTTTCTTACATTAGAAACAATTGGAAGATGTAATAAGAGAAGAGCCTCATTACACAGGAGGTCACTGGGAGAAAGGCCCCATTACACTGGTGGTTAGTGGAAATAATGCCCCCTTACAGATGATTAAAAAGACCACCAGTATTAGTGGTTACTTATCTGAGAGTCAGAAGTCTCACCTTGCTCATGGAACCCCTAGCAATCTCTGAAGGAACTCTAGGGGCCAGATCCACGAAGCAGTTACGCTGGCGTATCTATTGATACGCCGCGTAACTGCTAGGTTGCTCCAGCGTATCTTTGTTTTGTATCCACAAAAGATACGCCTGAAGCAGGGCTAGATCTGACTGGTGTACGTCTTAGTACGCCGTCGGATCTAAGGTGCATATTTACGCTGGCCGCTAGGTGGTGCTTCCGTCGATTTCCGCGTTGAGTATGCAAATTAGCTAGATACGCAAATCCACAAACGTACGTCCGGCCGGCGCATTTTTTTACGTTGTTTCCATAAGGCTTTTTCCGGCGTAAAGTTACCCCTGCTATATGAGGCGTATCCTATGTTAAGTATGGACGTCGTTCCCGCTTCAAATTTTTAAAATTTTACGTCGTTTGGGTAAGTCGTTCGCGAATAGGGCTTTGCGTAGAATGACGTTCATGTCGAAAGCATTGGCTTGTTGCGGGTTAATTTGGAGCATGCGCACTGGGATACCCCCACGGGTGGCTCATGCGCCGTTCAGAAAAAACTTAATTTACGTCGGGTCAAGTAAAATTAACATAAAACACGCCCACATCTTTAACATTTGAATTCTGCGCCCTTACGCCGGCAGATTTACGATATGCCGCCGTAACTTTAGAGGCAAGTGCTTTGTGAATACAGCACTTGCCTCTCAAAGTTGCGGCGGCGTAGCGTTACTATGATACGCTACGCCGGACTAAAATTACGATCCGCTACGTGGATCTTGCCCTAGGACTCCACAGAACCTTTGTTGGGAAAAGCTTCTGTGGTCGGCCAGACCAGTGAAAGAATTTTTTTTTTATTCAGTAAGGCCCCTTTCACACTGGGGCGGGAGGTGCGGTGGCGGTATAGCGCCGCTAAAAATAGCGGCGCTATACCGTCGGATTTGCCGCGGGATTTGGCCGCTAGCGGTATTAATACCACCCACAATGCGCCTCTGCAGAGGCGCATTGCGGGCGGTATTGCCGCAGTTTCCCATTGTTTTAAATGGGAAAGAGCGGTGAAGGAGCGGTATACACGCCGCTCCTCTCACCGCTCCAAAGATGCTGCTGGCAGGAGATTTTCTTCTCTTTCGCCAGAGCATCGCCTCCGTGTGAAAGCCCTCAGGCTTTCACATTGAGTATGCAGTGCAGGAGTTTTTCAGGCGGTATAGCAGCGATATATTTAGCGCTGTACCGCCTGACAAACTCCTCAGTGTGAAAGGGGTCTAAAGCAACAAAGACAGCAATGGTGAATTGAAGGTAGCTAATCATTGAGTTTACGCTAGTTAGATCCAAATTCAATGTGATTGGTTGTAATGGGTTACTACACTTTTCGCATTGCTGTTTCTTACTTTGATTGGATGTCTAGACTTAGAGGGGTAAATAGAATCCATGGATACACATAACACACATAAGTTAGTTAAAATAAGGATATGATGTAAAAGGGGCTGAAGATTGGACACTGCAATTAAAAAGGCATATAATACATTGTATCAAATAGGGATGAGCTCGATGTTTGGGTCGAACATACGTTTTTTTTTTTTTTTTAAACTTTGTTTATTTGTTTTCTGCAGATACAATTATCAAAGAGGCACATAAACGGTTACATCTCATGCATAGAGTATTGCAGAGTCAATAGTATCTTAACAGACTTGTACGTTATCCTGAGAATAATTACTTTGGTTCCTCAACGGAGGAAATCCAAAACAAAAAGTGAGACAGGGTAATCTCCGTGGACCACCCTGGGCCCCACACATTTTGACATTGCATATTAAACATTAGAGGTAACTAACAGTTACAGTTACACTCATACTGACCACACCACACCACTTCTTGGAAATGTAAGGTGTCCTTAAAGCGGATGTCCGCTGAAAAAAAAAGTATTAAAAGCCAGCAGCTACAAATACTGCAGCTGCTGACTTTTACAATCGGCCGACGGCACACTTACCTATCCTGGAGTCCAGCCCCCGTCCGCAGCAGAGGACAAGCGATCTGCTGCCCCCGCCATTCTCGGTGAGGGAACCAGGAAGTGAAGTGCTCCGGCTTCACTGCCCGGTTCCCTACGGCGCATGCGCGAGTCGCGCTGCGCCGTGCTGACTGGCTCCCGCTGTGTTCTGGGAGACAAGTGTTTTCCAGAACACAACGGGGGGGACGGGATCTGACGTCCTGCCCGCAGTCTACCCGCAGACTGTGTGGCCGGAAGTGGGTGCAAATACCTATCTTTAGACAGGTATCTGCACCTCCCTCCCCCCTGAAAGGTGTCAAATGTGACACTGGAGGGGGGAGGGTTCCGATTTGCGGGAGTGGAGGTGGAGGGTGGAGCTCCGCTTTAAAAAAAAAGAAAACAAGTCCTTCCAAAACATTGATAAAGCTGGGCATGACCAAAACATACGTATGTAATCGGCCTCAGTGGAGCCACACCTAGAACAAGAAGCAGCAGCATTTATTCCCATGCAAGCCAGCCTGGCAGGAGTATAGTGTAACTGGTGTATAAATTAAAATTGTACATAATGATTGTTAAACCCGATAAGATCGAGGAAGCAGACCTCCGAGGCCTCCTCCCACCCCTCCTCGGACAGCCCCCGGAATGTCCACCTCCCATTTCCGCTGAGCAATCTGAAAGGGTTTGACCCCAGCCGACTGCAGGCGGGAATAAACTGTCGTAACCAGTTTTTCAATATCCGGGTAAGACATGAGCACCTCCAGAGGTGATTCAGTGAGCTTCTGGGTCAGACCCTTGAATTGTGCCCGTGCTGCATGACGTAATAATAGATACTTGTATAAGAATTTACCCGTCACCCCACACCGTACCTTCAGGTCCTCAAAGGAAATAAACTTAGACAAAGATGTGGGAAACGTGTGTGACCCCCAATCGGGTCCACCACAGAGAATCCAGGTGACCCAGGAGCTCAGAGAAGTTGGGGTTTTGCCATAGGGGAGTTTTGGGAGATATCCCGTCCGAATTCGTGAGCACCCCGTTACCTTCAGGCTAACTGTCACGTCACTGGCGGTAGAGCCTGATGTGCGGAGGACGGCCTCTCTTACAGCTCTGACTCTGAGCCCCTGGTAGAGCAGACAGGAAGCGCAAGAGTGCAGAGTCACACAAGTGCCTGGCAGGATCGCTGATGAAGTCGCTGGGCTGGAACCTCAGAAGAAACTGCAGGAGGACACCGGTGCAGGAGAAGACCAGGAGCAGCTGTCAGCATATAGCAGGAATGACTTCGTGCAGGAGCACCACAGACAGGAGGGTGGAAGAAGCTGCAGATGGATGGGTGCTCAACAGGACTGAGAAGGACTGGAGAGATAGCGGATGCAGGCAGGCAGGGTCATACACTAGCGTGCACGTCAGGAACCGAAGCGAAGGCAGGAGCGGAGTCAAGTGTAGGCCGGGTCGGTATCGGGCTGGCAGCAAGGTAGCAGGATGGCCAGGCAGAAGCAAGCTCAAACAAACCGGGTCAGATGCGGGTAGGAGGCAGGAGCGTCAAGGGCAAGCCGGGTCGTGTAACAGGAACAGGAATCGGATACCGGAATCAAGATACACAAACGCTGTAGAACAGACAGCACCTGAGTCTGGGAAGTGACCCAGTTTAAATGGCCTATCTGGCGCCAAACGGTCATAGGGTGCATGCCGCGGCGCGCGCATGCGCGCCAACGGCTCTCCCACAGGAACTGGAGTCACTGGCCATCTTCTACGGCTGCCATTTTGGACGTTGGCATGCCCTTCCTGACACTAACCAACTGATTTCTATCGGGGAGCTACGAGAGCAGCGCCTGGGTACAGACCTGTGTAGGTCATCAACCAGTGATTCCCTAGAGCCTACCAGAGCAGTCAATAGAGCGGTGGAACAGGACGAGGAGGCCTCCAGGAACCAGTCATAGACATACGCAAGCTGAGACGCTATAAAAAAATGTCTCAGATTAGGACAGGCTAGTCCTTCATCCAGTTTAGCAGCCTGAAGAGAGGCCTTAGCAATTCGTGGGTTCGACCCCTGCCAGAGAAAGGTGGAGAGGAGCGAGTTAATTTTGTTAAAACGTTTTTTAAATAAAAAAATAGGGGATGCCCGAAAAACATATAAAAATTTGGGTAAGTATATCATCTTAAAAATATTCATGCGACCAATCAACTTAAGTGGTAAAGAGGCCCAAGTACGCAGCCTGGTCTCCATATGTGCAATAATTAGATTGGCATACCTAAAAAGTTCAAAACAGATTCCATTATATGAATATGAGTGCAGTAAATATAAGAATTAATAATCTACATATCAAGAAATTGAAACACCCATTTTTTGTATATTTTTTTTCTCGTAAGCTGAAATGTAAATGCGGTCCACCTTACTCTTCAGAAGTCCATATAGACAGCCTGCTATGCACTTTTTCTGCCCCATCAGTCATAACAACATAGAACTTTTGACAGACCTAATGTGAACATTGGTAAGGTACGGTGGATGAGTTCTTGAGTATGACCCTCAGGAAATGAGGCGTGTAATGCTATGAAGAGCACTCTAGAAGACCCTTATTGCCTGCTAATGCTTATACACTGCTCGGAGCAGTTTGTTTTAGGATTTGCCATTTGCTCTGCAAATTGTTCAAATGGTTGAACACTAGGAAGCTAGAAGAAATCCTTTATTTTGGGATTAAAGCATTCAAGTCAAGGAAAGATCATTGTTTTTGAACTTTAAAGAGAAAGCCTATCTATAGAGAAAGGCTGTCTATTCTAATTAGTTAATATTCCGTCTCATTATCATACACAGTTTGACATCTTTACCAACCAGAGTTCCATTGTCATTATCCCAAACCCACAAGTTCAGGTATTTATTAACATCCGTGATTGCAAAATCCTTTATGTCTGGGGGACGACCTTGAATCTTTTATAGACTGCACAAGCTGATTGGTTGAATGACAGATGCAAGCAATTTAAAGGCATGTGTTTTGTAATGTGTTATAGTCAAAAATATTTGAGTTCTTTTTATGCTGGTAAGGAAATAATAAATCTGCTAGGTATAGAGAAATCTTGATCTAATGCTATGCTTTATTTCCAAAGAATTCAATCCTGTTTTGCGTGGGAATGTGTAAGATATTTTAGAGTTACATTTAATAGCATTGTTGGATGGTACATTTGATCCAAACAGTCATAAAGAAAAAGAATAGACAATTGCCTTTAAATTAAAGGGGTTGTAAAGGTACAATTTTTTTTTGTTCCCTAAATAGCTTCCTTTACCTTAGTGCAGTCCTCCTTCACTTACCTCATCCTTCCATTTTGCTTTTAAATGTCCTTGTTTCTTCTGAGAAATCCCCACTTCCTGTTTTTCTGTCTGTAACTACACACAGTAATGCAAGGCTTTCTCCCTGGTGTGGAGTGTCGTGCTCGCCCCCTCCCTTGAACTACAGGAGAGTGCCTGCCTCTATTGGTTGAAAGCTGAACTTTAGTCCTTCCAGGTTCCTTCTACCCCTATAAACATGCTAATGAAATGTTTAGATATTGTTTTTTTTTACAGTTCACCAAGTAGGTTTTCATCCAAAAGATTCTGGGGCAGATCCACAAAGAAAGTACGCCGGCGTATCTATTGATACGCCGGCGTAATTTCAAAATTCCCGCGTCGTATCTTTGTTTTGAATCCTCAAAACAAGATACGACGGCATCTAGGTTAGATCCGACAGGCGTATGTCTTCGTACGCCTTCGGATCTTAGATGCAATTTTTTCGGCGTCCGCTAGGTGGCGTTCCCGTCGTAATCCGCGTCGAGTATGCAAATTAGCTATTTCCGACGATCCACGAACGTACGAGCGGCCGTCGCATTTTTTTCCGTCGTTTGCGTTCGGCTTTTTCCGGCGTATAGTTAAAGCTGCTATCTGGTGGCGTACTCAATGTTAAGTATGGCCGTCGTTCCCGCGTCTAATTTTGAAAATTTTACATCGTTTGCGTAAGTCGTCCGTGAATGGGGCTGGACGCCATTTACGTTCACGCCGAAACCAATGACGTCCTTGCGACGTCATTTAGCGCAATGCACGGCGGAAAATTTTAGGGACGGCGCATGCGCAGTTCGTTCGGCGCGGGGACGCGCTTCATTTAAATGAAACACGCCCCCTACCTGCCGTATTTGAATTCCGCGCCCTTACGCCGCGAGAGATACACTACGCCGCCGTAACTTACGGCGCAAATTCGTTGTGGATTTAAAACGAAGCCAAGTAAGCTACGGCGGCGTAGCGTATCTTAGATACGCTGCGCCGGTGCAGGTCTTTGTGGATCTGCCCCTCTCTGTATAGATTAAACAGTATTCTCCAGTCAGTTCCTGCCAACATTCACTCTTTGTTTTTATGCAGGCATCTGATGGGTGAATCTTGCATAATGGAACGTTGCCAAACTGAATGTCTTTCAAGTGTATACAGTAACGTTGGGGTTATTTCCTTATTTTTGGTTGAATCTTTGAGTGAATGTTTTGGGCAAATCATGTAACAGGAATGTTCTTTGATCCACTTCCTAATATTACTTTAAAAAAAACAAACAAGGCGCCTCTAAGTGCAGAAGTATAAAGCTTTTAATATCCCCCGAAGGGGTTAAAAACCCTTACAAGATGGCGGATGAAACAGGCATGTAGCAGGTAAGTGCGTCCAGGAGATGTTCCAGTGGCAGGGCAGTCCCAGTCTGTGATGGGGATATTAAAAGTTTTATACTTCTGCACTTAGAGGCGCCTTGTTTGTTTTTCTGTTTCCATTAGAGATGGCTTGTCTCCCTGAGTGCTGCCTAAAGTGTGTGAAGATTTGCTACCCTTTCCAACACAGACTTTATCTGTCAGGATTCAAATGCTTGGAGCGCCCTGGATATACACATTTTTCTGGATCTAATATTACTTTTGATGGTGCTAAACTTGTGTATTCACAGTTTTAGCACTAGGAGGAGGGTAATTTTTTTTTAAAATGTAAAATAGAACCTAAAAAGGCTTTATTTCCTCCCCTAGAGGCAGTCAACCTGCCACCAAGTATGGAGGCTAGTACACAGCCCCTTTGGAGGCGTAACTAGATCCTTCAGGGCCCCAGTGTAAAAAAACATGTAGGGCCCCCTCGCCCCTTACTGGGGCCCTTCCCACTGATCCCGGGACCCTTTACTTCCATTGTCGGTACACCGGAGCCCAGTCGCAAGTGCAACCTTTGCGACCCAAGTTGTTCTGCCACTGGTGTCAGTAGTTTTTTTATTTTTGTTGTTTTATTTTTTTTATAACTTTTATTTATTTATTTTTACAATTTTATTATTTTTTACATATTTTTTAAGACCTCTGTTGGGGGGGGGGCTTTGGTGAAATATCATGGGTCTAAACAGACCCCTGAAGTCTCACTTTTGAGACAGAGAAAGGGATTGAGGACAGATTAATCATTCCCTTTCTCTGCAGCCTCAGTTGCACACAATGAATGAACAGAAATAGCTCTCCACAGAGCTTCCCATTCATTCATAAACGGAGGCATAGTAAACAAAGCGGACCGTATCCGCGGATAAATCCTCTCGAGGATTTCAGCAGATTTCTATGCGATGGCGTGTACACACCATCGCATTGAAATCCGCGCCGAAATCCTCTGGCGATGACGTGTCGCGCCGTCGCCGCGATTATGACGCGGCGACGGGCGCGACGCTGTCATATAAGGAATTCCACGCATGCGTCAAATCATTACGACACGTGCGGGGAATCCCTTTGGACGGATGGATCCGGTGAGTCTGTACAGACGAGCGGATCCATCCGTTGGGATGGACTTCAGCAGATGGATTTGTTGAGAATGTCAGCAAATATTCATCTGCTGAAAATCCAACCCAGGGGAGATTTATCCGAGGATAAATATCCGCCGGAGTGTACACACCATAGAATCTATCCGCTGAAACCCATTCGATGGGATTTATCTGCGCATGGATTCTATGGTGTGTACGGGGCCTTAGACCTGACTAAACTCAAGAACCCCCTAATTTAAATATGACCCACCCCTTCCTATCAAGGCCACACCTCTTCCCGTTTAAGACCTGCCCTGTCATCTGTAAACGATACCCCTTCCTCTTTAGGCTCCACCTTTTGTACCATGCATCATGAGACTTAAGCTGGCCATATTCTATACAATCTGATTGTACAATCTCCTTTTGAGCTACCATTAAATGTGTAGTACAAGGGCCTGCCTGATTGAATACAGAGTGAATGTATGTTTAGCTATGTCCTTATATTACATGTTTTTTGTAAATCTAAAGGAGAATGTCCAATCAGATTTTTTTTAGTGTTGGGTCAGGTTTATTGAGATTGTACAGTCTAATTGTATGATGTATAGTCATCAGAAAGGGAAGGCGGGATGGATAGAGGGATGAATGGATGGATTGAATTGAAGTAGGGTTGAATGAATGGAAGGATGGACAGATTTATGGATGGAGGAAAGAATGGAAGGACGGATGGATGAATGGAAGGAGGGAAGGGTGGATGGGGGGACAGTTTTGAAAAAAACACAATGGGGGTTATTTACAAAAGGAAAATCCACTTTGCACTACAAGTGCAAACGACAAGTGCAAAGTGCACTTGAAATTGCACTGAAAGTGCACTTGGAAGTGCCGTCGCTCTAAAACTGAGGGGTAGATCTGAAATGAGGAGAAGCTCTGCTGATTTTATGATCCAATCACGTGCAAGCTAAAATGCTGTTTTTTATTTTCCTCGCATGTCCCCCTCGGATCTACAGCGACTGCACTTCCAAGTGCACTTTCCACTTGTAGTTTGTACTTGTAGTGCAAAGTGGATTTGCCTTTTGTAAATAACCCCCAATATCTTTTTCTTTTTGCTATAATAAATATCCCAATTAAAAAAAAAAAATAATAATAATTTTTCCTCAGTTTGGCCGATATGTATTTTTCTACATATTTTTGGTAAAATACTATGGGCCAGATTCAGAGACAGCGGCGTAGCTTTGTGCCAGTGTAGCGCATCTCATATGCGCTACGCCGACGTAACATTGAGAGGCAAGCTGAGTATTCACAAAGCACTTGCTCCCATATTTACGCCGGCGTAACATAAATGGGCCGGCGTAAGCCCGCCTAATTCAAATTAGGAAGGTAGTGGGCGTGTTGTATTATAATTAACCGTGACCCCATGTAAATGAATGGCCGATCGAATGGCGCATGCACGCGCATGCTCAGAATCACGTCGCAAATACTCCCTAAGATACGTCGGCTCAATGCTTTCAACGTGAACGTAACCTACGCCCAGCCCCATTTACGTACGACTTATGCCAACGACATAAAATCCGACGGCTGTTCCGACGCCCATACCCTAACATGACTTACCCCTGCTTTTTAAGGGATAACTATACGCCGGATGTACGCCTTACGTAAACGACGTAGCTTACTGCGACGGGCGCAAGTACGTTCGTGAATCGGCGTATCTAGCTCATTTACATATTTGACGCATAAATCAACGGAAGCGCCCCTAGCGGCCAACATAAATATGCACCCAAGATACAACGGCGTAGGAGACTTACGTCGGTCGGATCAAGCCGAATTTCAGGCGTATCTTGCATTGCGAATAAGGCGCATAGATACGACGGCACATCCATGGACTTACACAGCGTATATAAAGATACGATGGCGTAAGTCGTTCGTGAATCCGGCCCTATAAGCGTATATTGATTGGTTTGCGCAAAAGTTATAGCATCTACAAACTATGGGAAAGATTTATGGCATTTATATGGCATTTTTATTTTTTTATTTTTCTTTCTGCAATTTTTTTCGACACATTTTTGGGACCATTGACATTTACAGAACGACCAGTGCTATAAATATACCCTGATTACTATGTAAATGCCATTGGCAAAGAAGGGGTTAACACTAGGGGGCGATCAAGGGGTTAATTGTGTTCCCTATGGTGTGTTCTAACTGTGGGGGGAAGAGGACTCATTATAGGAGATGACAGATCGTGTTTTCTACTTTGTAGAAAGACACGATCTGTCCTCTCCTCAGACAGCATGGGGATACAGGACTCGGGAGCGCGCCTGCAAGGTAACCCGCTTGGGAGTGTGCTTTCTAGGGGGGTTACCAGAAGCGGGGAGGACCCGAGACAGCTGCCGAGGCGCCCCAGAAAACGTGGATCGGGGCCACTCTGTGCAAAACGAGCTGCACAGTGGAGGTAAGTATAATGGAAAATTGTTATCCTTACCTTCGGTAATTTTCCTTTCCTGGCCTGTCCTCACGTCAGCACATCATGGGTTAATCCCTCCTTTGGTCCACCAGTACCACCTTCTTTTAGCTAATAAGTAGGGGGCCCCTCCTCCCAGTCCTTGTTCCACTACTTTGGCGGACGACAGACTATAGGGAGGGAAAGGCTGTGCTGACGTGAGGACAGGCCAGGAAAGGAAAATTACCGAAGGTAAGGATAACAATTTTCCATTTTCCTGGCCAGTCCTCCCGTCAGCACATCATGGGATTTGATTTAGCACCTTAGGGCGGGAATATATATAAGACTCGGACGACAACTATAAATGCTGCTTAAGTAATATATTTATTATTTTTTTTTTTTTTTTTTTTCATTTTGTCTGAAATGGTGCCGATACCACAGCGTTTCCGAACCTAGACGCCTTAGATGACGTTACGTCTAGACTGTAATGCGTAGCGAAGGTCCTGCAGGAACTCCAACTAGCCGTCTTGCAAATTTCTTCAACCGGAATCTTGGCAAATGCTGCCCAAGAGGCTGCCACCCCTCTGGTAGAATGAGCTCTAGTTGCCTGTGGAGGCCTCAGCCCCTGTTTCTCGTATGTGAGCTTTATTACTTTGGTGATCCAGGTTGAGATTATTCTTGTTGAAGCCGCTTGTCCTCTTTTAGGTCCCGATGGTAGGACAAAGGGAATCCGTTTTGCGTACTTGTTGAGAACGGTGTAGGTAAATTGAGAAAAGGTTGACCATGTCCAGAGGTCTAAGGTCAAGTTCTTCTTCCTGCCTAGGAGGTAATGTAAAGCTGGGTAGCACTGCCTCCCAGTTAAGGTGGAATCTTGAAACGACCTTGGGTGTTGCTATTGGTGAAGGCCTCAGAATTACTTTGTCCGGAAGAATGATGCAGTACGGTTCTTTACTGGACAGGGCCGCTAGCTCCGAAACCCTCCTTGCCGATGTTACGGCGGTGAGAAAAACCAACTTGAGTGTTAGAAACCAGAATGGACAAGATTCTGCCGGTACAAAAGGATGTAGAAGCAACGCTTTTAGCACTGTGCCTAAGTCCCATGCCGGGAACAGACACTTTCTTGGAGGATTTATTTTCAAGGTTGCCTTTAAAAATTGTTTTACTAGTGGTTCTTCTGCCCATCTATGCCCTGTAAAACACGACAAGGCTGATATTTGTACTTTCAACGTACTATACGCCAAGCCTTTGTTTAAAGCTGATTGCAAAAAGTCCAGTATCTGTGCCACACTCGGATTCAGTGAGGAGAAATTTTCTTGCAATGCAAAGGTTGTAAACCTTGCCCAGACCCTGTTATAGGTGACGTTGGTTGAGGTCTTTCTAGACTTTAACAGTGTAGAAATTACTTCCTTTGAGATGCCTTGTGCCTGGAGTCTGGTTGATTCAGCAGCCAGGCCGTCAGTTGCAACCTGTTCAGGTTGGGGTGTACCCATTGGCGCTGCCATAGGAGGTCCCTCCTTAGCGGTAGCCGTATCGGGGGAGCCGACACCATGTGTAGGAGTAGAGGGAACCACGGCCTCTGCGGCCAAAAGGGAAGAATTATTATTGTCTGGACCTTCTCCTTCGCAATTTTTAACAAAGTTCTCATTGCTAGCGGCACCGGCGGGAAAACATAAACTAGGGGAAAATCCCATGGAATGGAGAATGCATCCTGGGTCAAGGACCTGTTGCAACGGAACCTGGAGACAAATTGAGTTGCCTTTGCATTGGCTCGAGTCGCCATCAGATCCACCGAGGGTGTCCCCCACTCGGAAAATATTGGTTCTAGGAATTTCCAGTTCAAGGCCCATTCGTTCTTGTCGGGGAAGTCCCGACTCAGATGATCCGCGATGGAATTCTGGCTGCCCGGAATATAAGCTGCTGTTAGGGCTTCCAGGTGTGTTTCGGCCCAAACAAATATCTTGGTTGCCACCTGCAGAAGTGGCAAGCTCTTCGTTCCGCCCTGTCTGGCTATATATGCCACTGCTGTCTTGTTGTCCAACATTAGTTTGACTCGAGCACCCTGTATCAGTTTCTCGAATGCCCGTAGGGCCATGTATGCTGCTTGCAGCTCCAAGAGGTTGGAGTGTCGGGATTCCGCTTTGCTCCAAAGCCCCTGCACCTGCCTGCCGAGGCAGTGAGCACCCCAGCCCCGGAGACTGGCATCCGAAGTTATCAGAACCCAGTCCCCGGGGCTGAGGGGCATGCCCCGCGACAGGTTCTCTGATGACTTCCACCAGGCTAGGTTCTGTCGAATCCCACTCGGAATGAGGATCCTTTGGTGGAGAGAGGTACCATCCCATTGGTTCAGGAAGGTTGTCTGGAAGGCTCTTGTGTGGAACCTTGCCCAAGGGATGGCTGGGCTTGCTGCAGTGAACATCCCGAGTAGGGTCATACAGTCTCTCGCCGTTAGCGATGACGATCTGATCACGCTGCCAACGCAAGCTACCAACTCTGCCTTCTTTCGTTCGGGTAGAAGGACCAGGCCTCTGTTTGTATTGAAGACCAGTCCCAGATATTCCATCTGTTGTGAGGGAATTAATTGACTCTTTTGTTTGTTGATGATCCAGCCAAACCTTGATAGGATTTTCAGAACCATTTCGCGTTGACCCGCAAGTTCTTTGCTTGAACGTGCCACTACCAAAATGTCGTCTAGGTAGTGAAAAATCTTTATGCCCTTCAGGCGAATGATGGCAATCACTGCTAGCAAGATTTTGGAAAATATTCGTGGGGCTGTGCTGATGCCGAAGGGCAGACACCGGAATTGAAAGTGGTCTTCCCCCACCAGGAATCTTAGATATTTTTGATGTCTTTTGTTGATTGGGACGTGCAGATATGCATCCGTTAGATCGACTGATATCAGCCAATCTCCTGGTTGCAACACAGAGATGATTGTAAATACGGATTCCATCTTGAATGTCTTGGGCTCTATGAAGTGGTTTAAAACCCTCAGGTCCAAAACTGGTCTGAGATCTCCTGATGCTTTGGGAACTAGAAAGATTGGAGAATATACCCCTTTTCCTTGTTGACATGGGGGTACCGGCGAGATTGCCTTCTTTTGCTGCAAGCCGGTTAAATATTCTTGTAAGCAGTTCCGTTTTTTCTGATCTGTTGGCCATTCTGTATGGACCACCGTATTGGGTGGTTTCTGCTGAAAAGATATTTTGTAACCGTATCTGATTGTCTTGCGGACCCATTGGTCCCTGACTTCTTCCGCCCATACTCCCCAGAAGGACATTAATCTGGCGCCCACTTGGACAGGACGGGCGGATATCCCGTCAAAAAGACTTCTCGGGTTTCTTTGCGGTCTGCGCCGCTCTAGACTTTACCTTCCGCAAAAACGAATTTTGTGGGTTTTTCCAGTAGGGTCTTGTATATTCCCGTCCTGGCCTGTATGCCCTGGCGTCATACGCCCTTTTGTACTCTGGCTGGGCTGGCCGAGTGGCCTGCTGTCTCTTCCTGGGTCTCTGTGGCATTAGACCCGATTTTCCCCCTGTAGCCCGACTGATAGCTTCTTCTAGGGTCTTTCCGAACAGCACCTTGCCGTTAAACGGAATATTGCAGAGACTCAGTTTGGAGGTGCTGTCTGCGCCCCAATGCCGCAACCAAAGAGCCCTCTTTGCCGTCACTGCAAAAGCCATGATCTTTGCAAGTAGCTTTGTCAAGTCCATAGAGGCTTCTGCTATGAAATCGGCAGCAAGATCGAAATCCTCCATTGTTTGTATGAGTGCTTCTGAGCCTGTCTCTGCTTTAAGGGCTGCTTGGGTTCTCGTGGTCCAGACCTTGAGTGCCCTGGAGACTGAAGTTAGGGCAATGGCCGGGCGACACGCTGCACCTGCGGCTGAGTATACCTTTTTCAGATCTGTGTCTGCACGTCTATCCATTGGATCTCTAAAGGTCGTGGAATCCTGCAAAGGCAGCGCGACCTGTCTGGCCAAGCGCTGTAAGGCCGCATCTATGCCCAATGGTGAGTCCCAAAGGTCTGCCTCTGGAGTTTTAAAAGGGTACAACCTTGAGAAACGATTTTGAACGTTTGCCCTCCTTTCTGGCCTTTCCCATTCTTCCTCGAACCATTCTCGGATTTCTGGTAAGAGGGGGAAGGTAACCCCTTGTCTCTTACGGCTAGGAAAAAATCTTTTAATTTTTTCAGGCGGCTGAACATCCTGATCCCAGTCAATGGCCTCTCTTATGGCTGTGACAAATGATTCAATATATTGAAAATCAAATAAATACTCTGAGGGCTCTTCAGAGTCCGATGAGCCTGGTGATAGCGTCTCCCGAGTAGGTGAATCGTCTCGTCCTGGC
The DNA here is from genome assembly GCF_905171775.1 of Rana temporaria. Lineage (NCBI taxonomy): Eukaryota > Metazoa > Chordata > Amphibia > Anura > Ranidae > Rana > Rana temporaria. The sequence goes on from NC_053493.1 coordinate 291,651,294, forward strand.
TGATTGACGCTACTAACTTTGGGCCTTGATCTAGGTGTTTTGGTAGCTGAGGCTGCCTGAATACCCTCTGCTACTGCGTCTTGGATATAGTCTTTAATTCTTTTTGCCTCTGCTTCCCGGTCTGTAGCCATATCTTTAATGCAGCCGGCGCAAAGAAGCTTGCCAGGTTCGGATGGAGCCGAACATGCCCAACAAAGACCATCGTCTGGGCGGGGTCTTGACCCATCTTGCTCTGCTACAGTCGCAGAGTGACTGGATTTGCGTGCTGGGCTGGAATGGGACCTATGCGTTGCCCGAGAGCCAGACGCCTGCGGAGATTTTGAGCGGTGGCGGGACTTCTTTCTCCGTTCATGTCTTATTTTAGGGCTTCTGCTCCTAAAAAGACAACCAAGAAAAACTACTTTTAGCTCTTGGTGCGCACTCTTTTAAACTGTGGCCCCCGTTGACCCCTCCTACCTGTCCGGAGATCTTGGTGCATTCTGGGGCTGTTGTGAGCTCATGCTGTATAAAAAATCAGGACAGGAACATCAGACAGAGTCCCTAATAAATATATGTATTATATAAATATATTTTATTTATTTATTATTATTATTATTATTATTATTTTTTTTTTTTTTTTTTAAAACCTATACACCTATCTATCTACATATCCTTACATATCTGTCTCAAATACCTCTATATACACATATATGTACACTAAAAAAAAAAAAATATATATATATATATATACCCTTTTTTTTTTTTTTTTTTTTTTTTTTAAAACAACACTGCCCCTTTAATAGGTATTTTTACCTTAGATCAACAAAGAAAGTGATTCAGGGTGGCAGCAGGTAGTTAGGACGATTGTTGAATACTCTGTCAGATAAGGTGAGAAAGAAAAACATCCTCTTTAAAAAGAACAGCCCAGCGCTGCAATGCTGACACAATCTCTCTCATCTCCTCCCTAGCAGGAGGCTTACCTCACACTTCCTTCTCCAGAGCAGTGGCAGACCGCACTGAGCTTTCTGCCATTGCCAGATTATATAGTACTCTGAGACCCGCCCCCCGGCACGCCTCCGGCACCGCCCCCTGTGACATCATCACTGCCTGCAGAAGGTGGAGGGAGGGGGGGGCTTAGCGCTCCTACGGAGTCCAGATTCAGAGCAGGAAGAGAGCACACATGCTACAGCAAACGGAAGAGACACACCACAGCCCCTAATCATAAAGTAAGCTCTTCTTAAGCTATAATGCCCGCAGCTCATGCACCTGAGCGTCCAGGGTCATAAAGGTTCATACCTTTACTACTTCTGGACCTTCCAACCCGAGGAGAGGCTGAACCTGGGTGGGATTGGTTCGGTAGGGGGGTAATATCCTCTTCATTTTGTAGTTTCTGGAAGAGTCTTCTAGTGGTCTGGTCGTCCGACCAAAAAAAAGGAACAAGGACTGGGAGGAGGGGCCCCCTACTTATTAGCTAAAAGAAGGTGGTACTGGTGGACCAAAGGAGGGATTAACCCATGATGTGCTGACGGGAGGACTGGCCAGGAAAACATGTTTGTTATTTAAAAAAAAAAATGTAAACTTTACAACCCCCTTTAAATACCTAGGCTCAGGATTCTTCTAGACAAAAAATCCAGAGCAAGGAACACAGTTGTGTTGATTTATTAAAAGGCAAATAGACCATGCAGTTGCACTAATTTTCCTTATGTAATGTGCTAAAGCTTCACTTTGTAAAGACTACCCAATCCGTTACAAAGAAAATAATAAACAAAGCATTTTTGTTGCACATTTACTAAGCTCTGGTAAAATCAGTGCAACTTTTTTTTTTGCCATAGTAAATTCACTCCCGTGTGACCCACTTCCAACTAGGGGACAGGGTGAATCATGTTTGAAAGCAAAAATGGGCAGATCTTGAGAGAACACTTGAACATAAACATTCACTAAGTGAAAATCATACACTTTTCTGTTGAAGAACAGATGTGGGTATATGTTGTTTGCAGGGCTCAAGTCTTGCGGGAACGCGTGGGAACGGAGTTCCTGCACTTTTTTCACAGCAGGAATGCAGTGAAGGAATGCCGAGCCAATCCTTCACTAAGCGGGGCGATGCCCAGCTCGAGTCACTGTCAGGGGCAGGCGAACCTTAGTAATCCTTTATGTTACTGGCTGCTTCCTGAATATGGATTCATCGGGTAGTGTGTGGGTATTCCATCACTTCCTCGATGCCGCAATGTCTCCTAGGAGCTTTTGTCATTGTTCCCAGGAGACATTGCGGAGGTCTGCCGCGAGTTATTATGAGATTTAGAAAGAACTTGCTTAAAAAAAAACATGCGGTTTAGTAATTATGCATATGAGCGTATAATTTTTTTTTTGGTGGGGGAGTGGATCTTGGGTGGGAGTTCCCACACTTTTTTCCCCAGGACTTGACCCCTGGTTGTTTGAAAAAAAAAATCACCTGGGTAAATACTGGGCACATGTTGGGCTATTTTCATTTGAAAACCACTGTAAGAAATCAATTGACTAGGTCAAGTCTGAACATGAGTGATAAAAAAAGTTTATAATTATTTTCACAGCATCTAAAATAAACACAACACAGCTCGATCAAACTGATATAAAAAGTATAACTCAGTACATATAATAGAGAAAAAGATTGTTTTCTTACCGGTTAGCGGATTCTAGTATATCAAGAACAATACAACCTCAGCTATACTTGTGAAATCATTTCATAAATATAGAAGTATTACTTTTTTTTGATAATTAATAGTAGGTGTAACGGTCACCACCGTTTACGACCTTCCATCCCATCCAAGACAGCTTAGCGACACTCCAACCAACAGGACCCGATCCATCCCATTTGCCAGAATAACCAAGACTCACACAGCTCTGGTACTGGTTTCAAAATGAAGACTACTTTAATGGTACACTTAGCTTGCTTATATGCGGTACACAGGTTACAGAAATCACAGGAACAATCAAACTGTCCCCACCCACACATCACACCTTGGGGGGGGAGGCTTCAATCACATTCTTTGAGCTAATTACTAAACATTCTAGACATGTCGGCGCCGGCCTATAATTATCATGATCTAATCACTGCACATTCCTTCATTAACAGAACTCAAACAAAACACCATCACACAATGATCTCTTCTCAATCCACATCTTACACAGACTTTCTGTCTCCGACAAACAGGTAGTCGCACCTGATCATCAATGGGCTATTAACAGTGTTATCACACAATGGAAAGGTCTTAGGCCTGGTACACACGAGAGGATTTATCCGCGGATACGGTCCACCGGACCGTTTCCGCGGATAAATCCTCTCGAGGATTTGCGAGGATTTTGATCCGATGGAGTGTACTCACCATCGGATCGAAATCCGCGCCGAAATCCCATCGCGATGACGTGTCGCACCGTCGCCGCGATGATGACGCGGCGACGTGCGCGACGCTGTCATATAAGGAATTCCACGCATGCGTCGAATCATTACGACGCATGTGGGGGATTGATTCGGACGGATTGAACCGGTGAGTCTGTACAGACCATCGGATCAATCCGTTGGGATGGATTCAAGCGGATAGATTTAAAAGCATGTCTTCAAATTTTTATCTGCTGGAAATCCATCCCAGGGGATAAAAATCAGCGGAAACAGATCCGCTGGATTGTACACACCAGGGGATCTATCCGCTGGAGCCGGTCCGCGGATCAATTCCAGCGGATGGATCCTCTCGTGTGTACGGGGCCTTAGGAGCAGACCTGAATTAACACCTCTACAGCCTTACACAATGGTTAATGGAATATCTTAGGAGTCTATGCAATTAACACCTTTCAAAAGAATGTGTCCCCACATTGAATAGCCAACAACTTGTGATATCTCAAGACATCCTGCAAACATGAATTATTATTAATGTCCCATCTCATGTAATACATGAATTATGATTTATTAGCCACCCTATGCCCAAAAGGGGCACAGGGTGAACTTAGACCCAAGAGTTCTTATGGCCGCTGGCACAGGAGCATCCCCCATCCCTCAAAAGTCTCTGGGTGTCACGGGTCATCCTGTTACATCTCTCCCCTTTCGGTGGGAGACTGACATAGGAGGAGACCCCAGACGGGTTGACTCCGAAGTTAGTCAGTAGATCCAGTCCTCCAATGCTGGTATCCATACAGTACCCCAAATAAATTGCTCCAAACAGAGCATTACTCACCCTGCCAACCTCTGTCTCTCTCAGAGAACCTGACTGCCGCTGGGGAGAGGCCTGGACTGGCCCTTCTCCCTGGAGTCCTTTCAGCCGCTAGAGAGAAGACAGGGTGACTGGGCTCAGTCCATCATGTTGTTGGGGATCTGGGCCAACTGGCCCCCATCCCTGGGGTATACCAGTGGAGACTGTAGTCCCATCCACTGGTGGTAGAAAATCCCCTGATGCTTGCAAAGCAAAGCCGACATCCTCCTGTCTCGGTGACGCACCATTTTCTGGGGTTGTGTCAGTGGAGACCACAGTCCCATCCACTGCCCCAGGAACTCCCTCTTCTGTTAGTGGAGAGCAGAGGCTTGTGGCACTCTGCTCCGTTGCCAGCTCTTCTGCTGGGTCGCTTTGAAGGGAGACCACAGTCCCATCCCCCGATGTCAGCTCAAGCTGCAGTTGTGTGCAGCAGCCAGTAGCATCCTGCTGCCAGTGATTCAGCTGGGAGTAAACGCTTTACCACCACAGCTTGTTGCTGGGGAGAGGGGCCAATTGCCCCGGCTCCCTGGAACTCCACTTCCATGGTGACTGGCATCTGTACCTCTCCCCTCTCTTCAGTTGGTGCTGCTGTGACTTCTGCTGCTGCAGCACCTCTTTGCTGTAGCCAAGTGGCATCCACAGCCGCTATAACCCGGTCTATGATCTCCGGTGGAGGATTAGGTCCATACTGTGCCAGTCCACGTCTAACAGCCCGGTGAAAAAACTCTTCATCGGGTGTCCTGTCTGTTATGCTGGGCCTTTCTGTTACGCTGGGCCTTTCAGCTCTATCCATTTGGACAAGCTCTGTAATAATGTCCCTTCTCTTACGATTGCAGGCCGATCTGCCCCGGCTCTCCAGTAAGTCGTTGAGGGAAGAGAGCTTCAGCCGTTCATACAGCGTCTCCATTGTCCTGTGTCCTTGTAGCCGTCCTTTAAGCGATGGAATTATCCCGCTACTAGCCACCAATTGTAACGGTCACCACCGTTTACGACCTTCCATCAACTACAACAGCTTATCGACACTCCAACCAACAGGACCTGATCCATCCCATTTGCCAGAATAACCGAGACTCACACAGCTCTGGTACTGGTTTCAAAATGAAGACTACTTTAATGGTACACTTAGCTTGCTTATATGCAGTACACAGGTTACAGAAATCACAGGAACAATCAAACTGTCCCCACCCACACATCACACCTTGGGGGGGGGCTTCAATCACATTCTTTGAGCTAATTACTAAACATTCTAGACATGTCGGCGCCGGCCTATAATTATCATGATCTAATCACTGCACATTCCTTCATTAACAGAACTCAAACAAAACACCATCAAACAATGATCTCTTCTCAATCCACATCTTACACAGACTTCCTGTCTCCGGCAAACAGGTAGTCGCACCTGATCATCAATGGGCTATTAACAGTGGGGTAGATTCAGTAACATTTGCGCAGTTTTTACGTAGGCGCAGGGCACCGTTTTTGCCCTGCGCCCCCGCAAATTTTCTGCGCTACCCTCGATTCACGGAGCAGTAGCTCCGTAAATTGCGTGGGCGCTCCGGCAAAATGTCCGGCGTAAGCACGCGCAAATTAAATGATCCCGTAGGGGGCGGGAATAATTTAAATTAGGCATTTTCCCGCGCCGAGCGTAGGGTGCATGCTCCATCGGGAAACTTTCCCGACGTGCATTGTGGCAAATAACGTCGTAAGGACGTCATTTGCTTCAAAGTGAACATGAATGGCGTCCAGCGCCATTCACGATTCACTTACGCAAACAACGTAAAATTGAAACCTTGCGACGCGGGAACGACGGGTATCCTTAGCATTGGCTGCCCCTGCTTTTAGCATGTGCAGCCTTACGCGAAACCCGACGTACGCAAACTACGTAAACTGCGTACGCAGGGCTCGCGTAACGTTGTGAATCGGCGTTAGTATGCATTTTGCATACTATACGCTGACCACAATGGGAACGCCACCTAGCGGCCTGCGTAAGAATGCAGCCTAAGATATGAGGGCATAAGAGCCTTATGCCACGCATATCTTAGGCTGCAGTCGGCGTAACAAGCTCTCTGAATCAGGAGAAGTCGTTACGCCTGCGCAAGTAAGCAATTGCGCTGCGTAACTATGGTTACACAGGCGCAATTGCTCTTTGAATCTGGGCCACTGTTATCACACAATGGAAAGGTCTTAGGAGCAGACCTGAATTAACACCTCTACAGCCTTACACAATGGTTAATGGAATATCTTAGGAGTCTATGCAATTAACACCTTTCAAAAGAATGTGTCCCCACATTGAATAGCCAACAACTTGTGATATCTCAAGACATCCTGCAAACATGAATTATTATTAATGTCCCATCTCATGTAATACATGAATTATGATTTATTAGCCACCCTATGCCCAAAAGGGGCACAGGGTGAACTTAGACCCAAGAGTTCTTAGGGCCGCTGGCACAGGAGTATCCCCCATCCCTCAAAAGTCTCTGGGTGTCACGGGTCATCCTGTTACAGTAGGCAATTTACAAAAATTAGACCTTCATTTGTTGAAAACTTTTTCTTGTTGTAGTCACAATAACCCACACCTAGCATGTAATATCAGTAATCAGTTTGTGTAATCAGTAGTAACCCCCAGCTCTACTGATCCCTCACTTATTAGTAACCCCAAGTGTAGGGTATTCTTTATACCTACACCAAGCTCTGCTGATCCTCTGCTTTTCTGATCCCTCTCTCTTTCCAGGTCCCCCCTCACCTCCTGCTATATTGCTCCCATGCTGCACACCACATGTGACATCTTCTAGTTTCTCCAGCTCTGGTCCCCCAGCTCTGCTGATCCTCCACGGCTCAGTCCTTTCTCTCTCCAGTTCCTGCTCACCTCCCACTATATTGCTCCCATGCTGTTCCCCATGTGTGATACCTGCTAGTCTCTCCTGCTTGGGTCCCCCAGCTCTGCTGATTGTCCGCCACTCAGTCCTATCTCCCTGGTCCTCCCTTATCTTTTGCTATAGCATTCTAACATTGCGCACAATGTTTTCTCATCTGCTAGTTGCCCCGCCCATTCTGGACCCCGCTTACCTTCCTGCTGCACACCAGATATGACATCTGCACCAGACACTCCCAGAATATATACACCAGAAGTAACTGCTGAGGATTTCTTTCCGGTTCACTTGTTGGTTTCCCAGTGTATTCTGGGATATCTCATGCCTCCAATACCTCCAAAACAAAGCAACGCAAACTCTGAATAAAAGCACCTCAAATGCTGCAGGTGCTGTTAGCGAGAATTGTGGTAGACTTTTACGGAGGCTTTGGAGACACACTGAAGCATGAAGGGCATGCATAACAGTGTGAACAGGACTGTAACCTAACCATTTTATTTAGTGACAGGGGCTATGACTGGCATTCAGAGTGTGCTTGCCTACTGGGCCAATTCTGAGGCCCCGTACACACGACCGAGGAACTCGACGTGCCAAACACATCGAGTTCCTCGTCGAGTTCAGTGTGGAAGCCGCCGAGGAGCTCGGCGGGCCGACTTTCCTCATTGAACAACGAGGAAATAGAGAACATGTTCTCTTTTCGGCCCGACAAGTTCCTCGACGGGTTCCTCGCTGAAAAGTGTACACACGACCGAGTTTCTCACCAGAATCCAGCTCCGACCGAGTTTCTGGCTGAATTCTGCCGAGAAACTCGGTCGTGTGTACGGGGCCTGACACTTTTCTCATATATGTAAAGATCAGTGGGCCAAATCCTCAGCCAGGCGGCGTAACTTAACTTTCAGCAGTTAAGTTACACTGACTTAAAGTTTCTACCTAAGTGCCTGATCCTCAAAGCACTTACCTAGAAATTTCAGGCCGTGTAACTTAAGTGCCGCCGTCGTAAGGCGGTCCTCCTCTCCAGGGGGCGTTTATAATTTAAATGAGGCGCGCTCCCGCGCCGGCCGTACTGCGCATGCGTGTGATGTAATTTTCCCGACGTGCAGCGCGCGAACGTAATTGACGCCGGGCGGCTTTGTGGATTGCGACGGGACACTAAAGTTGCGACGGGTGAAAAAAAATATACGCGCCGGGAAAACAAATAATTATTAAAAAAATGATAACGTCGCTCAGCATGCATTCCTGAGGGAGAACTCCATGCCAATTTTCAAAGAAAAAACCGGCATGGGTTCCCCCCCCAGGAGCATACCAGGCCCTTAGGTCTGTTATGGGTTGTAAGGAGACCCCCCCTCCGCCGAAAAATCGACGTAGGGGGTCCCCCTACAATCCATACCAGACCCGTATCCAAAGCACGCTACCCGGCCGGTCAGGAAGGGAGTGGGGACGAGCGAGCGCCCCCCCCTCCTGAGCCGTGCCAGGCCGCATGCCCTCAACATGGGGGGGTTGGGTGCTCTGGGGCAGGGGGGCGCACTGCGGGCCCCCCCACCCCAGAGCACCCTGTCCCCATGTTGATGAGGACAGGACCTCTTCCCGACAACCCTTGCCGTTGGTTGTCGGGGTCTGCGGGCGGGGGGCTTATCGGAATCTGGGAGTCCCCTTTAATAAGGGGGTCCCCAGATACCGGCCCCCCACCCTAAGTGAATGGATATGGGGTACATCGTACCCCTATCCATTCACCTGGAGGCAAAAAGTAAAATTTAGTAAACACACAACACAAGGGTTTTTAAAATAATTTATTATTCTGCTCCGGATGCCCCCCCTGTCTTCTTTATTAGCTCTATTACCAGGGGGGGCTTCTTCTTCCACTCTCCGGGGGTCTTCTTCCACTCTCCGGGGGGGGTTTCTTCTTCCGCTCTCCGGGGGTCTTCATCTCTCTTCTCCCCTCTTCCGCTGTTGACTCGGCGAACCCCAGTTCTTCTGCAGATGTCCGGTGCCTTCTTCTTCAGCGCTGGCTGCCTGCTATCTTTGTGTGTTAGCTCAATTTCAAACAGGCAGCCGGCGCGGTCTTCTGTGACGTCAGGGTCTTCTCTTCTGTTCTTCTCCCCTCTTCCGATGTTGCCTCGTCGCATCTTGTCACTGCAATGATGGAAGCGCGCCTTGCATCCCATTTATATAGGCATCACCGTCCCATCATGCTCCGGCAGGTACCCACGTGGTGGGTGCTTACCCACGTGCACCCACCACGTGGGTACCTACCAGAGTATGATGGGACGGTGATGCCTATATAAATGGGATGCAAGGCGCGCTTCCATCATTGCAGTGACAAGATGCGACGAGGCAACATCGGAAGAGGGGAGAAGAACAGAAGAGAAGACCCTGACGTCACAGAAGACCGCGCCGGCTGCCTGTTTGAAATTGAGCTAACACACAAAGATAGCAGGCAGCCAGCGCTGAAGAAGAAGGCACCGGACATCTGCAGAAGAACCGGGGTTCGCCGAGTCAACAGCGGAAGAGGGGAGAAGAGAGATGAAGACCCCCGGAGAGCGGAGAAGCCCCCCCCGGAGAGCGGAAGAAGAAACCCCCCCCGGAGAGTGGAAGAAGACCCCCGGAGAGTGGAAGAAGAAGCCCCCCCTGGTAATAGAGCTAATAAAGAAGACAGGGGGGGCATCCGGAGCAGAATAATAAATTATTTTAAAAACCCTTGTGTTGTGTGTTTACTAAATTTTACTTTTTGCCTCCAGGTGAATGGATAGGGGTACGATGTACCCCATATCCATTCACTTAGGGTGGGGGGCCGGTATCTGGGGACCCCCTTATTAAAGGGGACTCCCAGATTCCGATAAGCCCCCCGCCCGCAGACCCCGACAACCAACGGCAAGGGTTGTCGGGAAGAGGTCCTGTCCTCATCAACATGGGGACAGGGTGCTCTGGGGTGGGGGGGCCCGCAGTGCGCCCCCCTGCCCCAGAGCACCCAACCCCCCCATGTTGAGGGCATGCGGCCTGGCACGGCTCAGGAGGGGGGGGGCGCTCGCTCGTCCCCACTCCCTTCCTGACCGGCCGGGTAGCGTGCTTTGGATACGGGTCTGGTATGGATTGTAGGGGGACCCCCTACGTCGATTTTTCGGCGGAGGGGGGTCTCCTTACAACCCATACCAGACCTAAGAGCCTGGTATGCTCCTGGGGGGGAACCCATGCCGGTTTGGATTTTACAAATTGCCGTGGAGTTCTCCCTCGGGAATGCATACCAAATGCCGTCGCTTGAATGGGCCTTTACAAGGTGTGACTAACTTTACACTTTGTAAAAGCAGCCCTAGTGTTACACCAGGCAAACTAACACTTACGGCGAAAAAACTAAGCACAAAAGCTTTGAGGATCGCCCTAAGTGCTAATTTGCATACCAGAAGAGGCATTTCGACTCGAAATGCCCCCAGTGGCGGATGCGGTACTAAGATCCGGCAGTGTAAGTCCCTTACAGATGTCGGATCTTCTGCCTAACTTAGGAAAACTGCTTCTGAGGATCAGTTCCAAAGTTAGAACCAGAGATACGGGGAAAAATTGCGCCAACCTAATACGTGCAATAAAAGTCCTTATGTGTGTCCACAAAAAATTATCAAATTATTAAGGAGAGAATTGCACAAAATACGTGCAAAAAATAAGTGCAAATAAGTCCTTAATAGTGCACATATGCAACATTAAAGTCCGAAATGGTGAAATCCAGGACAAACAACACCCAGTGTGTGATTAATGACATGAACGTGATCCGCCACCACATGGACTGAGGCTTACCACAAGGCAACCAAATAACAGCGTTATTTATGGTTAACACCAGGATACTCCAGAGTATGAGGAACAGCTTAAAGTTGAACCCGGGATGTAAACAGACCACAATACATAGGAATCCTTGGCGGGATATGCGAGATATATTGTGTAGTACTCCTCCTCAAACCGTCTCTTATTGCCCAGTCTGGCAGACCCTTCCTCCTGTACACCTTTATCAGTAGAGTCTGGTTTTACATTCCACCATAGCTATATCACCACAGATCTGTGGTGATATAGCTATGGTGGAATGTAAAACCAGACTCTACTGATAAAGGTGTACAGGAGGAAGGGTCTGCCAGACTGGGCAATAAGAGACGGTTTGAGGAGGAGTACTACACAATAGATCTCGCATATCCCGCCAAGGATTCCTATGTATTGTGGTCTGTTTACATCCCGGGTTCAACTTTAAGCTGTTCCTCATACTCTGGAGTATCCTGGTGTTAACCATAAATAACGCTGTTATTTGGTTGCCTTGTGGTAAGCCTCAGTCCATGTGGTGGCGGATCACGTTCATGTCATTAATCACACACTGGGTGTTGTTTGTCCTGGATTTCACCATTTCGGACTTTAATGTTGCATATGTGCACTATTAAGGACTTATTTGCACTTATTTTTTGCACGTATTTTGTGCAATTCTCTCCTTAATAATTTGATAATTTTTTGTGGACACACATAAGGACTTTTATTGCACGTATTAGGTTGGCGCAATTTTCCCCCTTGTTTCTATTATTTTGTGTTAGGTCACGCAATTGCTGCCTCCATATTTATTCACTTAATTGATTTACTATTTGTTAGCGCAATTTTTTTCTCTTTTCAGAACCAGAGATACGACGGCTTACGCCGGAGTATCTCTTTTGTGGATATGGCCCAGTGTTTTTTGCTAGAAAATTACCTAGAACCCCAAACATTCTATATTTTTTAGCAGAGGCCTTAGAGAATAAAATAGCGGTCGTTGCAATTTTTATGTCACACGGTTTTTGCGCAGCAATAATAAAAAAATTACACTTTAATTAATTAAAAAACAAAAACATAACACAAAACTCATTTTTATTTGTAAAATATAAAAGATGATGTTACGCCGAGTAAATAGACACCCAACATGTCATGCTTTAAAATTCTGCATGTTTGAGGAATAGTGACAAACTACGGTACTTAAAAATCTACATAGGCAAAGTTTAAATTTGTTTTGTTATCTTTTTTTACTGAACAAAAGTTTTTTTTTTTACTTTTGCTTAAAAAAAAAAAAAAAGCAGCCATGTTTAAGTGTAGGAGGAACCTGAAGTGACAGCTTGGCATTGCTCAGGTCCTCCAAGGCCATAGAGAGGCCATCTTGCCTTCACTGTTCTCTATTGCAAGCCATCGCCAGTGCCGTATGGGTCCGAGCTTCACTGATTGTCAGGTAAGCCTGGGAACCACCGGGAGGCGGAAGAGCGGCACCCCTCCTGCCACTTCTAAAAGTGATCCAGTGGCAAATTTGCCACTCGGACCACTTCTATCTTGTAGAGAATTGCTGTCTGAAAAAACAATGCTGTTATGGCCTATTGCTGTCCCGATATTCCACTTACCGACCAGGACTTCATTTGTCAATGGCCTGGTTAAAAAAGCATTCCACATTTTGAAGCAAATGTAAATGAGCCCTACAAGTTATCTAATAGCTTATTTTAAATATCTGAACTTTCCTCTTGCAGTCCCTGTACAGCAGGGCTGGAGTGTGACAGGAGGAAGCACAAGAAGCTAGATGTCCTGACAAGAAGCACGCTGTTAGGTGAAGAAAGCAGAGTAACAGAGAGATGAGCTCATTATTGTGCTGCTTCTTCTGTCCAGTCACAGACTGGGGTGGGTCCAGGACGACCCGAACTCAAAGAAAATGGGTTAAATGATGCGGGCCGTTTGAGGAATCTAGAGAAAGAACAAAGTTCTGTGGAGGAAATCTCTGCATTGAAGCAAAATATTTTTTACTGGAGTTCTGCTTTAAAGCGGAGTTTCACCCATTTTTGAGAGGTGGTCTTAAACTAAAGACCACCTCTCAACACCTCGTTTTTGGATATTAAAATATATATATTTTTTCTTTCTTACCTTTTTGGAAGTATCAAGTGTACTTGCGATCCAGCCGGGCCGTGGCCCACGACGTCACGTCCTCTTCTGCGGCGAGCTCCCCCGTTGTCTTCTGGGACCTGTGTGCCCCAGAAAACAAGCTGGCCATTCGCAAAGCGACGTGCGTTACGTCCATTCCTATTCACGGACGACTTAAGCAAAAAAAAATAAAATTTAAATTCGGCGCGGGAACGACGGCCATACTTTAACATGGGCAGTCTAAATATAAGCCATGAAATAGCAGCCGTAACTATCCGCCGGGAAAAGCCGACTAGCGACGAAGTAAGAGAATGCGACGAACGCGCATACCTTTGTGGATCGCCGTAAACAGCTAATTAGCATACCCAACGCGGAAAACGACCCGAACTCCACCCAGCGGGCGCCAAAGTATTACACCTACGATCCGAAGGCGTACGAAGCCGTACACCTGTCGGATCGAAGCCTAAAGCCGTCGTATCTTGGTTTGAGAATTCAAACTAAAGATACGACGCGGCAAATTTGAAAATACGCCGGAGTATCAGTAGATACGCTGGCGTTTTTCTACTGTGAATCTGGCCCTAAGTTTTTTTTGTAATATAAAACAAACCTAATTAAGGTTTAAATAAATTAATTTTATTACCAGACATGGTGAACACGAAGGCTAGCATGCTTCACTGTATTATTAATAAGTTTGTAATATATAATAAATATTTAATTTTGGATTTCATGTAAGTTTAAAACCGCTATGCAATTACTGCCCTCAAAGCTGAGAGCAAAGGTATTTATTTATTGCATCTCCATCCGTGAAGAATGTTAATTTCAATAGATTTCAATTTATGCATTCAATTTATTCACAACTTCTTCCGCAGAAGACTTCATCATTGTCTAAGGTGTCCCGTGACAATTTCTGCACAAGGCCACGTCTAAGAATAGGCAATTTCTGAGAACTTAATTATGGATTTAAGAGAGTTTCCCATTTAGGAATACCTTTCTGGATCCAGATTTCTGAAGCAATCTTTAATCCTTATTACATTGACTCATGGACACAGACCAATTCTTGCCAGAGGCTATAAATTAAGATTTCCAATACATATTACAGCATTCTGTAAATTCTTTAAGAAGCATGGCTGCATATGTTTGTACTTTTTTTTTTTATGTTTGCATTCTTTAAATAACCTTTTTTGGTTCAAATGATATAACATTTAATAAAAACAAATAATAGGAAAAAAACATGGGGATATTGTGTAAAAGTCGCAACTGTTTCAACATACATCACCTGTAGGTGGCAGCGTTATTCTACCTCACAGCCTATATAACAAAGTGACCGTGGCTGATGAGTTTTGTTTTATAAAGCTTGCTTTATTGCTCTTTAGTTTATGTGTTGAGCAGCTTTCTTTTTTTTTGTTTCTGGTGCAAAACATGTACCTTCTGTAAAGCAATCTGTAGTTCTGATGAAGGGTAATAAATGATATTTATGTTCTTACATATAACCCCAGTTCCAAAAAAAGTTGGGTCGTTGTTTAAAATTTACATGACAACAGAATGCAATTAATTGCCAATCTCATAAACCCATATTTTATTCACAAATAGAAAACATATCAAATGTTTAAACTGAGAAAATGTACAATTTTACGAAACAAATAAATAATAAGTATTTTTGGAATTGACAGCAGCAACACATCTCAAAAAAGTTGGGACAGGGTCATCTTTACCCCAATTGAATGTATTTGGTTCTCTTTGTTGTATTTTTCGTTTCAAGATGCTCCAAACACTGTACAGCATTTATTATTCAATATTAGGCAAAAATGAAGAGACTGGAGCTTTGGAAGAGGAATGCTGCTTCAAATACTTTTAATTGGTGAAAGGTCTGGACTGCAGGCAGGCCATTTAAGCCCCTGGAATCCTCTACAATGAAGCCATGTTGTTGCCATAGATGCAGTATGCAGTTTAGCATGGTCCTGCTGAAATTTGCAAGGCCTTCCTTAAACAAGACATTGGGCCAGATTCTCGAAGGACTTACAACGGCGTATCTCCACGTACGCCGTCGTAAGTCCGAATATGAGCCGTCGTATCTATGCGCCTGATTCTTAGTATCAGTCACGCATGAATTTGGCCAAGATACGAGCGGCGTAAGTCTCCTACGCCGTCGTATCTTGGGTGCATATTTACGCTGGCCACAAGGCGCGCTTCCGTAGATTTACGTGTCGAATATGTAAATTAGCTAGATACGCCAATTCACGAATGTACTTGCGCCCGCTACGCCGTTTATGTTAGGCTTACGTCCGGCGTAAAGTTACCCCTGCTATATGGGGCGCAGCCAATGCAAAGTATGGACGTCGGAACAAGCGTATCTTTTACGTCATTTACGTAAGTCATACGTGAATGGGGATGTGCGTAGGTTACGTTCACGTCACAGGCATTGTGCCGGCGTATCTTAGGGAATAAATTCAACGTGATACTGAGCATGCGCGCGCATGCGCCGTACGATCAGCGCTTCATTTACATGGGGTCACGGCTAATTTGAATGCAACACGCCCACCTCTTCCAAATTTGAATAACGCGGGCTTACGCCGTCCCATTTACGCTACGCCGCCGCAACTTACGGAGCAAGTGATTTGTGAATACTGCACTTGCCTGTCTAAGTTGCGGAGGCGTAGCGTAAATAGGAAATGCTTCGCCCGCATAAAGATATGCTCTCCCATGTGAATCTGGCCCATTGTCTAGATGGAAGCATAAACTGCTCTTAAAGCGGGGGGTTCACCCTAAAAAATAAATAAAAAATTGTCTACCATGCCATCCAGCATACTAGCGTGAGCTACAGTATGCCTTTATTAAATTTTTTTTAGCTGTACTCACAGTTTAATCCCTTAGTTAAGTTTCAGTAGGCGTTCCTATGAAGAGGGGAACATGATTGACGGCCAGCTATGGCGCGTCACGCTTCCTGAAAATAGCCGAAATAGGACTTGGCTCTTCACGGCGCCTGCGCATTCAGCTCCTAGTCTGTGCTCAGGCGCCGTATAGCGCCGTGAAGAGCCGAGTCCTACTCCGGCTATTTTCGGGAAGCGTGACGCGCCATAGCCGGCTGTCAATCATGTTCCCCTCTTCAAAGAAACGCCTACACGAAACTAACGGATTAAACTGTGAGTACAGCCCAAAAAAATAAAACAAAGGCATACTGTAGCTCACGCTAGAATGCTGAATGGCATGGTAGAAAGTTTTATTTTAGGGTGAACCCCCGCTTTAAAGCGGAGCTCCAGTCTTTTAAGTGAAAATTAAAAGTCAGTAGTTACAAAAATTGTAGCTGCTGACTTTTATTAAACCACCACTCATCTGTCCCATGATCCAGAGGTGTCCTTCCTCTCTGGTGCCAGCATCTTTACTATGGGCACCCAGCTGTGACAGCTTGCAGCTTCACAGCCAGGTGCCCACTGTGCATACGTGAGCAGCACTGCACTCTGTCTCGCAGTCTTCTGGGACCTGTCATGTGTCCCAGAAGACTTCAGGAGGGGGAAAGGAGAACTTCTGATTGCATAGCAGATAGGCCAGAACTATAAGACCGTTATCCAAAATTGCATTGCTTGTACCTGGTGTTAGGACTAGGTTCCCACTTGTGCAGGAGGTTGCAGGTGCGGGACAGCGGGTAACTCTCACCTGTTCCTGCACCCAAAAGCATGTGCAGTCAAATTATGCTGCTCCTTTGCAGATGCACGGGCAGGGGTATTGCTAGGTGGCAAAAAGACCAGGGGCTTCAGCCCGAGGTCGAAGGCCAGAGGGGGGTTATGTATGTGACGCAGGATTTTATTTTGGCTGGCCCGTGAGCTACATACACTGACCTAACTGACGGTAGTGACCTACCTACACTGACGGTAGTGACCTACCTACACTGACGGTAGTGACCTACCTACACTGATGGTAGTGACCTACATACAATGATGGTAGTGACCTACATACACTGACCTACCTACACTGACGCTAGTGACCTACCTACACTGATGGTAGTGACCTACATACTCTGGCCTACATACACTGACCTACCTACACTGAGGGTAGTGACCTACCTACACTGACAGTAGTGACCTATATACACTGACCTACCTTCACTGACGGTAGTGACCTACATACACTGACCTACATACACTGACTGTAGTGACCTACCTTCACTGACCTATATACACTGACCTACCTACACTGATGGTAGTGACCTACCTACACTGACGGTAGTGACCTACGTACACTGACCTACAAACACTGACCTACCTACACTGTCGTAGTGACCTACCTACACTGACGGTAGTGACCTACATACACTGACCTACCTACACTGACGGTAGTGACCTACCTACACTGACGGTAGTGACCTACGTACACTGACCTACAAACACTGACCTACCTACACTGTCGTAGTGACCTACCTACACTGACGGTAGTGACCTACATACACTGACCTACCTACACTGACGGTAGTGACCTACCTACACTGACGGTAGTGACCTACCTACACTGACTACACTACACTAAGTGTTCCCTAGGGAGTGATTCTAAGAGCCCTTAAAACGCTCCCCATACATCTCAATGGACCCTTTCACACTGAGGCGTTGCGCTGGAGGAGCGTTGAGAAAAGTCCTGCAAGCAGCATCTTTGTAGCAGCTTTTGAGCGCTGAAAAAAACGCTCCAAAAACGCCCCTCTCCATTGAAATGAATTGAAAACGTGGTAAAAACGCGGTAAAAACGCCCTGAGCTGTAAAAAAGTCACATGATCTCACAAAAAATTTAACATGCAAGCAGAAAAAAGAACATCTATGGGATCTCAAAAACGATCATTTTTCAAATTGAATCAAGAAAAGAAAAAGCTGGAACATGGTGGCACAGAGGCACATACCCGACTGGGAAAAGCTAAACAAAAAACAACAAACGTGAGTACCAGAACTGCAGAACATCCCACTAGTCCCAAATCCCTAACCCTAATCCCACTCCCAATAGTCCCAAATCCCTAATCCCGCTTCCACTAGTCCCAAGTCCCAAATCCCTAACCCTAATCCCACTTCCACTAGTCCCAAATCCCTAACCCTAACTCCAATCCCACTTCCACTAGTCCCAAATCCCTAACCCCAATCCCACTTCCACTATTCCCAAATCCCTAACCCTAACCCCACTTCCACTAGTCCCAAATCCCTAACCCTAACCCTAATCCCACTTTCACTAGTCCCAAATCCCTAACCCTAATCTCACTCCAAATAGTCCAAAATCCCTAACCCTAATCCTGCTCCCAATAGTCCCAAATCCCTAACCCTAATCCCAAATCCCTAACCCTAATCTCACTCCCAATAGTCCAAAATCCCTAACCCTAATCCTGCTCCCAATAGTCCCAAATCCCTAACCCTAATCCCACTCCCAATATGCCCCAATCCCTAACCCCGCTCCCCATAGTCCCAATTCAATAACCCTAACCCTAATCCTGCTCCCAATAGTCCCAAATCCCTAACCCCAATCCCGCTTCCACTAGTCCCAAATCCCTAACCCTAACCCTAATCCCACTTTCACTAGTCCCAAATCCCTAATTCTAACCCTAATCTCACTCCCAATAGTCCAAAATCCCTAACCCTAATCCTGCTTCCAATAGTCCCAAATCCCTAACCCTAATCCCACTCCCAATAGTCCCAAATCCCTAACCCTGCTTCCAATAGTCCCAATTCACTAGCCCTAACCCTAATCCTGCTCCCAATAGTCCAAAATCCCTAACCCTAACCCCACTTCCACTAGTCCCAAATCCCTAATCTCACTCCCAATAGTCCAAAATCCCTAACTCTAACCCTAATCCTGCTCCCAATAGTCCCAAATCCCTAACCCTAATCCCACTTCCACTAGTCCCAAATCCCTAACCCTAATCTCACTCCCAATAGTCCAAAATCCCTAACCCTAATCCTGCTCCCAATAGTCCCAAATCCCTAACCCTAATCCCACTCCCAATAGTCCCAAATCCCTAACCCTAACCACCCTCCCAATAGTCCCAATTCACTAACCCTAATCCTGCTCCCAATAGTCCCAAAGGGACTTGGGACTATTGGGAGCGGGATTAGGGTTAGGTTTAGTAAATTGGGACAATTGGGAGTGAGATTAGGGTTAGGGATTTGGGACTATTGGGAGTGGATTAGGGTTAGGGATTTGGGACTATTGGGAGTGGGATTAGGGTTAGGTTTAGTGAATTGGGACAATTGGGAGCGAGATTAGGGTTAGGGATTTGGGACTATTGGGAGTGGGATTAGGGTTAGGTTTAGGGAATTGGGACAATTGGGAGCGAGATTAGGGTTAGGGATTTGGGACTATTGGGAGTGGGGTTAGTGTTTTTGGACTATTGGGAGCGGGATTAGGGTTAGGTTTAGTGAATGGGGACAATTGGGAGCGAGATTAGGGTTGAGGTTAGGGATTTGGGACTATTGGGAGCAAGATTAGGGTTAGGGATTTGGGACTATTGGGAGCGGTATTAGGGATTTGAGACTATTAGGAGCGAGGTTAGGGTTAGGGATTTGGGACTATTGGGAGCAGGATTAGGGTTAGGGATTTGGGACTATTGGGAGTGGGATTAGGGTTAGGTTTAGTGAATTGGGACAATTGGGAGCGGGATTAGGGTTAGGGTTATGGATTTGGGACTATTGGGAGCGGGATTAGGGTTAGGGATTTGAGACTATTAGGAGCGAGGTTAGGGTTATGGATTTGGGACTATTGGGAGCGGGATTAGGGTTAGGGATTTGAGACTATTAGGAGCGAGGTTAGGGTTAGGGATTTGGGACTATTGGGAGCGGGATTAGGGTTAGGGATTTGGGACTCTTGGGAGCGGGGTTAGGGTTAGGGATTCTAGACTATTGGGAGCAGGATTGGGATATAGATACTTACGTTGCAATGCTCATCAGAGTGAAATTTCTGAACTTGTCTGGGTGCACTCTCAAGTCCTCATATATCAACACAAATTAATCCAATGAGGCGTGTGCTTGGAGGATGGGATGAACCCAATAGCGATGTTTCTGCCTCTGTTGGGGGATATTCTCCCAATAGAGGAGCACAAACAACAAAAAAAGCTCCATCAACTCCATCTTCTTTCTGTACCTTCTTCTCACCTCCACGAGATACCAGGAAGTAAACGGGAAGTGATGTAGAGAGGTGGGGTTGTCCTTTGATGCCCATGCTTCAATAACGCTTGTAAAACGCTGTCAAAATGCCCGCGAATGCGGTAAAAACGCGGTAAATAAGCAGCGTTTTACCACTATTTTAACGCTCCGCTATAGGCATTTTCAGTGTGAAAGGGCTCTTACTGTTAGGGGGCGTGGCTACACGTCACTGATGACCGTTCCCGATCACAGGGAACAGCCATCAGTGGCAGTGTCACTAGGCAGAATAGGGGAATGCCTTGTTTACAAAGGTATCCCTCTGTTCTGCTTTTGCCGACTGCAATCGCTGGGCTGCCCGGGAACATCGAGATCACGGGACCCACGAACACGGTCACGAGGCACGTGGCGGGCACGCGCCCATTGGGTGGCAAATTTAAGGGGACGTACCTGTACGCCAATCTGTCTGCCCGTGCCATTCTGTCGATGTACATCTGCATGCGGCGGTCGGCAAGCGGTTAAAATATGATATTATATATGTTTGTTGGTGATTTCTATCTTGACTGATACCTTTCTTAAAGTGTTACTAAACCCACAACAGTAAAATCTGTCTGTATATGCACGATAGCATGCTTGGTATACTCACTGTGGAACTTAATGGGTTAATCCTCTCCATTGTGTAAAAATTACATTTTTAAAAAATGTCATTAAAGGGGTTGTAAAGACAAAAATATTTTCCTCTTAAATTAAAGTCTGACAGTAGCTGATAAAGTAAAAAGTAATGTTTTACAATATAACTAATTTGATACCTCTTGAAATCGAGCTGTTTTATTCACCTCCGTCACTCCTGAATCGTTATTCTCACTGACTTCTTGGTTTGCGGTGCGCATTCATTCTTGCTACATCACGGCCTAATGGGAACTACAGTTCCCATTAGGCTTTGCCTCCATGGCTGTGAGGGATAAGAGAGCATCTTCACGCAGGGCTGTAGTCAAAAGGAGGGGGTGAGCACATTCTGCTTTCCACCATGCAAAACAGCTCAGATGCTGGTGGAAAGCAAGAAGAGGAGTGACAGGAAATGGCATTTTCAAACCTGGATTACTGTATTTTGGAGGTCAAAAGGAAAAACGAGGCAAGTGATATTTAAATGCTCTAGCTTACAGCAATCAATTGATCTAATAAAAAACGAACCTTTAGTGTTCCTTTAAAAACGATCGTGTGTAGGCTCCAGAGCATTTTTCGCAACGTGAAGAAGAACATGCTCAAAATATTTGTGTCGTTTTTCATGTTGTCGTTTTTCACGTCGTAAAAAATGGTCGCGTGTAGGCTTTAACGACGTGAAAAAACCTTGCATGCTCAGAAGCAAGTTATGAGACGGGAGCGCTCGTTCTGGTAAAACTAGCATTCATAATGGAGATGGCACATTCATCACGCTGTAACAGACAAAAAAGCATGAAGAGACGATTAGCACTTTTCAAACACAAAATCAGCAAAAGCAGCCCCAAGGGTGGCGCCATCCGAATGGAACTTCCCCTTTATAGTGCTGTCGTACGTGTTGTACGTCACCACGCTTTGGTCGAGCATTTCTTTTTCACAATCGTGTGTATGCAAGGCAGGCTTGACGAGAATCGGGTTGAAAAAAACGTTGTTTTTTCTAGACCATTAAAAATGGTCGTGTTAGAGTTAGCCAGTGTCAGAGTTAGCCAGATCAAATGAAATTTACATCACACATGTGGGCGTGTATACAGGCTGTAGTGGAAACCACCTCCTACCTGAAATCTCTACACTGGACAATCTGTGCAGTTTATCATGTAACCGTGGTATACAGATCATCCAAAAAGGTATTGTGACAGGAAGTCAGGTAAATCTGTGGGTGTTGTCACAGACGGGACATACATTTCTGCCTTGTTTAGACAATACACCAATTGTTATTAGGCGTCGGCTGTAAACATAGCCAGAATAGGCTAAAGGCCGTTGCAAAACTTTAGCTGTTCAGAATGAAGCAATTAGGGCCTCTATAAGTAGTCCAGAGGATTACCACTGAATTGCTGCATCATCCTGAGGCTTTGTGAGTAAGGAGAGCAGCGTACTGAAAGTCTTCTGAGAAGGTGAGGAGAGGATTGATTTTTCTGTGTGATAAAAATCAAAAGACTATTGTTTTTCTGCTGTATGACCAGCAGTGTCTGACCAGCACTAGGCTGTGCCAGACCCCATAGATAGGTTCCTGTGTGGTGAAGATAGACGCCCCAAGTGGCCAGGGTTTATTTTATGTTTGATTTTGTTTATGCTGTTTGGATGCTTGCACTTTTTTCCAGCAAGATAGAAGAATAAACCAAAATCTTTGTTTTCAACCGCCTTCGACTGCCTGTCTGTATAAATTCAGTGTGTGGTGAACCCATCCAAGGGGTCACACACCCCGCTACCGAGCCAACCCCTTACAGTATATAGTGGTAGTATTTTAATGTAAAAGGAAGATTTATAAGCTTGGAGGGCGGACAAAATATTTTCATATTACTGGGTTTAGTAACACTTTAAAATCTTCCCTGATTTTATAGTTTTGTGTTCCAATTTTTTTTAAATAGTTCTTGTTTTTTTTCCCCTTCCATCATCTTGTTTTACTGTTACATTTGCATCTACACACCCGAATAACCTTGAGTTTAAGACTCGCTTTTCCAAATCAATGTTCTCTTTATACCTGATAGAATTAATTGTAAATAATAATTGCTTCTTGAAGAGTTTGACTTGATTGGCTGGAAAATGTAATGAAAGTAAAGTTTAGAAGCAAAGTAATTTAAATAGTGAAATGCATTTATTTTTTGAGACTAGAAGAAAAACTAAAGAGCTAAAACCTTAGAATTGGAGCATGTATATAGATCAATTAGGCATTTTCATTCTTGGTTTGTGTGTATAATTGGGTTCCCCTGACTGCGTTCTCTGCTTTCTACTCAGGCAATTATGAAAGTAATTCTCTGTCAAGGTGAATCATGGAATTGTAAAAACAATGTTATTAGATAGTGCTTACTTGCATGGTGCAATTTGTATAAGTTGTTTTCGAAAGCCCTTTATATTCATATCAATCTCTATCTTGTCTACACAAAGTTATTTACAGCCTCTTTCATTACTGACTCGTCCTGCACATCATTAGTCAACTTTGTCTGTGACTTATTTCAGCCTCTACATTTTTTTGATTGGTTACTTGTTAAAAACTCTGCAAAAACTCTGAAAGTCTGATTATTCCAAGATATTTACTGAGAGTGTGCTTTAAAGGATATTAAATTCCGATTAACTTCAAGTGAAAAATCGAGGCACCCATATAATGTGAAGTTTTCTTTTACAGGTTTCAAATGCAGTGAAATATGTAGAAAATGCTGGCTGTTGGAATATATTAAAGCAGTGGTCATCAACCCTGTCCTCAGGGCCAACTTAGGGCGCGTACACACGATCAGTTAAAACGATAAAAACGGTCTGATGGACCGTTTTCATCGTTCCAAACCGATCGTGTGTGGGCGCCATAGGTTATTTAACCTTCAGTTAAAAAAAAGCAAACTTGCTTTTAAAATTTTACCAATGGATTGCTAACCGATAGGTCAAAACCGTCACCGTTGTGTTTAACGTCACCGTGTTCTGACACGATCGTTTTTTTAACTGATGGTGTGTAGGCGCGACGGACCATCAGTCAGCTTCATCGGTTAACCTAAGACAACTGTCTTAGGTGTGTACGAGGCTTAACAGGCCAGGTTTTATGTATTACCTTGGAGAGATGCAGACTAGAATACTGCAATCACTGAGCAACAAATGATATCGTGATGTATTTCAGTTATCTTGCAAACCTGGCCTGTTATTGGGCCCTGAGGACAGGGTTGGTGACCACTGTATTAAAGAACTAGGCAGGGGTGCATTCAAAGGGGACCAGAACTATGTAAAATGCACCCAAGAAAGTCAAACCGGGTTTGTAACATATTTTCCCTGTTAGGCCGTGTACAGACGACCAAACATGTACGATGAAACCGGTCCGCCGGACTGTTTTCACCGTACATGTCTGCCCGGGGATTTCTGTATGGTGGCTGTACTCACCATCATACAGAAATCCGCGTGTAAACAATACGCGGGGCGTGTCCGCGCCGTCACCGCGACGATGACGCGGCGACGTGGGCGGCCCTGCCAGTTCGATGCTTCCACGCATGCGTCGAAGTCATTCGACACATGCGAGGGATGGCGGGCGCTCGGACATGTACGGTAGGTCTGTACAGACGACCGAACCTGTCCGAGCGGACAGGATTCCAGCGGGCTGTTTTAAAACAAGTCCAGAAAAAGGCCCGGCGGGCAAATGTATGCTGGAATCCTGTCCGCGGACCAGTTTCAGCAGACATGTTCGGTCGTGTGTACGGGGCCTTACGGTGTACTCACACTAGACATGGTTGCCTTGTACTGAGCACTACTGGCGTATGCCAGTATACTTACATCATCACCTCTGCCAGCTAGACCATAGTAATTCCTGCCCTCCTCTGTGAGTGCTCAGTGATCTATGAGAGTTCTGGCACGGTTAGACCCCTTTCACACTGAATCGTTTTTTACAGCGTTTTAGCGTTAAAAATAGCGCTATTAAAAAGCTCTCCATGCATCTCAATGGACCCTTTCACACTGAGTCCTGCAAGCAGCATCTTTGGAGCAGCTTTTGGGCGCTGAAAAAAAACGCCCCTCTCCATTGAAATTAATTGAAAGCGCTGTAAAAACACCTTGCCCTCTCACACTGAGGCGTTGCACTGGCGGGGCGTTGAGAAAACTCCTGCAAGCAGCATCGTTGGAGCAGCTTTTGGGCGCTGAAAAAAATGCTCCAAAAACGCCCCTCTCTATTGAAATTAATTGAAAGGCGCTGTAAAAACGCCTTGCCCTTTAACACTGAGGCACTGCAAAAATGCCCTAAAACGTTAGGGTCTTAGCAATGCTTAACCAGCGTTTTTCGGGCACTGGCAGTGTGAAAGGGCTCTGAAAGCACTCGGGCTTTCACATTGGGATTGCAGACGAGGCTTCACTCGAATAACGCTCGAAAAATGCCCCAGTGTGAAAGGGGTCTTAGCAATTACCTATATACCTAATTTACTGAGTCCAACTGAACCATCTCTGAGACCATCTCTCTCCATCAGGCCTGGACACAGTTCTCTGAACTGGGCATGAGCACCCTCGCCATAACCGTGCCTGACCAGGCTATGGAATGATCACACTACTTAAACAAACTGGACTTTGGAGATCAAATGTTCTCTGGAATTATACACACACCTTAGTGCGAGTACATCCTTGCTAACTCATGCCCCGTACACACGATCAGGCTTTTGCCCAGCCAAACTCACATCGGAATTCCGACGGAATTCCATCGGAGTAAAAGAGAACATGTTCTCTATCTAAACTTTGACGGAAAAAAAGAAAGAAAAAAAGCCAGATGGGGCATAAATACGGTTGGAATTTCCGATGGAAAAAGTCCGTCTGCCTTTTTCCATTGGAAATTCCAATCGTGTGTTTGGGGCTTAACACTGCCTTGTGTCTTTTCGTGGAGAAAGCCATCTTGGTAAAGGATCGGGGTTGTGCTTCTATATACCAGAGCTGCAGCTGTGATGACTAAGTGAAAAAAATCAAGCAGTATCAGAACTGCAGAATGAATGAAAAAAAAAAAAAACAGAGAAATACCGTGCCTGCAGATCCTCCGATACAGATTTCTCTCCAGAAAGGAAAACAGGGAGCAGCACAGTAATGACATCACCAAATCTCACTCCAAATATTGTGAGACTAGCTGTCAAAGGCAGCAGTGCCTTAGTTGAGTTTGACACCCCTGATCTAAGTCCAGTTCCACATCAGCAGTGTGGTTGCCCTCAAAGGGCCAGTTGTATCTGGGTCACACTACATACACAGTGCAGAGTTCAGGATTACATCAGGGTTATGCTACGTACAGAGTGCAGGGTTCAGCAGTGCGTTACGTACAGAAGGTAGGAATTCAGGGGTGTGCTACGTACAGAAATTCAGGGGTGTGCTACGTACAGAGTTCAGGAATTTAGGGGTGTGCTACGTACAGGAGTTCAGGGGTGTGCTACATACAGAGTGCAGGAATTTAGGGGTGTGCTACGTACAGAAATTCAGGGGTGTGCTACGTACAGAGTGCAGGAATTTAGGGGTGCGCTACATACAGAAATTTAGGGGTGTGCTACATACAGAGTGCAGGAATTCAGGGGTGTGCTACGTACAGAATGCAGGAATTTAGGGGTGCGCTACATACAGAAATTCAGGGGTGTGCTACGTACAGAGTGCAGGAATTTAAGTGTGCGCTACATACAGAAATTCAGGGGTGTGCTACATACGGAGTGCAGGAATTCAGGGGTGTGCTAAGTACAGAAATTCAGGGGTGTGCTACGTACAGAGTGCAGGAATTCAGGGGTGTGCTACGTACAGAAATTTAGGGGTGTGCTACGTACAGCGTGCAGGAATTCAGGGGTGTGCTACATACAGAAATTCAGGGGTGTGCTACGTACAGAAATTCAGGGGTGTGCTAGGTACAGAGTGCAGGAATTTAGGGGTGCGCTACATACAGAAATTCAGGGGTGTGCTACATACAGAGTGCAGGAATTCAGGGGTGTGCTACGTACAGAAATTCAGGGGTGTGCTACATACAGAGTACAGGAATTCAGGGGTGCGCTACATACAGAGGGCAGAGCTTAGGGGTGTGCTGTGCCCAATGTGCAACATCTCACTTCCACCCCTCCTCCTGGGTTCTGACCCCTGCACCCAGCACTATGTCCCCAACCCCAACCTTTAAACGCATCTTCCTGCACAACCTCCACAGTCCCCCCACCTCCCAAAGAAAACCAGGCAGGTGAGGAGAGCCCGCACCAAGGAGGTGAGGAGAGCACGCACCAAGGAGGTGAGGAGAGCACGCACCAAGGAGGTGAGGAGAGGAAAGCATGCACCAGTTAGGTGAGGAGAGCACGCACCAAGGAGGTGAGGAGAGCACGCACCAGTTAGGTGAGGAGAGCACGCACCAAGGAGGTGA
Organism: Rana temporaria; assembly: GCF_905171775.1. Lineage (NCBI taxonomy): Eukaryota > Metazoa > Chordata > Amphibia > Anura > Ranidae > Rana > Rana temporaria. The sequence continues at coordinate 291,678,382 of NC_053493.1, forward strand.
GGAGAGCACGCACCAGTTAGGTGAGGAGAGCACGCACCAGGGAGGTCAGGAGAGCACGCACCAGTTAGGTGAGGAGAGCACACACCAGGGAGGTGAGGAAAGCACGCACCAGTTAGGTGAGGAGAGCACACACCAGGGAGGTCAGGAAAGCACGCACCAGTTAGGTGAGGAGAGCACACACCAGGGAGGTCAGGAAAGCATGCACCAGTTAGGTGAGGAGAGCACACACCAGGGAGGTCAGGAAAGCATGCACCAGTTAGGTGAGGAGAGCACACACCAGGGAGGTGAGGAAAGCATGCACCAGTTAGGTGAGGAGAGCACACACCAGGGAGGTGAGGAAAGCATGCACCAGTTAGGTGAGGAGAGCACACACCAGGGAGGTGAGGAAAGCATGCACCAGTTAGGTGAGGAGAGCACACACCAGGGAGGTGAGGAAAGCATGCACCAGTTAGGTGAGGAGAGCACACACCAGGGAGGTGAGGAAAGCATGCACCAGTTAGGTGAGGAGAGCACACACCAGGGAGGTGAGGAGAGCATGCACCAGTTAGGTGAGGAGAGCACACACCAGGGAGGTGAGGAAAGCATGCACCAGTTAGGTGAGGAGAGCACACACCAGGGAGGTGAGGAAAGCATGCACCAGTTAGGTGAGGAGAGCACACACCAGGGAGGTGAGGAAAGCATGCACCAGTTAGGTGAGGAGAGCACACACCAGGGAGGTGAGGAAAGCATGCACCAGTTAGGTGAGGAGAGCACACACCAGGGAGGTGAGGAAAGCATGCACCAGTTAGGTGAGGAGAGCACACCCTGGGGGTAAAATGCTTTAATGAGCCCAATTTCTCACTATGCCACATGAAAAGATTCAATCTGATTTGTCAGCTAACAGCTCCTTTATGCTAATCTGCAGTAACTCAGCAGACTCAGCATAGAGGTGCCTGTAAACTAATCCACGATGTACTGCTTGCTGAGCTTACCTTCCAGGAAGTTCACAGTCCCTCTGCTCAGCTGCTCACACCTCCCTCTTCCAGGCGGGCGTGGTCTCAGGGGTCAGGCACATCCCTTTCCCTCCCACTCAAGCAGCAGCCTGCAGGAGATAGGCTGGAAAACTGCTGGGAGAGGTACATGCTGGATCCACATTGCATGCGCTCAACTACACACAGTACTGAGGAGGAGAGGGAGGAATGCCGCGTACACACGATCCTTTTTCGGCTTGAAAAAATACGCCGTTTTTCAGCATGTCCAAAAAACAACGTTATTCATCATTAAAAATGACGTTGCCCACACACCATCGTTTAAAAAAAATTATGAACAAAGCGCGGTGACGTACAACACGTACGACGGCACTCTAAAGGAGAAGTTCTATTCGCCTTTTGGCTGCTTTAGCTGATTCCGTGTTAGTAAAAGACGATTCACGCTTTTTTGTCTGTTACAGCGTGATGAATGTGCTTACTCCATTATGAACGGTAGTTTTACCAGAACGAGCGCTCCCATCTCATAACTTGCTTCTGAGCATGCGCCGGTTTAAAACGTCGTTTTAGCCCACACACATCATTTTTTACAACCCGAAAAACGTAATTTTTTAAAACAACGTTAAAAAATGCAGCATGTTCGAATTTTTTTTTGTCATTTTTCAAAAGCAGAAAAATGACGAGTAGCCCACACACGATCATTTTAAATGACGTTTTAAAAAACGTTGTTTTAATTCATGCCGAAAAATGATCGTGTGTACGTGGCAGAAGTGTTTACTCCGGTTGCCAAGGAGACCTGTTTCGTGTTAGCAGCAGAAAGCGGCTGTGAGAAGAGAAGGTGGAGGCTGGCGTGCCGCTGCGCAGGCCACATGACAATGCCTAGAGGGCCGGATTCGGCCTTGTGTTTGCCACCTCTGCCTTAGATAATCCTACACTACAGTTATATAGCTATGAGGCTCCTACCTTTCAGTAGAAATTCCTGACAAAATGTACATCTTATTGGGTGCATCTTAGGCACTATAAACATTTCCAGATTTTTTTTTCTATAAAATGCTAGTGATTTTGAAAAAAGTGTCATTTTTACAGTAATCAGTGCATTTTTATAGCACTGATCGCTGTAAAAATGACAAGGGTCACAAAATGGTGTCAAAAGTGTCCGATGTGTCTGCCATAATGTCGCAGTCACGATAAAAAAGGCTGATCGCCGCCATAACTAGTAAAAAAAAAAATATTAATAAAAATGCCATAAAAATAGTCCCCTATTTTGTAGAAGCTTTAACTTTTGTGCAAACCAATCAATAAATGCTTATTGCAATTTTTTTTACCAAAAATATGAAGAAGAATACGTATCGGCCTAAACTGTGGACATCTATTTGTTTTTTATATATTTTTGGGGGATATTTATTATAGAAAAAAGTAAAAAAAATTGCAACGCAGTGCCGAATCGCAAAAAGTGGCCCTGGTCTTTAATCTCTTCCTTCCTGGGCCATTATAAAATGACGCCGGCAGGAACCCTCCCTCGATCCGGGTGGACGTCATATGACGTCCTTTCTTCCCGGCAATCTAGGGTGCGCATGCACCCGCGGTGCCACCCGTGACCCGGCGCGCGTGCCCGACGGCCGTGATGTCCGCCGGGCAACCGCAATTGCCAGTGATCACGGCAGGAAATTTCTGACAGGACCGGGAGCTGCGTGTTTACACACACAGCTCCCGGTCCTCGCTCTGTAACGAGCAATCGCGGGTGCCCGGCAGTGATCGCGCCCGCGCGCGCGCCCCTAGTGGCTGTTTAGAGAGCCGACGTTATACTACGGGCTCTCGCGCAGGGGCGCCAACCTGCCGCCGTAGAACTGCGGCAGCTGGTTGGCAAGTAGTTAAAGGAACATATTTAGAAAATAAAAAACAAACCTTTACAACCCTTTTAGCAGCTTTCAGATAGTTCTTTTAGAGAATCCAGCAGTACTCAACTGACAAAAAAAATATACCCTCAGACTGTATCTCTACTGTTGTCTATATGCCTTTCTGTAAGGGACCACTGGCAAATTCAGACTCCAAGCTTAGGTGCATCTACTAAATAACCAGCTGGTGTTTAGTCTCAGCTCCCCACAAGAGTTCTGCATTGCTATAGACCAGGGGTCTCCAAACTTTCTAAACAAAGGGCCGGATTACTGTTCTCCAGACTTTAAGGGGGCCGGACTGTGGCCATCAGGAGTACAAAATCCCCAATCATTGGTGTCATTGGGAGAAATTCTGCCCCATCACTGGGAGGAATTCTGCCCCATCATTGGTGTCATTGGGAGAAATTCTGCCCCATCACTGGGAGGAATTCTGCCCCATCATTGGTGTCTTTGGGAGGAATTCTGCCCCATCACTGGGAGGTACTCTGTCCCATCACTGGGAGGTACTCTGTCCCATCACTGGGAGGTACTCTGTCCCATCACTGGGAGGTACTCTGTCCCATCACTGGGGGGTACTCTGTCCCATCACTGGGAGGAATTCTGCCCCATCACTGGGAGGAATTCTGCCCCATCACTAGGAGGAATTCTGCCCCATCATTGGTGTCATTGGGAGGAATTCTGCCCCTTTATTGGGAGGAATTCTGCCCCTTTATTGGGAGGAATTCTGCCCCTTTATTGGGAGGAATTCTGCCCCTTTATTGGGAGGACTTCTGCCCCTTTATTGGGAGGACTTCTGCCCCTTCATTGGGAGGAATTCTGCCCCTTCATTGGTGTCATTGGGAGGAATTCTGCCCCATCATTGGTGTCATTGGGAGGAATTCTGCCCCATCATTGGTGTCATTGGGAGGACTTCTGCCCCTTCATTGGGAGGACTTCTGCCCCTTCATTGGGAGGATTTCTGCCCCTTCATTGGGAGGACTTCTGCCCCTTTATTGGGAGGACTTCTGCCCCTTCATTGGGGGGAATTCTGCCCCTTCATTGGGGGGAATTCTGCCCCTTCATTGGTGTCATTGGGAGGAATTATGCCCTTCATTGGTGCCAATAAATAAAAAAGCACCCCAAGGGCCAGATAAAATCAAGCAAAGGGCCACATCTGGCCCCCGGGCCGCAGTTTGGAGACCACTGCTATAGACCATGGCCTAGGAAGGAGTATTTTGCTATGATAAATTGTAATCTGATGTTTCAGGCTTTTGTAGTGGAGTAATGAGGACACATTGCTATACTGTATATCAGGGGTCTCAAACTCAAATTACCTGAGGGCCACAAGACAAGTTTTCATATGCCATGGGGGGCCGCATGCAAACTTTCAAACTTCAAAAACAACAGTACTGGTGTCAGCGAACGCATTATTAACCCCCAGCACTGGTGTCAGCGAGCGCATTATTACCACCAGCACTGGTGTAAGTCAGGGTTTGACAAATTTGCTTGGAATCTAGGAGCCAGCTAAAAAAGTTAGGAGCCAGAAAACGCACCCTGCCCCGACGAGCTTGCGTGCAGAAGCGAACACATACGCGAGCAGCGCCCGCATATGTAAACGGTGTTCAAACCACACATGTGAGGTATCGCCGCGATTGGTAGAGCGAGAGCAATAATTCTAGCACTAGACCTCCTCTGTAACTTAAAACATGCAACCTGTAGATTTTTTTAAACGTCGCCTATGAAGATTTTAAAGGGTAAAAAAGTTTGTCGGCATTCCACAAGCGGACGCAATTTTGAAGCGTGACATGTTGGGTATGAATTTACTTGGCGTAACATTATCTTTCATAATATTAAAAAAAATGGGGATAACTTTACGGTTGTCTTATTTTTTAATTAAAAAAAGTGTAATTTTTTCCCAAAAAAGTGCGCTTGTAAGACCGCTGCGCAAATACGGCGTAACAGAAAGTATTGCAAAAATCGCCATTTTATTCTCTAGGGTGTTAGGATAAAAAATATATATAATGTTTGGGGGTTATAATTAGAGGGAAGAAGATGGCAGTGAAAATAGTGTAAAATGACATTAGAATTGCTGTTTAACTTGTAATGCTTAACTTGTAATACCAACGGCCACCACCAGATGGCGCCAGCTCACATCTGGTGGTAATAACTTGTAATACCAATGGCTCACCACCAGATAGCGCCAGCTCCTCTTTGCTTCCCCCATTTCCGCCCTGCTTGCGGGCCATTTATAACTGGCCGCGGGCCGCAAATGGCCCGCGGGCCGGTACTTTGAGACCACTGCTGTATATGATGCATCATACTCTTGGACCTGCACTTTGAAAGTGCTAGTGACCACATAAAAATTATTCTAAACCGATGGCTGCTTTAAGTCGGGAAGTTGGGTTGGTCTAGATATGTCAGTGGTACATTGACGACCAATTGTTTGACATTTTGGGAATTTCTACAGTCAGTAATCCTGGGGTAATGGTACCATTGTCACAAGAATTGCACATATAGTATTTGTACACACTTTTTACATTCTATCTCTTCTGTTTCATCTCCGTCACTTTAATGCCTTCATTTGAAGTAATGCAAATACTTTACTATGTTCACAAAACAATTTTGCAAGTTGTACATAATCAGACAACATAATCCTTATGAGTGACTACAGAGTTCAATTTTTGTTATGCTTTAATTAAATTTATGAATTTACAACACATTTCTTTATAGCATAATTTCATAGAACAATTTTAAAGGATAATCTGATCTCCTAAAAATGATTAGGCCAACAAGTATTTTGCCATCAAGTTCACTGGTTCACCCTGTCTGATCCATGAACCATTTTAAGATAATTGCTTTAATTTTGCTGTCACTAGTCAACAGTTTGCGAGGCTGGTTGAGTGTTTGACATGCTAGCCTTTGACATGAACCTTACAGCAGAATGACAATAAATGGGAAATGGAACAGCGACATTATAAAGGCCAGTTTCACCTGTGTACTATATTCTTCTTAACTTTATTTTGTTTCTTAGCTATATATCTATTTGCTCAGCTTAACAAAATATCTTCAAATGTTTTAAAACCTCCTGTTTATGCACTGCTTGAAGTTATCTAGTTATTATGCATTCATTGATTTAGACAGTTTTTCTTCTTACACATATATGCTATACTTCCCTCTTGGTAGTGCAGCACAATGATTGTGCTTAGTGCTCCCTTTTAATTCTGTGCAATACTACAGAGCTAATGAAAACCATAGTCTCTTTATACGGATTATGATATACAGTTGCAATAAAAAGTATGTGAACCCTTTTGGAATAATATGGATTTCTGAACAAATTGGTCATACAATGTGATTTGATCTTCATCTAAGTCACAACAATAGACAACCACAGTCTGCTTAAACTAATAACACACAAAAAATAAATGTTACCATGTTTTTATTGAACACACCATGTAAACATTCACAGTGCAGGTGGAAAAAGTATATGAACCCCTAGACTAATGACATCTCCAAGAGCTAATTGGACTCCTGTTGGCTGACACCTCACTCCAATCAATGAGATGAGATGGGAGGTGTTGGTTACATCTGCTCTGCCCTATAAAAAACACACAACAGTTCTGGGTTTGCTTTTCACAAGAAGCATTGCCTGATGTGAATGATGCCTCGCACAAAAGAACTCTCAGAAGACCTACTATTAAGAATTGTTGACTTGTATAAAGCTGGAAAGGGTTATAGAAGTATCTCAAAAAGCCTTGCTGTTCATCAGTCCACAGTAAGACAAATTGTCTATAAATGGATAAAGTTCAGCACTGCTGCTACTCTCCCTAGGAGTGGCCGTCCTGTAAAGATGACTGCAAGAGCACAGGGCAGACTGCTCAATGAGGTGAAGAAGAATACTAGAGTGTCAGCTAAATACTTACAAAAGTCTCTGGCATATGCTAACATCCCTGTTAGCGAATCTACGATACGCAAAACACTAAACAAGATTGGATTTCATGGGAGGATTCCACAGAGGAAGCCACTGCTGTCCAAAAAAACACATTGCTGCACGTTTACAGTTTGCACAAGAGCACCTGGATGTTCCACAGCAGTACTGACAAAATATTCTGTGGACAGATGAAACCAAAGTTGAGTTGTTTGGAAGAAACACACAACACTATGTGTGGAGAAAAAGAGGCACAGCACACCAACATCAAAACCTCATACAAACTGTGAAGTATGGTGGTGGGGGCATCATGGTTTGGGGCTGCTTTGCTGCATCAGGGCCTGGACGGATTGCTATCATTGAGGAAAAAATGAATTCCCAAGTTTATCAAGACATTTTGCAGGAGAACTTAAGGCCACCTGTCCACCAGCTGAAGCTCAAAAGAAGATAAGTGTTGCAACAGGACAATGACCCAAAGCATAGAAGTAAATCAACAACAGAATGGCTTAAACAGAAGAAAATACGCCTTCTGGAGTGGCCCAGTCAGAGTCCTGACGTCAACCCGATTGAGATGCTGTGGCATGACCTCACGAAAGCGATTCACACCAGACATCCCAAGAATATTGCTGAACTGAACAGTTCTGTAAAGAGGAATGGTTAACAATTACTCCTGACTGTTGTGCACGTCTGATCTGCAACTACAGGAAACGTTTGGTTAAAGTTATGCTGCCAAAGGAGGTTCAACCAGTTATTAAATCCAAGGGTTCACATACTTTTTCCACCTGCACTGTGAAAGTTTACATGGTGTGTTAAAAAAAAAAAACATGGTAACATTTAATTCTTTGTGTGTTATTAGTTTAAGCAGACTGTGATTGTCTATTGTTGTGACTTAGATGAAGATCAGATCACTTTTTTTGACCAATTTGTGCAGAAATCCATATAATTCCAAAAGGGTTCACATACTTTTTATTGCAACTGTATAAGGTAGAAATCTGAATCTTTTTTATATAACACAGACACTGGGACACATATAGCCAGATTCAGAAAGACTGGCTTAACTTTGAGCCGGCGTAGAGTATCGCATATACGCTACGCCGCCGTAAATCAGAGAGGCAAGTGCTGTATTCACAAAGCACTTGCCTCCTAAGTTACGGCGGCGTAGCGTAAATGGGCCGGCCTAAGGGCGCCTAATTCAAATGAGGAACAGGGGGGCGTGTTATATGTTAATGACTTGTGACCCGACGTGATTGACGTTTTTAACGAACGGCGCATGCGCCGTCTGTGGACATATCCCAGTGTGCATTGCTCCAAATTATGCTGCAAGGATGTATTGGTTTCGACGTGAACGCAAATTACGTCCAGCCCTTATTCGCGTACGACTTACGCAAATGACGTAAAAAGATAGGCTTGTTCCGACGTCCATACCTTGCATGGGCTGCGCCACCTAGGGAGCAGCTTTATCTTTACGCCGGCGTATCTCTTACGTAAACGGCGTAACTAATTGCGACGGGCACGCGTACATTTGTGAATCGGCGTATCTTGCTCATTTGCATATTTGACGCGGAAAACAACGGAAGCGCCACCTAGCGGCCAGCGTAAATATGCACCCTAAGATACGACGGCGTAGGAGACTTACGCCGCTCGTATCTTAGCCTATTTTAAGCGTATTTGGTTTCCAGAATAGGCTTAAACTTATGACGGCGTAGATTCAGAGTTACGACGGCGTATCTACTGATACGCCGCCGTAACTCTCTCTCTGAATCTAGCTTATAATATTATTTTACAGAAGGAATTGTATTGTTTTACTGTAGTTATGATAGCAGCAGGAGGGGAGGGCTGGGGAGTGGACAGAGCTGACAAGCAGGGAGGGGAGGGGGGAGAGGATTGGGGAGAGCAGAGAGGAGAGCTGCGGATGATGGAGGCACGTATACTGACCACGGTGTCAGGGCTCAGCAGCCATGATAAACCATGATTAGTTTACAGTGGGAGGGCAGAACTAGGCAGGATCAGACAGACAGTTTTTAGGTGATACAAGGGGGCCAAATTACACAGTACACTGTTTGCATTTCTGGTTCAAGCCCTTCATCAGGGATATTGGATAGGAGAATATGTAATCATATATTTGTCAAAAGGTAAGCACAGAGTTAGTGTGATGTACACTAAGCTATGCAAGCAGGAATCACAGCGGAACACTGTGGAAGATGGCATCAATGGAAGCCGCCTGACACTGCCCCCCGAGATCAAAAAGCTGAGTATCTTATGAGAGCCCTCCACACACTAGTTAGTCACAGATCAGGGTGATATACAAAATACAGTGAGGTAGATATGTGAACATATGTTCAATGTGATGAATATCAAAGAGTGTCTGAGCCTTGATGCAGCCCTTCTTGGTCCTTTAGATATGCAGTCAACAAAGGTAAGTGACCTGCCCCCCTCTTCCTGTGATCTTCCGTTTTGGGGTCCTTCTCTGTTTTGGCGCCATCTTCCGTGGCAGTGCCTTTTACCAACAACAAATTCTTTGTCATATTGTAGCTTTGCATGTAGACCCCCCAAAATACTCAATGCATAAGCATTTTACCAGCATAGTTGCATAATGTTTAACCGCTTCAGCCTTGGGCCAGGCCACTTTTTGCGATTCGGCACTTAACTTTAACTGACAATTGCGCGGTCATGCGACGTGGTTCCCAAACAAAATTAACGTCCTTTTTTTCCCACAAATAGAGCTTCCTTTTGATGGTATTTGATCACCTCTGAGTTTTTTATTTTTTGCGCTATAAACAAAAATAGAGCGACAATTTTGAAAAAAATTCTATATTTTTTACTTTAATAATAATATCCCCCAAAAATATATTAAAAAATATTTTTTTCCTCAGTTTAGGCTGATACGTATTGTTCTACATATTTTTGGTAAAAAAAATCGCAATAAGCATTTATGGATTGGTTTGCGCAAAAGTTATAGGCCCGGATTCACGTAGGAGATACGACGGCGTATCTCCAGATACGTCGTTGTATCTCTGAGTCTGAGGCGTCGTATCTTGGCGCCTGATTCGAAGAATCAGATACGCCAACATTTCTCTAAGATACGACCAGCGTAAGTCTCCTACGCCGTCGTATCTTAACTGCATATTTACGCTGGCCGCTAGGGGCGTGTATGCTGATTTACGCCTAGAAATATGTAAATCAGCTAGATACGCCAATTCACGAATGTACGCCCGGCCGACGCAGTACAGATACGTCATTTACGTTAGGCTTTTTCCGGTGTAAAGTTACCCCTGCTATATGAGGCATAGATGAGGCGTACCAATGTTAAGTATGGACGTCGGGCCAGCGTCAAATTTTCCGTCGTTTGCGCAAGTCGTTTGCGAATAGGACTGTGCGTAATTTACGTTCACGTCAAAAGCATTGGCTTTTTGCGGGTTAATTTGGAGCATGCGCACTGGGATACTTTCACGGACGGCGCATGCGCCGTTCGGAGAAATCGTCATTTACGTGGGGTCACAATACATTTACATAATACACGCCCACATCTTCCACATTTGAATTAGGCGGGCTTACGCCAGCCTATTTACGCTACGCCGCCGCAACTTTGCTTAGAGAATACTGCACTTGCCTGTCAAAGTTGCGGAGGCGTAACGTAAATAGGATACATTACGCCCGCACAAAGATGCGCTCTCGTATGTGAATCCGGGCCATAGCATCTACAAATAGGAGGTAGTTTTATGGCATTTTTATTTATATATTTTTTTTACTGGTAATGGCGGAGATCAGCGAATTTTATTGTGACTGTGACTTTATGGCGGACACATCGGACACTTTTGACACATTTTTGGGACCATTATTATTTTTACAGCGATCAGTGCTATACAAATGCACAGATTACTGTAAAAATTACACTGGCAGTGAAGGGGTTAACCACTAGGTTTGGACCGATCGGGCATCGGGCCATCGGTTCGATTTTGAAGCATGTTTTAAAATTTTAGACCGAAGGACAACAGACCGATGGGCTATACACACCGTCGGTTTGGACCGATGAAACTGAACCTCGGTCCATTCTCATCGGTTTTGTCCGACCGTGTGGACTACAGAATCAAAGTTTATCTGTCTGCACTTATTGAACAGATACAACAGAATAATAAAAAAAAAAATATTAAACAGACCAAAAGGGGGCAAATAGGGGAAGTATGTTGTCAAGGTTTACAGTACATGCAATTTCAATTAAGCTGTGAAAAAAAAGAAGATAATGCATTATGGTGATCTTTTCAAGCTAATGGGTTACATTTCAATGAGCGTTAGATGACAGAGGAAGCTTAGCACAGTTGTTCAATATTGTTATAAAAACAGTTAATGAAAAGCTGTCTGTAGTTCCCAGAGAATGGGCAGAAATGCAAGGTCTGTCTGATCTTCTTACGATGTCTGCTGTGCCAATTTAGATGTCTGCTGTGCCAACTATTGGTTTAAACAAGCCCTCTGTAGGCTACAGAAGGGGTTGGAGAAAGTGCAACTTCATACCTCCCAACGTTTTGAGATGGGAACGAGGGACACCTATTAGCAAAAGTGTGTAGGCATAGGAGATACCCCCTGCCTCACCCCCTAAAGGGGAATTATACAAAAAAAAACACTACTATTCCTTTATACTGGCTTTTGAAGTTCACAAATGCAGCAATTTAGAAATTGGGTGAAAGGTTAAGCACTGGGAAACACTTTTTGAAAGATTAAAAGTGAATTTTATTCACAACTACTGTATATAGATCAGACCAAAATGAGGGACAAATGAGAAGGAAAGAGGGACAGTGCAACTTTGATCCAAATCAGGGATAGTCCCCCGAATTCAGGGACAGTTGGAAGCTTTGTGCAACTCCACTTTATCCAGACAGTGGTGGTGTTGTATTGTCTCATAGAAAAATGTTGCAATTTTTTAATCTGTCCTAAAATCCTTTTCCTTGAAACAACAAATGTGGGGCTGTCTCATAGACCATAGATTGCCATTTAAAATCATTATAAGATAAGAGAATCAAATACCGTATTTTCCGGCGTATAAGACGACTTTTCAACCCCTTAAAATCTTCTTAAAAGTCGGGGGTCGTCTTATACGCCGGTAACCTAACATCCTTACCTTATCCTAAGACATGCAGAATCGCGGCCGTCAATTTTTCAAAGCCGCGCCTCCTACTTCTTCTGTTCTGTGATAGGCGTAACACTCAGCTTCCCAGGAGACACTGTGTAATGGTGACTAGTGTCCGCCTATCACGGAGGCCCTCTCGTCATTGTGTTTAGTGTCCGCCTATCACGGAGGCCCTCTCGTCCTCGGACGAGAGGGCCTCCGTGATAGGCGAACACTGAACACAGTGCCTCCTGGGAAACTGAGTGTTCCGCCTATCACAGAACAGAAGACGTAGGAGGCGCGACTTTTGAAAAAATGGACGGCCGCGAATCTGCATGTCTTAGGATAAGGTAAGGGAACAGTCTGGCATGTAATGGGGCACCGTCTGGCATGTAATGGGGCACATTCTGGCATGTAATGGGGCACAGTCTGACATGTAATGGGGCACAGTCTGGCATGTAATGGGGCACAGTCTGGCATGTAATGGGGCACAGTCTGACATGTAATGGGGCACAGTCTGGCATGTAATGGGGCACAGTCTGGCATGTAATGGGGCACAGTCTGGCATGTAATGGGGCACAGTCTGGCATGTAATGGTGGCACTGTGAGGCGAGGCATGACTAGTAGGAAGGGGGTAGTCTTATACGGCGAGTATATCTCAAAACCAACATTTTGGCTGGAAAAATAGGGTGTCGTCTTATACACCCAGTCGTCTTATACACCGGCAAATACGGTAGGTCACTTACATGGTAGAACGTACCAATGACAAAATAAAGTTATGGTAGACTTGGGTCACTATGTATACAAGTTATATGACAGTTTTCAAGCTTGCTCAGAAATGGACAAATAAAACACAAAGCAGATTAAATGCTCGAAAGAATGGTGCAGACTGTTATAGTCATGATGACATCGTGGGACACTCAATATCTCTCTTAGAAATGGCTTCAAGTGATTAGAACAACAATCACAAAGCTATGTGAAATATATTTCAATAGCAGCAATAACAGTGTTTCCATTTTCATGTGAGAAATATTGAAAGGATCCAGAATAATTTTTGGCAGAACAAATGAATTATGTTAAATTGCATGTCATTCAATGCTCTATTTTAAAAGGACTAGAAAAAAAAAAGAATTCCCAGCAGTCAAAAATGTTCATAACACTACAGAAAGTGCTTACAATGTTGGAATCATAAAACGCACATGCTTTTAGAGTGCATTTCTAAGCAAATTGTGAAAGCACACTTCAGTATGAATGCACATTAGCGATTAAATGTGTGGTATAATACAGAAAATGCACAGTATTTTATTGTGATACACATATTCATCTCTTGGGCCATTGCTATACATTTGTAGTGAAATGGTAATTGACATGGCTCATACATTCACTTGGACAGGAATGGCAAATGCTTTACATACTTACTACATTAGACCCCATATATGAAAATTTAATTTCACTTCACAAGGCTGACAGTAAATACGACTTAAGTTTTAGTCCAACAATCTTCATTATGGTACCCATAGTGGAATTTATCTTAAGAATCTATATATATATATATATATATATTATTAATAGTATGTTGCCACCACAGTATGTTGCCACCTTCTCTTCTGCAGGATCCATTGCTGCTGGAGACTAGGTGGCTGAAGAAAAACAGTACAACAGAAGCATTCATATACACAGTATATAGTACAAAACAAAGTATCAGAATAATTATGGAACCGTGGTTCAATGATATAAACAGCGCTATGAGATTGATAGTATCTAGCCCAAAATAAGAGCTTTAAATGAGAATGTAGGTGGTGTGCTAGGTGACCAAAAAGAGACCAGGTGTTAGTGCACCCTACACCCTATCTCTAGATTCACCAAGTAATGTGATGGCATCCCCCTCTGGGATGTGACCTTACCACAATATACAAGAGGACTGGCGTGTTAATGTCAGTACTCTCAGGCACACATTCCTCTATTCTCTGAGTCAGTCACGGTCATTCCATTGCAGGCACATAAAACAAAAAGAAAGTACTATATGGTGAAGTACCGCTTTAAGCAATGACCCACAGATTGTAAAGGAGAGTGAACCCCCTATGCAAATGCCCGTACAGAAATAGCAAAGTAAATGAACCAAAAATGCAAGCCTGTGAACTCCTGCTGTCACCGCCGTTCTTTAGGCACAAGAGGCCGCCCAAGTGCTGGTAACGCTGGGGAACTGATGGTCAGCTGTGGAGCGCAGTAAGACTTCCGTGTTGCGCCGATGTAGCCACGCCCTAAGTATATAGTACGTCCATAGAGAAACTGCCCTGGTGTTCCCCTAGACAGGAATTTCGACTGATGATTGCCCACCTTCTTTACTTACTACAGGAAAACCATGTTTGGAAAAACACTTGGGCAGCAATTTCTTGTGAAAAAAAAAAGAAAAATACTTGGGCAGCAATGAACTCCTTCTACAAATTACCTGCTTCAGTCCAACATCCAACAAGACTCCAGGCTCCTCCCGATTCCCCCTTGGTGACACCCCCTGCATGTTTATATGCCTTTTGTTATAGTTACATAGTTAGTCATCCCCCTACAGTTAGAAGCACTCACTAGGGCACACTTAAAACCTACAGCGCCACCTAGTGGTTAACCCCTTCACTGCCAGTGTAATTTTCATAGTAATCAGTGCATTTTTATAGCACTGATCGCTGTAAAAAAGACAGTGGTCCCAAAAATGTGTCAAAAGTGTCCGATGTGTCCTCCATAATGTCGCAGTCATGATAAAAATTGATGACCGCCGCTATTACTAGTAAAAAAAATATATTAATAAAAATGCCATAAAACTATCCCCTATTTTGTAGACGCTATAACTTTTGTGCAAACCGAACAAAAAACGCTTAAATGCGTTTTTTTTATACGAAAAATATGTAGAACAATATGTATCGGCCTAAACTGAGGAAAAAAATAGTTTTTTTATATATTTTTTGGGGATATTTATTATAGCATATATTTTGTTTATAGCGCAAAAAATAAAAACTGCAGAGGTGATAAAATACCACCAAAAGAAAGCTCTATTCGTGGGAAAAAAGCACGTAAATTTTGTTTGGGAGCCACGTCTCACGACCACACAATTGTCAGTTAAAGCGACGCAGTGCCAAATCGCAAAAAGTGGCCTGGTCTTTGACTAGCAAAATGGTCCAGGGTATAACTGGTTAAAGTGGAGTTCCACCCAACTTTAGAACTTGTTCTTAAAGGAAAGACCACCACTCCACCCACTCGTCGCTGCAGCGAGCTACGTCATAGCCTCTTCTTGCTCTGCCCTTCCTCCTTCCCCCCGCTGCCTTCTGGGACCTGTGTGTGTCCCAGGATACGATGGGGCCATTCAGAAAGCGCTGCGTGACTCGCGCATGCACAGCAGGAAACCGACTGTGAAGCCTGAAGGCTCCACTGCTGGATTCCCTTAGCTAATATGGTGAGATACGTCATATCCTCTTCTGGCTCTGCCCCTCCTCCTTCCCCCCGCTGCCTTCTGGGACCTGTATGTGGCCCAGGATACGATGGGGCCATTCAGAAAGCGCTGCGTGACTCACGCATGCACAGTAGGAAACCGACTGTGAAGCCTGAAGGCTCCACTGCCAGGTTCCCTTAGCTACTATAATCTCTCTACTGGCACAAATCCCCCCCAAATTGTTTTCCCCTTCTAGCGCATTTGCCATGCCCCTCTACCATATCACCTGTTCCAGCACAAACGCCCCAAATCCCCCTTCCTAGCGCAAATCCTCTTCTCCCATGCCTCCTCCCAACATCAATCTCCCCAAAAAATCCTAGCCCCCCCTCCACAATTCCCCTCCTAGAATAATTCTTACCCCCTGCTGTCCATCCAATTTTCCCACCCAACACAAATCCCCCCCAAAAATCTTCTTGTGGCGCCCCTCCATCTTACATGATATCAGAGTGCCCAAGGCAGCCAACCCTCCTGCCCACCCCTAGTCCTGGCCTTGATTGGCCCTGGGAGCAATGTCCTTCTCTGCAGGGATAGGCTTTTTTTTGCTTAGACTGTGTCTGCTTGCTAAGCAATACACATTGTTAGAATTTTTATGTAACATTTTCCTCCAAATCTTTTGGGTTTCTGTAGTGTATGAAAAATGCAAGACCACTTGTGTTCCATTTATTAATTGTTTATGATAAGGCAGAATGTTCTCAATGCTGCATAGATTCACACTTCTTGTTCTACAGTAACTGAAAAACGCTCTTACAGTTTCCACTCCTTTGTCCACTTGAAACCGGCATTTTTCATTTACTATCTTGGTATCTCTGTTATTTCAACTTAAAGGGGTGGTTCCCCCTAAAACACATTGCTAACAATAGATTCGTAAGACCCGTTACACTGCGGGTAGGCTGGCTTTTTTTTTTTTAGTACATACCGAGATCTCCCCGTCTCGTTCCTTGTCGGTGGGCGTTCCTAGTTGATTGACGTTCCTCGGACGGGCGCGTACGTGACGTCACGACTTTCCGAAAGAAGCCGAACGTCGCTGCGCATGCGCCGTATAGAGCCGACTCTATACGGCGCATGCGCAATGACGTTCGGCTTCTGTCGGAAAGTCGTGACGTCACGTATTCGCCCGTCCGAGGAACGTCAATCAAATAGGAACGCCCACCGCCAAGGGACGAGACGCCGAGATCTCGGTATGTACGAAAAAAAAAAAAAAAAAGCCAGCCTACCCGCAGTGTAACGGGTCTTACGAATCTATTGTTAGAAATGTGTTTTAGGGGGAACCACAGCTTTAAGAAAGAAAATGGGAAGTGCAGTAGTGTGTTAACTGTCCAAAAATTAGAAATATTTCTCCTTCTCATCATGATGCTACTTATTTTTATTCCATATCCATCTTCACACACCTCCTCTAAGACTGTGCTTGGTCAAGTGGAGAAATATAAATTCAACCAAGCCTCAATTTTGAAGCCCAGGAGATGAAGGCTTTTCAGATATGTGCTGTTAAGCTGTGGTGAGTTTACCTGAAGTTGAAAGCTGAAAACACAGACCGTAAAGCTGGTTTAATTGGCTGAAGCTGAACATTGTCTTCTGGTGAAATCTATCTTTAGACAAAGTGAGACAATGGCCCGGATTCAGAGAGCAGTTACGACGGCGTATCTCCGGTTACGCCGTCGTAACTCTGAGTTGCGGGGTTGTATCTATGCGACTGATTCATAGAATCAGTTACGCATAGATTTCCCTAAGATCCGACCGGCGTAAGTGTCTTACACCTTCGTATCTTAGGCTGCATATTTATGCTGGCCGCTAGGTGGCTCTTCCATAGATTTACGCGAGGAATATGCAAATTAGGTAGATACGCCGATTCAGAAACGTACGTCCGCCCGGCGCATTTTTTTACGTAGTTTACGTTAGGCTTTTTCCGGCGTAAAGTTACCCCTGCTATATGAGGCGTATCCTATGTTAAAGTGGAGTTCCACCCATAAATATAACATTACATCAGTAGTTTTAAAAAAATGTCATTAGTCCTTTACGAATTTTTTTTTTTTTTAGATGCCTTCAAAGTGTTGTTGCTAGGCATAATAGTTAATCTTCCCACTTCCTGCACCTAGGTGCTTAATGCTTCCTAACCTACACCGCACAGACTCTTGGGAATGTAGTGGGTGTAACTTTCCAGGACTCTGTGCATTCCCCAGTCTCAAAGAATCATGTGACTTGGACAGCACAGGTGCTGAAACCTGATCTGACACTGCTTGTGCAGCACTGAGCATGTGCGAGATTTGCAAGGCTAAAATCCAGGAAGTCATACAGTCTGGCTTCATGATGCACACACTTAAGATGGCCCCAGTCAATTTCTATTTTTTAAAGTGTCTAAATGCTGTAACAACCTAACAAAACGGACCTTAGTTTACAGACTAACTTTACTAGAATACATTAAGCTTGTGTATTACAGGGGTATTTATATTTAAAAAGTGAAATTGTGGCCGGAACTCCGCTTTAAGTATGGACGTCGTTCCCGCATCAAATTTTGAAAATTTTACGTCGTTTGTGTAAGTCGTTCGCGAATAGGGCTGTACGTAAGTTACGTTCACGTCTAAAGCATTGACGATTTGCAACGTAATTTCGAGCATGCGCACTGGGATTCTTTCACGAACGGCGCATGCCCTGTTCGTAAAAAACGTCAAATACGTGGGGTCACAATGAATTTGGATAAAACACGCCCACATCATCCACATTTGAATTAGGCGGGCGGTCACCGGACCACATACGTTACGCCGCCGTAACTTAGGGCGCAAGTTCTTTCTGAATACGGAACTTGCGCCCTAATTTATGTCGGCGTAACGTATCTGAGATATGTTACGCTCGCCGAGAGATACACCATTGTATCTGAATCCGGGCCCTTGTCTTTGGATTTTTCTGCCCAGTGGGATTCATTTAGCTGCCAGTAGGAAAGTCTTTCTGTCTTACTTGTCCACTGTTAACAGGGGGCTTACCTGCTAAACTTTAATTTTTTAGCAAATACAGTGCCTTGCATAAGTATTCACCCCTTGGTCTTCATAATGTTGCAAGCCAGAATTAAAATGGGTTAATTGGGATTTTATGCCAGTAATCTGCACAAAAAAAGTTAGTAATGCTGAACTGGGAAATAAGTCTACATCCTTCAGTGGCCATAATGCGGTATGTGTTTTAAAGTGTTAATAAGGGCAGGGCTTTTTTTCAGGGGGAGCTTGGGGGAACTCAGTTCCACCACCTATGGCTCAGACCCTTTGGTGCCTGCTCACCACAATCACTTGTAAACACAGAAGTCTGGTTTCTGTGTTTACAAGTGACAGCTTTGTAACCCCCTGAACTCTGCATTCTGTATGTAATGCAATTCTGGTATTTAATGCCTCTTTAAGACCATTCTACTGTTTGTGAAATTTGAACGGGTCGTGGTTGAGTTCCTGCACCTATTTTCTGAGAAAAAAAGCTCTGAATAAGGGTAATATTTTTTTGTAAAATAAAAAAAAGGTGTCATGCTTACCTGCTTTGTGCCATGGTTTTGTGCAGAGCAGCCCTGATCCTTCTCTTCTCATGTCCCCTGCTGGCGCTCCTGGCTCCTCTTCTTCACCCAGTGTCCCCATAGTCAAAAAGGGACAGTATAGCCTCAGTTAAGACTGATAAATAGTATATCAGTGTGCCATCATTCAGAATATATGATTGAAAAAGTGGGACCACGTGAGTATAGGGAAAAGGCTGCTTGGGGCCTATTAACCATCAATAGTCACAGGTCAAAAAGGTGTTGGCTAGGATTTTCAAGGCACTAATAACATGACCATAGAATAATATAAAAGATATTTATTAACATAAAACAAAATACAAATTTAAAAGCATTAGGGACAAGCCCCACAGATCAGGAAGGCAATGGGCTTGTCCCTAATGCTTTTAAGTTTGTATTTTGTTTTATGTTAATAAATATCTTTTATATTATTCTATGGTCATGTTATCAGTGCCTTGAAAATCCTAGCCAACACCTTTTTGACCTGTGACTATTGATGGTTAATAGGCCCCAAGCAGCCTTTTCCCTATACTCACATGGTCCTACTTTTTCAGTGTCCCCATAGGAAGTTGACTCTACCCTGTGAGAAGGAGTCTCTCATAAGCTAGAGATAGGACCACAGATGCCAGGGTGCCGTGACGAGGCTCTGTGGCTTACGCATGTACTTGCAAATGTGTGCAGACTAAACCCCTGTTTTAACGCATACTGTTAGATAGGTTGATTCGGTTGTCAGCGGACTGGCCGGTGAGTAAAGCTTGGAACTTTCCTTGGATTTATCCTTAGTCTTATTTATATCATATGTTGCCTTCCTATGCTACTTACTGCAATGGCCAGTTATAGGTGGGGGTGGTGGACACCGTTTTTTGTTGTAATAGCATTGTTCACATGTTTTAAATTCCTCCTTATTCCTGTGTCTCCCCCATGGGATACTCAGGGATACCCTGTGTTCTTCAAACATTTATAAATGTATATTTACAAAAGGAAAAAATAAAAGGTTTGCAAGATTAGCATGGCTCTGTGACATAATCTGTGCTACATTCCCCATTTCTTGATTTGTCTATAAATCTTTTCCAAGTTTAGCAGGTGGGTAGATATAATCACTGTTTTTACAGTACTTCAGATAGCTGCTTTGTCATTTTATAATTGTGATGGAAAGCGGCAGGGATACTGGCTCCCAAAAGTTGTGCACAAACATATGGGGCCAGATTCACGTCCAGCGGCGTATCTCTGTGGCGGCGTAACGTATCCGATTTATGTTACGCCGCCGCAACTTAGACGGGCAAGTGCTGTATTCTCAAAGCACTTGCTCCGTAAGTTGCGGCGGCGCAGCGTAAATCGGCCGACGTAAGCCCGCCTAATTCAAATTTGGATCAGGGGGGTGTTTTTTATGTAAATCTACTGTGACCCGACGTGATTGACGTTTTTCCCGAACGGCGCATGCGCCGTCTGTGGAATTTCCCAGTGTGCATTGCTCCAAAGTACGCCGCAAGGACGTCATTGGTTTTGACGTGAACGTAAATGACGTCCAGCCCCATTCACGGACGACTTACGCAAACAACGTAACTTTTTCAAATTTCGATGCGGGAACGACGGCCATACTTAACATTGGTACGCGGCACTTATGCCTCATATAGCAGGGGCAACTATACACTGGGAAAAGCCTAACGTAAACGTCGTAACTTTACTGCGTCGGCCGGGCGTACGTTCGGGAATGCGCGTATCTAGCTAATTTACATATTTCGACGCGTAAATCAGCTTACACGCCCCTAGCGGCCAGCGGAAAAATGCAGTTACGATGCGACGGCGTAAGAGACTTACGCCTGTCGGATCTAATGGATATCTATGCGTAACTGATTCTAAGATTCAGGCGCATAGATACGACGGCTTAGATTAGGACTTACGACGGCGTACATGGCGCTGCGCCGTCGTAAGTCCTTTCAGAATCTGGGCCCATGGTCTACATACTGTATTTCAGTATGAGAGGGAGGAGAAGCAGGCTTTCCGCTGCTGCAGGTGGAAAATACAGGGATCGGTTCCAGTAAATGGCACTGCGCCTCCTGTCTAGGTTGCAGGGCTGGCAAGGAAGGGACATGATCTACTTGTTACCTACCAGCGATCAACAGGTACATTGTGATCGGCGGATTGCCGACCCTTGCTCTACATTGTGTCAGAATGCGTGGTTCAAAAATTAAACTTTTTTTTTTAATCTTAGTGTGAACTGAAGCAGTAGGACATAAGCTTAATTGCCTTGCCTATGCAATGGAACTGTGATGCAGTTGTCAATGCAATGGGACTGTGTTAGACAATGCAGGTGTGAATGAGTCCTTACTTTGACTTGTACTCTTGATGCAGACTCCTGTATATAATGACTGTTCTGTAATGTAGAATATGATATAATTTTGTTTCAGCAATATATTGATAGGACTGATAATGTTTAATCTTTTCTGCATTCATGTAATCTTTAGGCTTGGTTCACACCGTTGCGACATGGGATCCAACTTGTGAGATCCAAAGTCATATGACATGCCAAATTCAATGTTTCCCTATGAGAGCCGTACCCAACTTGGGTACAGACTCCCAAAAAGGCATTCAAGCAGATCAAGTCATAGGCAAAGGGTAAAGTCGTAGGCAAAGTCATACAACTTTTTCATCTCAGCAGTGTGAACCAAGCCTTATGCCGCATACACACGATCATTTTTCGGCATGAAAAAAACAACGTTTAAAAAAAATGTCATTTAAAATTATTGTGTGTGGGCTTCATATCATTTTTCGGGTTCTGGAAAACGACAATTTTTTTTCGAACATGCTGCATTTTTTAACGACGTTTTAAACAATGTTGTTTTTCAGGTTGTAAAAAATGATCGTGTGTGGGCTAAAACGACGTTAAAAACCCGCGCATGCTCAGAAACAAGTTATGAGACGGGAGCGCTCGTTCTGGTAAAATTACCATTCGTAATGGAGTAAGCACATTCATCACGCTGTAACAGACAGAAAAGCGCGAATCGTCTTTTACTAACAGGAAATCAGCTAAAGCAGCCCCAAGGGTGGCGTCATCCGCATGGAACTTCCCCTTTATAGTGCCGTCGTACATGTTGTATGTCACCGTGCTTTGCTAGAGCATTTTTTAAAAACGATGGTGTGTAGGCAAGGCCGTTTTAAAGATTAAGTCGGAAAAACACGTATAATGAAATATGTGGTTAGAATAAAAAGTAGCCATAGGAACACTGATGTTCTATATTGTTACTATGTATAATATTGTTAATGAGGAACAAACAGCGTAATTATTAGCAGTACATTCTTTGTAATATCTCAGTACTGACCTGATCTGTGGCTCATTAGTGTATAATATGCATAGTTATTGAGCAGTAGCAGTTATGTAATGCAGGCACGTGGAAGCAATCACCAGAGTTTACATCTCTGTGCAAAATGTGTTCAATTAAACAAACAGAATAAATACAAATAAAATAATACATTTATAATCAACCTAAATTCTGTAATAAAGATTACAGAGTGAACTTGATTTCTCCTTTTATGTTTTCTTATTGCTAATCCAATTTCCCAGAGATGTTAATGTGGCAATTATTTTCATTTGTTGGCATGCTGTCCGCGTGTTATTGTAACTTGTTTAAACTCTGTAGGTGACTCAGATGCATATTATTGGACAATATTTTGCTCCCTGGAGGAAGCATTGCAGCTAAACAATTAGCGGTTCACATTGTGATAATATAAAGCCTGGCTTATCTTATGATTTAATGATTAGGAACTGCAGAAGCTGCTCTCTCTGTCAAGACCCTAGATGCTTCGCTGACTGGGATTCTAAATGACAGGTGTACTAACAACATGCAAATCCTTCAACACATAAATGACAAATGAAGGAGAGTTGAAGGACTGGTGAAGAGTCTACCCAAAGAATACGCGAGACACCCCAAGCTTTTCCGAGACATTGGAACATGGATGGTATAATTAGTGAACATTTCAGCATACCTAAGTTCCTGTCACTATTTTACCCAATAGTGTTCACCTGCAATGACTTCTTGCCTTGCATGGGTATGTCAACACATGAACATCATATACCGCATGTCAAGTAAAAAGAAGAGAAATAGTAAGCCTTTATGGCAATCTTCATTTGACACATAAAAGGCTTTTTTCAGGTATCACTGGTTGATGAACAAGGGAACACAGCACCTTTAAAAGGCAAAAAAATCAGGCTCAAATCTACCAGTGGAGGTTCCCCTGCTGTGATCCCTTAGAAGTCCTGCTCCTTGCATTGAGAATTCCAACCACAGAGGCACTTAAAGTGCGTCTTGGTAAATAGTTACTAAAGATGCAGAAATAGGGCTGTGATGGTACCTGGGTAAGCATAATCTGAGAAGTGGGGAGTGCAGCAGAGCAAGTGTATGCTGGGGTAAAAAGGCATGTGTACAGCCCTCCTAGCTAGGCTCTTAGGTAAACCTAATTTTTGGTTCCACTGTAGTGAGTTCAGTGGTTGTTGTTTGTGTTGATGTGATCAGGATTCCTAAGCTAAGTGTTTGATTGCTTTCTCCACCTCTGGAAGAAGTTTTCACGGCATAGAGCTAGGAGATTCAAATGATCTGTTAAATATTTGTCATGCCCTCGCCAATGCCTGGAAGGTGGCATCTAGAAGGTGGCTGTGGGGGTGATAAATGGGCAGGAGACCCGAACCAAGAACCAAGTGCTCTTTTCTTCATCAGGGAGGGTTCCGGTTCTTCTGGGGGGCTGTTAACCTTAAGAAATAGCCAGAAAAAAAGAAGCTGCAGTCTGGGCCTTAGCAGATTCTGGACTAAGGTCCCCAGGATGTTTGACTTAGGACAGGGGTGTCCAAACTTTTTTTTAAAGAGGGCCAGATTTGATGAAGTGAACATGCGTTAGGGCCGAATATTCTGACATTCTTTGAAGCATTAAAAGTCGGTCATCCGAGCACTAATACACTGCCCAACAAGAATTTTCTTGCCTTTGTGGCTGTGTGTGGTGAAGAGATGAGGTCAGGCGTGTTATTTGGATATAAATATATATATATATCTTTTTTGGCCCAGACAAATCCCTGAGCGCCACTCAGGACTAAGGATGAGCTTGGGTGTGCTATTTGGATATACCGTATGTATCAGCGTATAACACGCACCTTCACTTTAGGAGGGAAGTTTCAGGAAAAAAAACGTACATTTTAAATAAAGTACACTGTACACTGTGAGGTAACCATTGGAATGTCTGAACCAGTGTTCTCTTGCTTCCCTCCATGCTTGTTGGTATCGCTAGCTTGCTGGGCGGTCCAAGGAGCAGGGCCTGGATGTAGTGCTGAGTTGTGGTCTGATTTGTCACACTCTGTGCATGATACACTAACCTTACAGTCCTTGGCAAAGTGTGATATGGATGAGCAGCACCTGAAGCATATGCGGTTCTCTCTTAGGAAAGCTTTGCGATCTTCCAGAGACTTTACCCTGAAGGTCCTGCATTTTGGTAGAGGGTGCGGTTTCCTGTGTAGAGGGCACTGCTTACTAGGGTCTCCGACTTTGTCCTCTGGGTAAACGATGTTGGAAAACCTATAGGAGAAATCTTTTTTTTTTTTTTTAAATTCTTTTTATTAGGTTTTTGCACACAAAAACAACACACACAGGCGGGCAACATACCCACCACATAAGCGGCCACGCAGGGCCAACACACACACACAGAAGAAAAACATATAGGTAAGGAGGATTTCGGACCTCTATAGAGGGCTAACCGTAAACTTTCGTAAGAACCTAGTAATGCAGCTTCTAGTACAGTGGCCGTGTCTCCCTCATCAGCCAACAGCCACCGCCTGGCAAACACCATCTGGCCAGCCAGATAATACTTCTGCCAGTCAGGAAGCGCCAGCCCTCCCTGCCCCCATGGTTCCTGAAGAACCCTGATGCTAATCCTGGGTGCCCGTGGTGACCATATAAAAGCCCCAATTAAGCCATTCAGCTTGGTGAAAAAAGATTTTGGGATCCACATGGGAGAGTGACGCAGGAAATAAAGAAGCACCGGTAAGAACTTCATTTTAAGTAAACTGATTCTACCAATTAATGAGAGAGGCAACTTTTTCCAGGCCTGTATCCTCTGTTTCAGGGACTCCACTACCGGAAGGAGATTCAGGGACATGTAATCAGATATATTGGCGGTGATTTTCACCCCTAGGTAAGTAAGAGAAGAGACCCAGATTAACGGTAATGTGTCATCCCTCTGTAACTGGGCCAATTCACGCGCAATCCCGAAAAAGAGGCAAATCTGTCTAGGATCCGCAGGGCCGCCTTAAGCGACGACCCCGGATCCCGGAGAAACAGGAGCAAGTCATCTGCATAAAGCGCCACAGATTCCATAATGGAGCCAACCCTAATTCCTCCCACCTCTTCCGAACGCTTGAGGGCCCTAGCAATGGGTTCCATCATTAAGGCAAAAAGGAACGGGGAAAGGGGACACCCCTGCCTCGTGCCCCTGCCTATTGTAAAAAAAGAGGACACCTTAAAACCCAACCGGACAGCCGTCCGCGGGTCAGCGTACAAAAGTCGAATCCATTGGCGGAAACCAGGGCCGAAGCCCATTCCCTCCAATACTGCATGCATGTAATGCCAATCAACCGAATCGAATGCCTTTTCTATGTCAATGGAGACAATCACTTTGGCTAAACAGTCAGCATTATCCAGTTGAATATGCGTGAATAGCCTCCTTAAATTTGTGTCCGTTGACATGCCAGGCATGAAACCCGTTTGATCAATATCTACTATAGACGCTATAACCCTCGCTAATCTCGAAGCCAAAACCTTGGTTAGGATTTTTAAATCCATATTTAACAGCGCTATAGGGCGATAGGAGGAACAAGCCAGTGGATCTTTGCCTGGTTTCAGGAGGAGCACCATGTAGGCCTCCTTCATGGAGTCCGGCAAGGCTCCCCTCTCCCAGCAGTGATTAAAGAGCTTATTAAGTCTAGGTGCTAGGTGTGAGCCATACGTCCTGTAGAAGTCCGCCGGGAACCCGTCCGGGCCCGGCGCCTTTCGCGGAGGGAAAGCCTGAATCGCTGCCTCTATCTCCAACACCGAGATAGGTTCGTCCAAAGACACCGCATCAGAATCCGACAGACGCGGTAGCGCCACATCCTGCAACAACTTCATCCAATTCAGACGAGCTATACACTGGAATGGGCGAGTATAAGGCCGCATAGTAATCCACAAACTCCCCCAGGATTTTCTCAGGATCAGTGATCAGGTCCCCTCCCCTACCTCTCACCACAGGTACACTAACCGTTGTTTTTTGTTCTGCCGCCAAGTTGGCCAAAAGCTTACCATTTTTATCCCCTTCTGCAAAGACATTTTCCACCCTATTCCTAACCTCGGTGTGTGCCAGATTCGAAAAATGCAAGGTGAGCGAGCGTCTAGCCTCCAGTAGGGAAACATATGAGGCCTCCGAGGGAGAGTCTGCATGTGCTTTAGCACTCTCCCGCTCATTGGCCATCAAGGTTTCACCCTCCTGATTGTAATCCTTCCTGGCTGATTTTATGGCCGATATACACTCACCCCTTGTCACTGCCTTGAAAGCATCCCAGACCACTGAGGGCTCAGCCGAGCCCTCGTTGGACTCCCAGTAAGCAGTTATGGACTTTCTCAGATGATCTGACACTTGGTCCTCCCCTAACCACCCCGGGGACAGTCTCCAGCCCCCCCTAGTACCACCCTCCGGGAATGCCAAGGTGGCCAGGAGTGGGTTGTGATCAGAGGGGCCCCCCGACAAATATTCCATTGCATACACATGTTGTAGGGCAAAGCAATTACCAAACGCTAGGTCGATTCTTGCAGAGGATCTGTGGGTAGTGGATAGATGGGAGTATGAAATGACACCGGGGTGTTTCCATCTCCACAACTCCGTCAGACCCGCCATCGACGCCCAGGAGCTGAGATCCCCCAACGCTGGCCTAGCAGCATTGGAGGAGTCCAGGACCGAGTCAAGAATAGCATTATAATCCCCCATAATAAGCATCGGCAGGTGCAAGTGTGGGGCCAACGTCACCAATAAGTCATGCAATAATTGTACTTGAAAAGGAGGAGGCAAGTATACGTTAACCAGCAGGAGTTTGTGCATGGATATCTCCAAAAGGACTGCCACATATCGACCCCCCGGGTCCGTAAAGACCTGGTGGATTACACAGGAGAGAGCCTTGCTAATCAGGAGAGAAACCCCCCTCAAATATCTGCACCCATTGCCTACGTAGGGCTAATATCCTACTCCCTTCCAGATGGGTCTCCTGGAGGAGGGCGATATGTGGTCTGACCTGTTTGAGGTATTGAAACATAGCCGCCCTCTTGAATTTGTTATTTAAACCCCTGACATTCCAGGACAAAATCTGAATGCGACTATCCATAATCTAATTTAGAAGCAAAATAATAGAGTCTCCGTGTTGAAGCAACTATGCAAGAATAGGCAAGTAGGAATGTCCCATGTAAAAGTAAAATAAAACAGTTCAAGTCCCAAAGTGAATTGTGAGAGTAGGACCCATGGTGTTGGTCAAACAACCCCCCCCCCCCCTGCTGTTATACCAGAAACCCCATCAAACAGAAAAAAACAAAAAACTGTCCGGTATGCAGCTTGAACCCTGTAACAGACAAACCAGGAAGAGATCCACCTTCTGCGACCACAGTTCGGCATAAACAGATGACAAAAATCTATGTCTGTCATCAGAGCTCCATTGGCTAAATGAACAAATAAATCACAGCCGACCGACCATAAAACAGTAGGTCAGTCACTGACACTGCAGCATATTGCAATATGAGGAGTGATGTGATGTAGGAGCATGTAACTTGCATCTCAAACTCCCAAGGCCCCAGTCCACACACTGACATGTTAACGTGACCCGAAACAATAAAAGAAGAAAAAACAATGGGAACAGTCAGCGGGGGCACGTGTCAGCAGAAAAAAGACAAAAATTAAAAGGGGAAAAAATAACCGGAGCACAAACCAGCTGAAGAACTAACGAATCCAAACGAATCTGGAGGTCTCAGAGAAGAAGGTCCTCACGGCAACCGATCCAGCCAATCACAAGCATCCTGCGGACGATCAAAGAACTTTACCGATCCTTTGTGTTGTACCCTGAGACGACTGGGGTACAGCATGCTGTATTTCAAATCTTTGTCTCTGAGCCGTCTTTTCACATCGGTGAAGGAGCGACGCCTCTTCTGCGTCTCTGCAGAAAAGTCAGGAAATAGCATGATGCGGGCGTTGTCATACTTCAGCTCCTTCTGTCTTCGCGCCTCCGCCAGCAACATGTCCCTATCCCTATAGTTAAGGAACCGGACGAGAAACGGACGCGGGGGGGCCCCCGGAGGCCTGGCAGCCGTGGGCACTCTGTGGGCTCTTTCCACAATATAAGTGAGGGGACGATCACTGAGATCCAGGAGCTCCAGAAAGAACCGCTCCGCGAAAGTGGCAGTGTCCTTTCCCTCAGCCCCCTCCGGTAACCCCACCACTCTTACGTTATTGCGGCGTTGGCGGTCTTCGGCGTCGTCCGCCCTGTGTTGCAGGGCCCGGACCATATCCTGCAGCTCCGCGAGTTGTGAGTCATGGGCATGCGAGACGTCCTCAACCCCCGAGATACGATCCTCGGCTGAAGTCAGTCTGCCCCTTATTTTTTCCAGGTCATGGCGGATGAGGTTGCACTCCGTCGCCAGACTGTCAATGCGTCCCATCAGCTCAGTCTTTGAGGCCGCAATGGCCTCGAGGATCGGACCCGTTATGGCCGCCGTATCCACCTCTATCTCCTGAGGTATGGGAGAGGAGGCCTCCGAGACCCCCAGAGGAACACCCTGCTGTGTCGCCATCTGAGCGGGAACAAACTTGGCGCGCGCCACGGAGGAGCAGGGAAGCAAGATGGCGTGGGCGGAGCTAACCGCCATGCTGCCCTGCGAACGAAGCTGCCGCTGCTCCAACGGAGGCTGTTTACGCTGCTCCTTCTGCTTCTTCGAGGACGATTGGGGCATAGTTCAGATCCTCAGTAGTTCCCCCAGCTAACAATTACCTCCTCGGCGCAAATTAGTCGGTCTGGCCGCCACAATCAGGATAGTTTAGCGGAGGAAAGCCGGAGCTCCGAGAAGACAGGTCCTGCCGCAATCACATCCGGCCACGCCCCCCCTAGGAGAAATCTTTAGGAGAAACATGAGACTTGTTCACTGTCACTGGTATCCTGTGCTGTTTGAAGCTAGGGGGCTTGGCTGATGGCAGTATAAAGTCAAAGCTGGGATCATTCAAGAACTTAGCTTGCTCTGAAACAAAGTCTACAAAAACGTTGAATGGTAAAAATGGTACCTGGAACCTTTTCTTATGTTTAGAACCATATGTGACCCACCTTTGTTGTAGGTCGTAATGAAGCTTCAGAATTAAAGGTTTAATCCCTCTGGCCGCATCAAGGGAGGCGAGACCCGACAGGTCTCTCGCCTCTTTAGCAAGAAGTAGTTCTTCTAGAAAGTCGGCTAATTCTCGTAGTTTGTGATAACCCTTGCTAGGTATTCTGGGAAAGTCCTCAATCCTTTTAAAAAGTGTATGCTCTATAGTCTCTGTTGAGCCATAGCACTCTTCTAATCTATTCCAAATCTTTTTAAGACCAGTCTCTGGTTGTTTTATGTTAATGTTCCTGATTCTACTGGCATGTTCAGCAGAGTCTTTCCCAAGCTTTCGGACTAGGAGGTCTATTTCATTGGCGTGAGACAGGTCTAGACCTTTTATGGTATTTTGAAAGGACGACCGCCAGGCTCTGTAATTTTATGTTCGATCGTTAAACTTTACAAGTCCCTTTGTGATTAAATCACATCTGGCGAAGAACTTGGCAAAGTCTGTTATAACTTGGTCGGTGTTAGTGCATGTTGGTGATTTACTACTGTAGTGGGAGTGTGGTGTGCGACCATACCTGTCAGAAATTTCTGTTTTAGGCCTTCTTGTCTCATACCGTGGTGTAGTAAAAGGGTTATCCTGATGCTGGTTTGAAGGTTGAGGGTCGTGGCGTGCAGAGACATAGGCTTGATCTGTAGCGTGCCGACAAGGGTTCTGCTGCTTGCAGCTCTGAGGAGTTTGGTTGCTTTCATGCTCTGTTACCTGCTGTGCTTGGTTTGTTTCTCCTAGATCACCGTCTATTCCCTGTAGAGGAGAGGTATCATAGGTTGATTTGAAGTGTTGGTGCAAGTACTCTGACGTGCGTTGTGAAGGATTCGGCTCTCCTTGTTCTGAGCCAAGCACATTGATGCGTTCGCCACTGAGGCTCACGGCTGCTTCCAGGGCTTCTGCTTCAGCTATGGCAGTTGCAGCTTCCTTTTCTGTAGTGAGCTTCTGCAGTGCGACAGCTAGACGTGTTTGTTCAAGCTTTACAGAGGCTTCCAGTGAGGCCTTTTCTAACTTCAACTGCATTTCTTGTTCAGCAAAGGTAGCTCCTTTGCTGCTTCGGCTTTCCCTCGGGCAATGTCGGCTGCGACGCTGGCTGTCATTGACTTGCCGGAACTGTAAACTTGTGATCTGGTTTTGAGCGAGGATGAGCTACTGCGTGACATGGCTGTTTGACTGAGTAGCGGCCTGTGGGAGCAGTAAGCGTATAGGGCTGCAGTCTCTGTATGCTGCTTGGCTGTATGAAAGTGGCTGTATAGTCAATTGCAGACTGTAGCTCTTCGGTGTGGCTAAGCCTCTTCCCCTCTGCACTATCCATAGTGTTACTGGATGGAATTTTACTGTCCTGGATTTGCTTCCCGTACTCCCGGAGTCTATGGGTAGCTATCTAGGCAGATGACCTTTCTCCGCGCACACAATAATAGACTGCTATTTCTTGTCTGTGTCTTTATTGGCACGTTGCAGATTTCAATATACATGTGAGTGACACACGTGATATGCGGTAAAACTGGAAAATAACAAGAATAGTATAATATTACCATACAATAATAGACAACATCATAAAACATTAACTGAGATGACTAACTACCTCCCTGACAGCCTGTGGAGGAGGAAGAATAAGATTTCTTACCTCTGATGCCATGGATGGGAAGAGATAACATTCTAGGCCTGCTGCCTTGATCCTAAAAATGGAGATACTAAGGGACCTTCACTTCCTGGCTAAAGAGGATATGACGATTTTGATGTCACGTCCTTTAAGAGATAAATAGAAATACTTACACTCATATTAATGTTTGGGCAGTAGATGGAGCAAGTGTAACAGCTAACCTGAGACAAACATGGCTTACTAATGTAATAACACATTGCACACATCAAACGACACAGTGAATTGTCCTTTTTACCTGAAGAGAGAGAGAAAGGTATCCTGGAGACATAACACTCTGCATATATACATGTGTGAATAGAGACATCCATATAAATAGTTTCCGTTATTCATAAGCAATTTAATGAATGCAGTGAAAACAAAGTAGTCATATGTTAAAAAAATAATGTGATTATTTCAAAAAAGTTAAGCAAACATTCTCTTTAATTGCATTACGGAACCTCACCATTAGCTGTTCTAGGTTGTCTATTTGGATGCATAATTCACAACATTAGTCTTAAAATAACATTTTACTGTTGTCAGGGGACTGCATAGTCAATATTACAGTGTACCGTGTTTGTGTATCATTTACATACTTTATCCTTTAGGAAAGTCATAGTCATCCCGTGAAGATCTTGCTGTTTTTTAGCTACAAGGACAAAATTAAGTTGCAGCATAATCACCAGCTTAATAGCTTGTGTCACTGAATTACTGCAAAATATTTTCTTATTGAAACAATAAACTACTAAATCTATTTATTATCTATACAGTACAGCTTATATTTCTGTCACGCACTGTTAAATGGATTTGACAGCACAGATTAAGATGCTTGGAGAAGTCAGCAATGGGGCCTGGTATGCATAAGCCACCACAAGTAAACTCTAGTAAAAAAACAAAATGCCCATTTTTATGTAATATTTATTATCTAACGGACATAGCACACCTCAGTTCATGCCTGTGTGTTTTTCTTTATATTTCCTGCACAGGGGAGCACATACTGTAGGTTTTCTGTTTTTCAAATTTAAGTCAAATTTATTAATTTTAGTAAATTTATTACCATATCCTTGGTATGGGACATTGTGCAGAGAAATGTTAGCACACAGATTGTAGGCAGCAAGCCATTATAGTACACATTTATAATGTATTTGCTTTACAGTATTTAACACATTTATTTGGAAGCATTTACCCTGTTATTAAGCACATTTGCCATACATTCACTAGATGATTTTTTTTTAACTTAAAATAGAAGTGCAGACAGATAGAAGGTGTGGTGCGGTTCGGTGCGTTCCTAGTGCTATGCAATCAGGCAGTCACACGGGCCATATATAAGAAAATCCAAGCAGGATTGCTGCACTTAAAATTGAAAAGAAAAATAAAAGTTAAAAATAAACATTTCCACAGTTTTGGGATTTCATGAAACCCTCTTTCTGAGGCAGGAACACCTTTATAAAGGTGTACATTTTATATATGGTTTAACGAATCTCGAACCAATTCAATAACAATCTCAATTAAATTAACAATTAAAGCTGTGTTTTATACCCAAATCTCAGAGAATAGACCAATGAATTGAGCTTACTCCCCAACACCACATAGAGGGTATCCCGATCACTACCTATTGTTAAAGATACACTACAATTATCAAAAGTGTGTAAAAAAAATAAGAAAAATAAAATGAGATCCAAATGACCATATTTAAAAGAAAAAAGAGGAGGTGGTCACCATCTCAATAGAATCAATGGGCCAGATTCATGTACCTGCGCTGCGGCGTAACGTAACTCATTTACGTTACACCGCCACAACTTTTCAGCGCAAGTGCCTGATTCACCAAGCACTTGCGTGTAAACTTACGGCGATGTAACGTAAAGCCGTCCGGCGCAAGCCCGCCTAATTCAAATGGGGCGTGTACCATTTAAATTAGGCGCGCTCCCGCGCCGAACGTTCTACGCATGCTCCGTGTGAAAATTTCCCACCGCGCTTTGCGCGAAATTACGGCGCCCCGACGTGTTTTTTGAACGGCGACGTGAGTAACGTACTTTCGTATTTCCGGACGTCTTACGCAAAAAAAAAATTGAAATTCGACGCGGGAACGACGGCCATACTTTAACATGGCTGGTGTAAATCTAAGCCATGAAATAGCAGGCTTAAGATTTCGACGGGAAAAACCGACTAGCGACGACGTAAGAGAATGCCACGAATGCGCGTATCTTCGTGGATCGCCGTAAACAGCTAATTTGCATACCCGCCGCTGGAAAACGACGCGAACTCCACCCAGCGGCCGCCGGAGAATTACACCTACGATCCGAAGGCGTACGAAGCCGTACGCCTGTCGGATCTATACCAAAAGCCGTCGTATCTTGGTTTGAGGATTCCAAATCAAGATACGACGCAGCAAATTTGAAAATACGCCGGCGTATCAGTAGATACGCCGGCGTATTTCTGCTGTGAATCTGGCCCAATGTGTTGGCCACATCCCTGAAAGTACTAGACAAGAAAAGTTACTCCCCCTGGAGTGGGACTTTAATAGGCCAAATACTGATATGTGTAAAAGATGTTTTAATGAAAAACAGTATACATGATTACAAAAATGTGTAAAAAACATGCATCAAAACCAAGTGTGCATGTGTATGACAGATATACATATAAAATACAAAACAGCACATATAAAACAATAACTAGCAAGACTCTCCTAAAAATGTTGTTCCCTAATACCCAATGTGTTTCTGGTGTTTAGCCGTCATCAGGGGTCAACAATTTGGTTTCACATAACAGACATGCTACATACCAATCAGAGTGGTCTCATATGAAAAATCTCATGGGTATAAACATATTTTATACCCATGAGATTTTTCATATGGGACCACTCTGATTGGTATGTAGCATGTCTGTTCTGTGAAACCAAACTGTTGAATTTAAGGATATGTATGCTTAACCTATACCATGCTTACAGTATTCTATGATGTATCTTTTTATCATTATTATAGAGCTAAAAAGAACTGTGATCACATTGCTCCCCATCTATGACCCCTGATGACGGCTAAACACCAGAAATGCGTCGAGTATTAGGGAACAACCTTTTTAGGAGTGTCTTGCTAGTTATTGTTTTATATGTGCTGTTTTGTACGTGTCATGTATATCTGTCATACACATGCACACTTGGTTTTGATGCATGTTTTTTTACATATTTTTGTAATCATGTATACTATTTTTCATTAAAACATCTTTTACACATATCAGTGTTTGGCCTATTAAAGTCCCACTCCAGGGGGAGTAACTTTTCTTGTCAAATTACCATATTTATAACTACACAAATCCTTCTCACACAGTAAACGTTGAGATTTCATAATGAAGTTATAAATCAAAATCTAATTTAAGTCCTTTGGGGTGCAGTGTGTCCAAATGGTAAATACACTGCACCTCCTGCTTTCTCAGAACCAGCTCATGATTCCTTTATTTTGTATTTCATTAAAACCCATCAATCACCATAAATTTAGTCTGGGAAACTATGTATGTATCTAAGTATGTTACTATCAGAATAGGGTACTTACCAAGGCCGAGATGCCGAGAGCGGTTCGCTGTTGCGACTAAGCGCAGTCTGCCCCCTGGAGGTGGTACAGAGGGTGGATGGCACCAAGAGGCACAAGCTACCAGCAGGCAGGGTAGAGCTTGCGTGGAAGTCCTGTAGAACTGGAGCAGGGACCGATGGGTATCAGGGTCCAGCAGAAGAAGACAGGTAGAAAGTCCAGAGCAGGCTGAGGCTCAAACACAGGTAAGCAGACAATCCAGGATACAGACTGGGGGTCAAGGCACTGGAGACAGGAGGCAAAACTGGGACACAAGCAGAAGGTCAAAGCATAGGAGACTGAAAGTGAATCCGGGTCACAGGCCGAGGGTCAAACACAGGAGGCAGGAGCAAAGTCCATAAAACAAGCCAAGGTTGGGTCCAGGAGAAGATCAGAGTAAGTCAGGGTCAATCTGGGTCACAGCAGGTAATCAATCAATCAATCAATCAATCAATCAGGAAACAGGAACTCAGGTACAGGAAGCTGAAGACAAACCAGCAATTTTCTTTTGGGCATCTGCTCAGCTTTATAGGCAGCCAGGAAGTCATGTGGAAGTCATGTGGAAGTCATGTGGTGCATGTCATGTGACAGCCAGTCTGCAGCTGAAGGTTTTTTTGACAGCTCCCATTGACAACTTTGCTGCCATCTAGTGTTCAGAATCCAATATGTTTCTCTGACAGTTACTTATAAAGTAACCTATGATGTTAATATTATTATCTCTATGTGCATGGGAAAATATTTCCCCTTAATTATACAGTTACATTGTATACAGTTTAACCACTTCCCTACCGAGTCATAGTAAAATGACGTCGGCAGGGACCTTTCGTCCTTCAGACTGGATGTCATAGGGGGCGCGCCCCCGCCGCATTGCTCGGGACCCGGTGTGCGTGCCCGGCGGCCATGATGTCCACCGGGCACCCACGAATGCCCGCAATCACGGCAGGACCATGGATCTGTGTGTGTAAACACACAGATCCATGTCCTGTCAGCGGTGAGGAGACTGATGTGTGTTCCCAGTACAGAGGAACACACATCGATCTCCTCCCCTTGTGAGTTCCCCTCCCCCTACAGTTAGAACACACTTTAGGGAACATATTTAACCCCTTCAGCGCCCCCTAGTGTTATTCCCTTCCTGAATTTTGCTCATGGTAATACTACATTTCAAACCCAGTATTAGATAATTCCACTGTGGCCCACCCACACAGCAAACACGTCATTAATGAACCTATACCAGCACTGACAATTCACAAATCATGTCCATAAATGTACTTGTGTATGGGGGTGCAACATTGGAACCCATTGCTAAACCCCTCAATTGTAGGTAGTACGTTTTCTTAAATAAGAAGTAATTTTCCTTCAAAAAGACTCTAAAAGCTTCACCAAAAAGTTTATCTGTTCATTAGTGTATAAATAAGAATACATCAATGCCTGCAAAACCAATTAATGCGGAATAAAGGCATATAAATACTTTATACATAAAGGTGGTGCAGAGCGTATGGCGGGTGTGAGTAGTGCAGGAATCAGGTAGTGTAGGGATAAGGTAGGTTAGTGTAGCAGATAGTGTAGGAATCGGGTAGGTCAGTGTAGGGATAATGTAGGTCAGTGTAGGAATCAGGTAGGTCAGTGTAGGGATAAGGTAGGTTAGTGTAGCAGATAGTGTAGGAATCGGGTAGGTCAGTGTAGGGATAATGTAGGTCAGTGTAGTAGTCAGTGTAGGAATCAGGTAGGTCAGTGTAGGAATCAGGTAGATTAGTGCAGTGGTCAGTTAGGTCAGAGTAGGAATCAAGTTGGTCAGTACTACTGTACTAGTGGAAGGGACTCAGTGAGTGCTCAAAGTCGGGCGGAGGAACCTATTTGGGAAAATAAAAAACAAACCTTTACAACCCCTTTAAGGACCAAACCTGTTTTTCAGACTCGTGTTTACAAGTTAAAAACATTTTTTTGCTAGAAAATGACTTAGAAAAAAAATGTATAATGTTTGGGGGTTCTAACACATCGCCCAATGATATCATCCCCACCAAACTGCTGAAGGAATGTGCCGACATCCTGGCACCACCCATCACACAGCTTATAAACCAGTCATTTAAGGAAGGCACAGTGCCATCCCTGTTGAAAGAGGGCACAATCCAGCCCATCTTGAAAAAACCTAACCTGGATCCCAAGGACCCAACTCACCGCCGTCCCATAACAGGCCTAAATGTTCTCTCCAAGATAATGGAGAAAGTAGTGGTACAACAGCTGCAACAGCATCTAGATACCCACAATCTACTGGATCCATTACAATCAGGCTTCCGTCCCGGACACGGGACAGAAACGGCCTTACTCAAAATATGGGACGATGCCCTCGAGGCCGCAGACGAAGGAGAATCTTGTCTCCTGGTTCTGCTGGACCTAAGCGCAGCCTTTGACACGGTAGACCACAAACTGTTACTGATGCGACTAGCCAACGTAGCAGAAGTCGCAGAAGGTGATTTACCATGGTTTTCTTCCTTTCTTGAAAACCGATCACAAACAGTTAAATTGGGTTGTTTCACGTCGGAAAAGCGCACGGTGTCATGTGGAGTCCCCCAAGGATCCCCCCTGTCACCGGTGCTTTTCAACATCTATCTTCGCCCTCTCTTTGATATTATCAGTAGCCAAGAACTACTCTATCACTCTTATGCAGACGATACGCAACTGTATTTTCGCATCTGCAACAAAAAGGATCATCATCTCAGTTTAGAGAAATGTCTCTCTTCGATAGAAAACTGGATGACAA
Organism: Rana temporaria; assembly: GCF_905171775.1. Classification (NCBI taxonomy): domain Eukaryota; kingdom Metazoa; phylum Chordata; class Amphibia; order Anura; family Ranidae; genus Rana; species Rana temporaria. The sequence goes on from NC_053493.1 coordinate 291,715,597, forward strand.
AGAGTTATCTTAAACTCAACAGTTCAAAAACAGAACTCCTTATGTTTCACGCCAGCCGAAAGAGTCAACTGGCAACAACCTGGACACCGCCGCCCATTCTGGGCCAAATCATCACCCCTAGCTCCAAAGTCAAAAGTCTCGGGGTCATCTTCGACACCTTCATGACAATGGACGCACAAATAGGGTCAGTAGTCAGCGGAGCGCACCATCTGTTGCGCCTACTACGCAGACTTATTCCATTTATCCCCAAAGAAGACGTAGCAGTCGTGGTGGGAACAATTGTGAATTCCAGACTGGACTATGCTAACGCCATGTACCTCGGACTCCCAAAGTACCAAATCTCCCGTCTGCAAGTCGTTCAGAATACGGCCGCCAGACTGGTGACTGGGAAAAAAAAATGGGAATCAATCTCACCTTCGTTGAGAACCCTTCACTGGCTGCCAGTAAAAGACAGAATTGCATTTAAAGCACTCTGCCTGACACATAAGTGCATCCATGGGAAGGCTCCGCAATATCTTTGCGACAAGATAGAACCTCACAATTCGAATCGCGTTCTGCGATCCACCGACCAAAATCTGGTCAGGGTACCAAAAACCAAATACAAGTCCAAAGGAGAAAGAAGGTTTGCTTTTCAGGGTCCTAGACTATGGAACGCTTTACCAACCAGCATTCGGTTGGAGGAAAACCACCTGACTTTCAGAAGACAGATCAAAACTCTGCTCTTTTGATGTCATGAGACACGAACAACTAGCGCCCAGAAGCGATTCAGTTCGCATGCGCCGCGCTTTATAAGTTTTCATTCATTCATTCATTCATAACACCTTAGAGAATAAATTGGCAGTCATTGCAATACTTTTTGTCACACCGTATTTGCGCAGTGGTTCACTTTTTTGAATGAAAAAATAAGACAGTAAAGTTAGCCCATTTTTTTTTTATATTGTGAAAGATAATGTTACGCCGAGTAAATTGATACCCAACATGTCACGCTTAAAAATTGTGCCCGCTCGTGGAATGGCGTCAAACTTTTACCCTTAAAAATCTCCATAGGCGACGTTTAAAAAATTCTACAGGTGGCATGTTTTGATTTACAGAGGAGGTCTAAGGCTAGAATTATTGCTCTCGCCGATACCTCACATGTGTGGTTTGAACACCGTTTTCATATGTGGGCGCTGCTCAAGTATGCGTTCGCTTCTGCGTGCAAACTCATCATGACAGGGAGCTTTAAAAATATATATATTTGGGTCACTTTTATTCCTATTACTAGGAATGTAAACATCCCTTGTAATAGAAAAAAGTATGACAGGTCCTCTTAAAGTGGTTGTTAACCCACTTTTTTTACTTTTGCCTACAGGTAAGCCTATAATAAGGCTTACCTGTAGGTATAAAGAATATCTCCTAAACCTGTACGGTTTAGGAGATATTCCCCTCGCAATGCGCCGCTGATTGCAGCGGCGCATGCGCAGGGGGGATCCTCGGCTGAAGGACCGGCCCCGCCGACCCATGCCGGATTGAAATCTCCCGCGCGCACGCTCGGGAGTGACGTCATCGCCGCTGGAGCGGCGATACCCGGAAGACACGCTCGGCTCGGCGTGGACCAGGTAAGTTCCCTACCTCGTTCCGAGGTAAGTATTTCATAATGAGCTAAGATTGCGGTGCATACTAGCTCATTATGGCTTTTGCCTTGCAGGTGTGTAAAAAAAAAAAAAGTATATGCGGGTTTACAACCGCTTCAAATATGAGATCTGAGGTCAAAAAGACCTCAGATCTCATATTTGGACTTAAATGCAATAAAAAGAAAATTGTGTAATTTGAAAAAATGACAAAAAAAATGCCCCTTTAAAAGTTATGGGCGGAAGTGACGTTTTGACGTTGCTTCCGCCCTGCTATGGTATGGAGATGGGTGGGGGCCATCTTGCCCTCACTCGTATCTATACCACTGGCTTGACAGGACACGATCGTCTCCACCTCTACTGACGGCTCTGGTAAGCGACGGAGGGCGAGGGAGAGCAGCAGGAGGGGGGCCCCTCACCCAAAAGCCAATAACGGTGGTCTTGCAGCGAATCCGCCACAGAGACCACCATTATCGTAAACCGGACCGCCCGCTGAAAAGATGGATACCATCTTTAAAGTGCCGACGTATATATATACAGTGGGTGGTCCGGAAGTGGTTAAATTAAACTTTATTGCTACCATAAAGGATGAACAAGGTTCCTTGTGATAGCCTACGCAGTGACAGGGCCTCTTTGTTAGAATATTTAGAGAAATATTGCTGTATTTTGATAGCACACCCTTCCCCCCCTGATGTACATTTACAGAAATCTTTAGTATTATGTGAACCTATTAACAAAATACAAACTTTCTTTGACTGGACAAGAGGAGAGAGGGGGTTGGGAGAGCGCCTGCAGTCGAATATGCAGCTGCAGATTCTAAGACCCAAAAAGCCCAGCATTGGAGTGCTGGATGTGCAGTGATAACTGAGATAGAGAGATATGTTCATAAGATGGCATACACCTAATTGGGCTTTACCCATTGTAAGCCAGCACATTTTAAATAGTGACCTAATCCTGGAGTTTTTCTTTAAGCCCTCCTTTTCAGTTCTATTATACTTTAATGGTTGATGATGGCCAAGAAGTCTGAAGCAGGTGCATGCAGTTATGAACATATTAATGTTGAATAGTGTCCTGTATCTGTGCTGTAAACTATTCTGTAAAGGTTCTGGATGCACAGATGGTCAGGAATCAAAAAGGAATGATTTGCCTGGCTCGGATCGCTATTTTAAATTGAGAAAAAAACACTTTGTTTAATGGGTTTTGTGGTGGAACTGATGAAATGCAACTACCTTCTTTTTCAAGATGCTCTGCTGTGCTTGCATGTGAAAAAGTGTATGAACACAATAGTGTACCAATAAATATGTACATCAATTAGATCAGGGTACATGGAGCACTTTGGTGGTATAGCATTGAAAAAGTATATTATGTGTGGTCACTGCAAAGCTGCAGGTTTCTGCTGCATCAATTCTATTCAATTCATTTTTAAAGGGTCACTAACGGATTTTTTTTTTTTTAGCTAAATAGCTTCCTTTTCCTTACTGCATTCCTGGTTTCATGTCCTCATTGTTCGTTTTTGCTTTGATGTTGCTGTAATTCCTGTCTGTTCTGGACACTTCCTGGTTGTCTGTTTCCTGATAACCACAGTACTGGGAGATTTCTCACTGTGGTGACTAATCAAGGAGGTGTGATTACTGTGTGTCAGCACCAATCCTGTTTTGTTTTACAAAGCATCACTGCCCTCTATTGGCTCTCTGGCTCTGTACATCAGAGAACCAGGAAACAGCAGCAAAAACTAAACTGCAGGTACATTATATGATTGGTTTATATCTATTTCTAATCGTTTTTAAAAGGAATCAGTTAACTATTATGTCTCTATACCATGTAAACAGTCATTTCAGCAAAGACATTTTTTTTTCCTTTAGTGACCCTTAATGCTTGGTGAGGAACAATTTCTTTTCTGCCAGAATTGTATTTCTGTCTCCATCTCAGGAAGTTTTTCTTCACTTCCTGCCCCAGTGACATCCAGGACAACCTTGACCATATATTGATTTGGAAATACCTTAGAGGCTGGCATTACTGGCTGTAAAGTGAATTCTCTATAGGAAACCATGGGGGCATTTAGTCTACAAAAGGGAAACAGGAAGTCCTTCCAAGTTTCATTGTGATACAAAAAATACCTTTTGCCATGATTGCTATTTTAGTACTTTTCCGCCTCCAATCATACCGGTTAGTGCTATGACTAAGCATTAACCAATAGTGCGAAACGCGTCAGCTGTATATCCCTGTATTTTGTGCTGTGTTTTGTAGTACATTTTTCCTTTTTAAATAAAAGACAACCATCAAGGTTTTTTGGAGTGTGGCTGTCCATATTTCCTTTTTCCACTCCAATCATATAATCCTTGTGAGAGGTAATTACTAGTGATGGGCCAAATGCCTTGGGTTCAGAATCGGGGTAAGTTCCAAAACTTAAGAAAAGTTTGGGTGCCAAATTCAAACACCACTGAAATCAATGAAAGCTGAATGTTAAAAAACAGTAATTACCATGTTTTAGATTAATAAGCAAGGGATTATTAATCAAATTGCATGGAGTTTTGGGCAGTGCCCTAGGAAACATGTACCACAGAAACAAATATATGTTTTTTTTCCATTTGTTGGGAGTAGCCATTTTAATATTGCTTAAAGGGCGAAATTAAACATCCCTGCTTCATTCTGTTTGTAAATGAAGCCTACAGGGATTTCCTTTTCAATAATAAGTGACATGGGGTTCCCCTAAAAATGCAAACCAGACCCATAATCTTGATGAGGGTCAGTTATGGATATAAAGGGGGTCCCCAGGCAAAAAAGAATATTGTGGGGTCTACTTTGCCCTTTCCCTTGCTCAAAATGCTTAATTAAAGAGTACAAAGCAGTAAAAAGGGCTGAATACTGCTGGGAAAAAAAGAACCTGTACAATGTATCAACAGCCACCACAAAAAGCCAATCTGAAGTATATTAAAAGGAGGAATGAAAACATCATGGCCCTAACAGGTAAACATAAATAACAATTCAGAACAGACCCAGACAAGGCTGTATTTCACTTTGGGAGAATCTGCCCTCATCAGCTAAAGCATGTGCTGTCAGAATGCTTTCCAACACTTCTTCATCAGTGAGATACCCTTTAAAATGAGAGACAAAAGTCTTAATTTTCTATCACAAATTGCACACGACAAAAAAACTTTGCTCTAAGCATCTTGACAAAACCCAAAGGAAATACTCCAAGAAAATGTCTCCCAGTTCCAAGGTGCAACTGATCTGGTCATTAGTTGGCATCAGTGCCGGCCCAAGACATTGTGCTGCCTGGGACCAAGAATGAAATGCTGCCCCCCCCCCAGAATAAAATCACGCCAACCAAAAGGCCCCCACATTCATTATTTTATATCGTGATAACTAAAGGGGACCCGTCATGGCTCTATACATGTATAAAGGAGTATAAAGAGGACCTGTCATTACTCTTTACATGTAAAGGAATATCAAGAGGACCTGTCATGGCTCTATAAATGTATATAGGAGTATAAAGAGGACCTGTCATGGCTCTATACATGTATAATGGAGTATAACGACGGCCTGTCATGGCTCTATAGATGTATAAAGAGGGCCTGTCATGGCACTATACATGCATATAGGCGTATAAAAGGACCTGCCATGGCTCTATACATGTATCCAGGAGTATAAAGGGACCTGTGAATTGCCAGCGGCCACAATGTCTTTTGCGCAAACTAATCAATGTACGCTAATTGTGTTTTTTTTTTTTGGTACCAAAAATATGTAGAAGAATACATATTGGCCTAAACTGAAGAAAATAGTTCATTTTTCTAAATTTTGGGGATATTTATTCTAGCAAAAAGTTAAAAAAATATATATTTATAGCACAAAAAATATGATGCCCCGATAAAAGTGCTGCCTGGTACCCATGGTACCACCCGGTCCCATTATAGGGCCGGCCCTGGTTGGCATCAGTGTTATGTCAAGAATCAACAGCTGGGAGACCAGATATATGTACATACATGCAGAAACTGGAACCAGACCATATGTATATATCTTTAAAGTGAGATGACAATCAAAACACTATGGATCACAATACTGTTGGTACTGACCCTAATGATAACCCAGTTGTTTTAGTTGCTACCCCACAGCAATCTTTTTACTTCACCCTTTGCTTAAAAGAACCAATAACTTGTATATTATCCCCTCTAAACTTTCATTTAAGCCCTAGCATTAAAGAGCATTTATGGAAAGGATTATACATTGATATTTTGTCCTTGCTGCCTTCAGTGAAACAGAATATATTTGTCTAAAAGGAAACTGATAAAAGTGAAGATGATAAGCACAGGAATGTTCCTCACTCATTTACCAAATGGCTGCCGGCATTCTGCAAGTACATCATCATTATGGGTGAAAACATCCAGAACATTGCTGCAGATTGTTTCAAAATATGAAAATAGCTGTAAGTAGTTTAATAGTTTAGCATGTTTTTACTCGACGAGTCATTTAATCTGAGACTCTCAATACACAAGATGGGGCACTATGGATGTAGGATTGTAGCTGAATTTATTGTTACCATAAAAACAAAACTTTGATTATACCACAATCTTCTGTTCAATTGATAACCTTTTAAAAAGGTTTATGCTTTAATGATAATGATGGTCAATGAAAGTGGCCTAATACCTGTAAACAGAAACATTAATTTTGTACTTCACAGGGTCTCATGTTTCAACATGAATCAGCAGTCCCTAAGGGATATTTCTCATAAAAGCAACACCATCTGTAAAAATGACACGCAGTGTTGCCATGTCTTCACATTTAGCCAGACTGGCGAAAGGTGGAATGAATTTAAATGACAAGTTTTTAAGGTGACATTTTTGATAATGTTCCATCTGCACGGAGTGTACACTCAGGTTAGGTACTTGTTGGATAAGTTTAATGTGATAGGGGACGCTATCACCTTTTTAAATGTCTTGGTTTTACATTTTGGTGCCAGAAGCAGGCACAGTAAGACGTTTATGCCCATCATATCTCTAGAATATATATTAGATTTAATTTATTGCTCTATAAAAAACTTTGTAGCCCACCTTCTACATGGACCAGTTACACGTTTGCATGGTTCATGTGGCAGTATTTTTAAATACTTATGGTCCTGGTTCTATGAATTTTTTTGGAAGCTTTATTTACGGTCTTTTCCTAATTATTTGATAACAGAATTATTTGTACTTATATATAAGTAAAACTTTAGTGAACATATCCTTTTTTTGTAGGTTGGGAAGAAGATCATGATTTGTTTCCTCCCTATGAAACTTCTCTTTTCCATCTGTTGCTTATGCTTTTGTTTTACTGTGCTTTTCTAACTTCTGAATTGCTTTCTTTTTATTTACTGAACCCTTCAGACTTTTTTGATAGGATTTTGTATTTGTATATTTTTGTACAGTAAGACTGACAAGCTTGGAAAGTTTAGATGGTGTGTCTGGTTAAAATATTTTCTTTGTTTCATTAGTTACATCTTTGTGCCGTAAGCCTGTCACACACTATTCGTTTTTTTTCATTCAACCCTGAAGGTGGAATGAAAAAAACCTGAAGAGCTCGAGAGGAGTCGCTGTATTAACAATCCTATGTTAGTACCGCGATCTTCCACGCTGAGCTATTGTGTTTTGACAGGGAGACGGCCCCCACCAGAACTCACCTGTCAGTGCTCTCAGCCATTGGCTGAGATCGTGGATTGGATGCCGATCAGCAGACCATTTTCGGTCATGCCTCTTTGACAGACGGCCAAACAGCAGGCTTCTGTTGGACCGGCTGCTGAACACACAGGCAGATGCCGCCCGATATTCAACCCATGTGTGCGACCCCTTAGACCCGAATCCAATGCTCATCTTCTGATAAATCAAAATAGTTCATCATTTACCAAATACAAATTTATGGATGTTACTAAACAGTGTTAATCTGTTACTGGTTTACAACATCTTAAAAATTCATCACATAATAATAATTTCTTATCATTGCAGCCACAGAGAATGCAAATTTAAGTCCTAATAAATCTTTCATAAAGTGTGTGGGTATTTCGATAGCTCTAAGTCACAATTTTGTCCTAACCTATGACTTTGAATATTTCAGTACGCACACATTTTTTGTGCTAAACAAAGAGCTGCAAGAAGAGGGTATGGTACTAACTTTGGTTTAAAATCCACATGTTTTTAAGTTTCTTTGCTCCAGTCAATGCAGTATGCAATAATTTGCCTACACCAGATCTTGTCTAGGCAGTTTGTAACCTGATCCACCCCTCACATTATTATTTTTCACCTTAGTGGAAATGACATCCGGCACCCTAAGACTTTAGATATTATCAATCAGATTAAATTAGATTTATTTCATTTACACCTCACTTCGCCCAGATACTTTCTGAAGTTGTGCCATGTTTAGCGTCACCAGAATTTAAACATTTGCCTTCCACTAATAACTTGCCATTTAGCTTGAAGGAGATTTGCCTGATTTATTTTGCGCTCACAAAAATTATCTAACTTAAAGTGGTAGTTAACTCTTTTGGGCCATTTTTAATTACAGGTATGCTTATAATAAAGCTTACCTGTAAAATGAATATCTCCTTAACGTGCATCTCTTATGCCGCGTACACACGGTCGTTTTTTGTGATGAAAAAAACACAACATTTTTAAAAACGTCATTTAAAATGACCGTGTGTGGGGAAGACGTAGTTTTCTGAAAAACGAAAAAAAAAAAAAAAAAAATTCGAGCATGCTTCAATTTTTTATGTCGTTTTTCAAAACGTAGTTTTTTGTGTCATAAAAAATGACCGTGTGTAGCTAAAACGACGTTTAAAACAACGTTTTTAAACCTGCGCATGCTCAGAAGCAAGTTAGGACGCGAGCTTGAATGGAACAGAGTGCCGCCGTACATACTGAACGTAACCGCGCTTTGCTAGAGCTTGTTGAAAAAACGATGGTGTGTATGCTACGTTGTTTTTTAAAATGATGTTTGAAAAACGTAGTTTTTTTTCATGCTAAAAAATTACGTTTTTTTTTCATCACAAAAAACGACCATGTGTACGCGGCATTAGAACATATTCCTGAAGGAATGGCATACCCGTGCCTGGGGCTCCAATGCGCCTGTGCGGTAGTGACATCAGAAGATCAGGTAAGATGGAATCCCTGTCAGCGGTAACAGTGCACCACTGGAGGGATCCATTCTAACTATAAGGCCTCGTACAGACGAGAGGATATCCGTTGGAAACGGTCCGCCGGACCGTTTCCAGCAGACATTTCTGCTCCCGATTTTGATCTGATGGGCTGTACACACCATCAGATCAAAATCCCAGTGGAAAACATACGCGGTGACGTGCCGCGCCGTCGATGACGCGGCAACGTGCACGACCCTGGAAGGTAAATACTTCCACGCATGTGTCGAATCACTTCGACGCATGCGAGGGATGGGGATCGGGCGGACTTATCCGGTGAGTCTGTACAGACGACCGGATAAGTCCGAGGGACTGGATTCCAGCGGATAGATTTCTTAGCATGCTAAGAAATTTTTATCCGCTGGAAATCCGTCGGCTGGATTTTTATCCGCTGGGAAATGTCCGCTCGGGCCTACACACAACCGGCTCTGTCCGCTGGAACTGATCCGCGGATAAATCCCAGCGGACAGATCCGGTCGTGTGTACGGGGCCTAAGTCAGATATAATGTGCTAGTATGCAATACATACTAGCTCAATGTGGCTTAAACCTGCAGGGAGGACCCTTTATTTATTTATTTTTTAACTTTATTATTGTTTTAAGATTAAATAACTTCTTCAAACCTGCTTGGTGGGTAGGTGTCAACTGTCCAAAAAGCCTGGCTTGCAGCCTATTTTATTTTTTTGATGGTTCAGTGGTTTATTGGCTTGACGGTTAATGTTGATGGTTTTCATAATAAATGTATTTACTTGGTTAACTATATAACGGGCCAAGGCCAATTTTATTCCATACATGTGTATATCATATTTGTTGATTTGTTTTTTTTTATTAGTTCTGCCTATTGTCCCATACCATTGGTAAATGTTTCTCTTCCTGCTACAGCTGAAGGTTTGGCTTTCTGCTGTTCCCTGAACCTCCAAACCGATGAAATTCGGTCTAACCCTGGTTTGGATTGAACTGGCAGTTCATCCCTAGTAAGTACTCCTTCTACCTATTAACACCCTATAAAGCAATAGGTACACAACCTACAGTGATTTTTTTTCTACCGAATGTTCTACCGAAAGTCAGCAATATGTCATCAGAGGCTCCTCATACAGTTATTTTTTGGTGTGACCGATGCCATTTAAAGTTTAGCAGTACAGTCTTTCAGCTGGGCTAAAGCATTGGTATACATTATTGTGTTCAGTGACAGGAGTGAAAGGAGATTACAGGGATAAAGAGAGATAAGCTTTTAGAGTGTAAAACAATAATCATTTCACTGGCTGACAACACTAGCATGTTTAAAGTGAGAAATTCAAAGATGTTTTACACTGTGACAACAGCTCTATCACATCAAGGACATTGTGTATAATAATTGTAGGAAAGAATATACTATACTAGAATACTACTACTACTACCTTTTTATATTTAAGGTTAGAAAATTAAATGATTAAAGTACAAGTGAACCCTTACATGGTAAAATAACCTATTCAGTTTAAAACAGGAATGCAAGGCAAAACATTTGCGAATAGATATATACAGATCTGTTTGTGTGGGGAATTGTGTGTTGTCTCTCCTTGGTCTTATGTGATTTCTATGGTTTTTGTACTGTTTTGGTTTTATGGTGTTATATTGTTGTTTTATTAGTTGATTTTAACTGTGGTACATATTTTATATTGTTATTATGTTAATTTATGCCTGTAACACTCGGTCTTGTTGTGAATTGTTAAGGTCTGGAAGCGTTTCGATACCTTCGGGTGATTCTACGCTATACAAGCAATAAGCAATAAACAATAAACAATACAAAAAAATTATAAATGCTTTTTTTTCCATGATGTATCATCCTCCTAGATAGGCCAGTAAAGATTACGCAAATTTAGTTCTTGTGGCTCTGCTGTAAACGGGGGAGCAGCATGGGATTGCTTTGAGCTACTCTGGGCTGCACATTTCATTGCTCCCCCCTGCTTTCTAGAGACTTCCAGACTACAGTGGATGGGAGAATCAAATGAGCAGTCTGAATGTTTATGCAACTTCAACCAATCCCTGCGGTAAGGTGCTGAGATGATGGCTGGAACAGTGTATAAATAATTTGGAGCCTGGGAGAGCAGTGTTCTTCCTAGGGAGGGGATCAGCTGAAGATCCTGCTAATCTCATCATAGTTCCAGCTGTACATTGCTGGGGGGCCTATTTTGCTGCAAGTTCCTAGAGAGCTAAAGTTTTTTTTTCACCAAGGACCTAGTCTGGAGGCTTATGAAGGAGACTGCATGTTTGAGTCTGGAAAGAGAATCTCAGGTATCAGGGGTGAAGTCTCAGGGGAACTGTGAGTACAGACCTGAGAGATGGATCCTAGTGACTGTTGCTGCTGTTAACCCCTGGTGCACTAGTATTAAGGCTTGCCTGGCCTGGCACATTGTTTATGGTGTCCCAGTGCTGTCCACTTCACGTTCTACTGCTCAAGGGACTGTTCTGAGAAGTAGCATACACAGGAAAGTGTGTCCTCACATTCCTGTTCAGTGTTCTGGAGTATCCCACAGCCTCTGTATGCCCATCCAACTTACTCTGTAATAAATGTGAAAAAAAGGCCAACCTTAAACAGGTTTTTTAGTCAATGTAGTGAATATTTCTGTTTGGCTGGCTGCTGTAACACAGAGGGTAAAGAACCTGGGACATGAATCAGAAGCTCTTGCGGCGGTAGCGCTACAGTATGATCACATGACCCCTGTTTTAAACTGCATAAGGGTTTTAGAAATCTGGGGATGGAGACTGTATGGTGTGTGTCAGCAGGAGGCAGAGAAACAGCAGTATACTAATTATCCCTATGAAGAGCTGTGTGTGTGTGTGTGTGGTTGGGGGTGAAGCTTATCAGCACAAGTCTGACCATTGGAGTACAGGCAGCTACACTCTTTCAGGACTGTGCCTCCACCACAGGCTCACCCCTCCCATGGCCTCCCATATATATGTGTAGTTTTTATACTTTTGGAGTGTTCATTTTTAACTTTTCTTTGTAAATAAACCTTGTTGGAACTTGCTACACCGGAGTGGTCGTACTGCCTCATTCCCTTTACCGCTTGACCTCCAGAAGATTTTACCCTCTTCATAACCAGACCAACACTGCACTATTCTATGTGGGTACTCAAATGAAATTTATATAGTTTTTTTCTCACAAATAGAGCTTTCTTTTGGGGGTATTGTTTGGATACTGGTTGGTGACAATAATTTTTTATTAAATTTTTTACTATTTTTTTTTTTACATGATTTCATCAGTGCAGTTCAGTGTCACCATAGTGTGTATTTGTATGATCAGGGATTTCTCTTTCTTTTTTACACTTTGATTGCTGTTACAGTGATTATCACTGTAACAGCAATGTTTTGAACTCTCATGATTTCATTCATAACAGCTGTGATAACTAGTGATCTGTGATTGGCTGCAGCTACTGTATATCACATGGTGCAGAGTGCTGTAACTGGCCCAATTAGAAATGTGATAGTTGTCGGGCAATCACAGCATCACAATACTAAGCACAACAATGAATGAAACCCATTCATAGCAGTTATGTTGACGCTGAGATCATCTGACATCCCAGCCATTTAAAGCGGCCGGTTACCACAATCCTCTGTGTCTGGTGGACACGCTGCTTGAAGTGACGTACTGTACATCACCTGACCTGCAGCTACTGCCTGCAGTTAAACTACTGTGGGTGGGTGAACATTGGTAACGTCTAACCATGCTTTGTTTTGCACTGTTTCTTGTGAAGAAGGCTTTGTATCTTCGTGTCAGAATCTCCAGCAAAGTGAACAGTGAAAAAAAAGAAGGGTAAAATACATTTCTCAAGTAATTCTTCAAGAAGGAACAGCCAAATTATCAAAAAATATAAAAAATTCTTTATTGAAAATCCACATAAACACTGATAACTACTAGTAAATGTGTATATAACAAACCTCCACCACATACGATAAAAGTAGACAACGTTGTCTCAGGACACCACAAGCAGACACACACTCCTCACCAATATCATAAATTACTGATTCTCATAGTAAAGTCCCAGTGTAGACTCCGATAGATGGGTAGTCTTATGCCCTGTACACACGATCGGTCAATCCGATGAGAACGGTCTGATGGATTTTTCCATCAGTTAACCGATGAAGCTGACTGATGGTCAGTCGTGCCTACACACCATCAGTAAAAAAAACTATCGTGTCAGAATGCGGTGACGTAAAACACAACGACGTGCTGAAAAAAACAAAGTTCAATGCTTCCAAGCATGCGTCGACTTGATTCTGAGCATGCATGGATTTTTGACCTATGGACGTGCCTACAAACGATCATTTTTTTTCTATCGGTTAGGTATCCATCGGTTAATTTTAAAACAAGTTTCAAATTTTTTAACCGATGGATAAATAACCGATGGGGCCCACACACGATCGGTTTGATCTGATGAATCGTGTGTATGCGGCATTAGAGCAATTTGCTCAGTATTTCATGAATACCACACATTGAGCATTTAAAGGCTGATGACAGAAGTATATATGTCCCCTTGTTGTTATGTCAAATGCACTATTTTTAGATAGCTAAGTCTGCAATATGGTGTGTGTGTGTGTGGTGGTCACCTTGACGTATGTTAATAGGTGAACCTGTTTATAGCAAATAAAGTTTATATGCAGATCCTGTTATTCTAGTTAGCCCTGTACCTTCTGGTCTGGGATTCTATAGCTAGTTTTAACTCAGAGTTCAATAAATAGCATAGGCTAGAGCCAGGTAAGGCAATTAGCGTATTTGTTGGCATATAACACGCACAGGCGTATAACAGGCAACTTCATTTTAAGAGGGAAGTTTCAGGAAAAAAAAATTAAAGAACTTTGAAGCAAAATAAGGGTCAGTGCCCATCAATGCAGCCTGATCAATGCCCATCTGCAGCCTCAAAATTGCCAATATATGCAGCTTGATCAATGCCCATCTGCAGTTTCACAATTGCCCATCAGTGCAGCTTGATCAATGCCCATCTGCAGCCTCACCATTGCCCATCAATGCAGCTTAATCAATGCCCATCTGTAGCCTCACAATTGCCCATCAGTGCAGCTTGATCAATGCCCATCTGCAGCCTCGCAATTGCCCATCAATGCAGCTTGATCAATGCCCATCTGCAGCCTCACCATTGCCCATTAATGCAGCTTAATCAATGCCCATCTGTAGCCTCACAATTGCCCATCAGTGAAGCTTGATCAATGCCCATCCGCAGCCTCACAATTGCCCATCAATGTAGCTTGATCAATGCCCATCTGCAGTCTCCTGGACCAGCTTCTATGATAGACAGAACAATGGTCCAATGCTGGCCCAGGAGATGGGACTTCCTATTACAGAGGCCGCTGAGTAAACAGGAGATTCTCGCTGTATGTAATCTGATGGCGCTCATCTAGCCCCCCTCCCCGTTCTCTGCGAGGCAGCCCAAATTGCAGTATCGGCGTATAACACGCACACACTATTTGCAACCGATTTGCAGGGTGAAAAAGTCAGTGTTATACGCCAATAAATACAGTAATTGCCCATTAAGTGGTGAGCGGTCTGGTGTATGGCAGAGTAGAAGTTACTATGACTAAGATTCAGAGGCAATAGACTGACTCTGAGTTCCAGTCACACCAGGGTTTCTGCTGGTGAGAAGCTGTGTTCCAGGCTAGTTGGGCAACTCTTGGAAATTTCCAAATAATCATTGCTCTTGTTTTCAGCTCTTCTTCACCAAGATGGACATTGAATTGTGATCATCCTCAGAAGCCCCTGCAACTGAAATTTGCTGCAACATTCACCTGGAGATATCTTTATTAATAACTATACTGTATATACCAGAGTATATGTGCACAATTCCACCAGGACTCTTGTTGGGCCCTTTGCCTAATAATACCTGTTTGAACAATGTATGTACTATTCATAAACTTTTCTCATATAAAGCTTGCATTATTTCTATACTGGTGTACATCTCCAAACATATGGTTAATGTTATATGCTGACCATAGTAGTTCATCTGCTCCCAATTACTTTATTAGATTACTGGTTTATATCCCAGGAAAGGAATCCTCTCCTGTTCTGGGTGGAAGCACTGCCAATTTTATTATCAAACCCACTTTTTCACTTAGCGAATGTTCTGCCTCTTTTATTTTCCTACAGATTTAGTGCAATATCCTGTTTTGTGAAGGGTGATTTCTCATAGCGCCCCAAAAAACAAAGCTTCATATATTTTTCAGAGTACTGCTTAGGCTCACTTAGCATTTCTAAAGTTGCTTTATACCATAGCAGATCTTCACTTTGAGTATAGATCCACATTAACTGCACAGTAAATATTTTTTTACACTGTTACGCACAATATGTTTAGGAAATATGAACGTTTTTTTTTCCTTTTGTGGCATTCATTTTATTATATATAGTTAGGCAACTATGGCCCGGATTCACAGACATTGGCGCATATTTATGCCGGCGTAGCGTATCTTTTTTACGCTACGCCGGACCAGCGCAGCGAGGCAAGCACAGTATTCACAAAGCACTCGCTCCCAAATCTACGCTGGGTTCCCTCGGCATAAGCCGGCGTAGGTGGAATTGGGCGTGAGCCATGCTAATGAGGCGTGACCCCATGCTAATGATGGGCCGAGTGACAGACAAGTACTTAAAATGAACGGCGCATGCGCCGTGCCGTGGACGCAACACAGTGCGCATGCTCAGAATCACGTCGAAACCTCTCCCTAAGATACATCGAATCACTGCCTACGACGTGAACGTAACCTACGCCCAGCCCTATTCACGTACTACTATGTAAACAACGTAAAATACGATGGCTGTTCCCTGGTCCATACCTTTGTTTGAGTTGCGCCTCATAGATGGGGAATAACTATACGCCGGACGTAAGCCTTACACAAACCGCATATATTATGCGCCGGGCGCAACTACGTTCGTGAATCGACGTATCTCCCTCATTTGCATATTTGCAATGAGGCGGCCAGCATAAATATGCGCCCACGATACGCCGGCGTAGGAAAGTTACGTCGGTCGGATGAAGCCTATTTTCAGGCGTATCTAGTTCTGTGGGCACGGCGCACAAATACGACGGCGCATAGTTACACTTACGCGGCGTATTTCGAGATACGTCGGTGTAAGTGCTTTGTGAATCCGGGCCTATGTATTTTACTTTTATGTACAGTATCTGAAATGGTTCCTTTGTTTCAAATGCCCTTACAAAGTGACCTAATGAATCTATAATTATAAAAAAGTGTGCTTCATTTAAATGGAAGGCAAGCTTCATCAGAGAACAGTGTGAGACTTTATTGTAGCCTGTCTTCAGTCATTAGTAAGAGCAGAGAAAATAACTTTGCGGTAGCAGGAGGTTAGCCACCTTGCTGGTGTGTCTTGCAAATGTTTTTAGATGTAGGGCACAGCAAGCTGTTGAAAGAGAACAGAGCCAGAAGTGTGTTATTTAAAAAGTTGTATTCTTAGGGCCAGATTCACAAAAGGGATACGACGGCGTATCTCCTGATACGCCGGCGTATCTCCTGATACGCCGTCGTATCTCTGTTTCTATCTATGTGACTGATTCATAGAATCAGTTACGCATAGATATCCACAAGATCCGTCAGGTGTAATTGTTTTACACTGTCGGATCTTAGGATGCAGTACCGCAGCCGCCGCTGGGGGGAGTTTGCGTCGTAAACCAGCGTCGGGTATGCAAATTAGGAGTTACGGCGATCCGCGACGGATTTTCGCGTTCGCTACGTCGCCCCTAGTCTAGTTTCCCGTCGCAAAGTTAGTCGTCGTTTTCGGTGCCCTAACTTTAGTCAGCAAACGTATTGATTTGACCGATCGTGTGTACGCGGCATAAGTTGAGTGTGCAGTTCCATTTACCCAACTGATATCAGGATAACTGAAGTGTTCTATAATAACATTATCTTATTTCTCAGCCAACTTATTCAGTGAAAGGCCCTAAATCTCCTCCTCATCCTTTATTTTAAGGGGTCCATGGCATACACCCCCAATTAATTTACAATTTGTTTAATTCATATGTAGCTTCAGCCATAAAGACTCTGAACTGTTACAACTCTCATTAGTGTTATCATTTCTCAAATTAACTTTCAGATCACTCTTAATATACAAGCATTAACCTCTATTTCTTCTACCAACCTAGTCATGTGAGGCGGGTGTGCATGTGTATGGTGCGCAGTGGTGGGCTGGAGCGATGGGAGAGGGGCATCTGTGCTCAGGTCCATCTGCCACCCCCTCGACTGATGGATCACCAACCGTCACTGATGTTCAGTCAAACAAACAGAGCCTCCCTTGACTCCCTCTAGAGGTGTTTCTGGCCAGCTCAGCAGATTGCGTTACAAAAGGCCTGGATTCTTTCCTAAATGTACATAATATAACTGGGTAATGACATTTATAGGTGAAGTCGATCCAGGGAAAATCTGATTGCCTCTCGGGGGATCAGGAAGGATTTTTTTCCCCTGGTGTGGCAAATTGGATCATGCTTTACTGGGGGTTTTCGCCTTCCTCTGGATCAACTGTGGGTATAGGATTGTGAATATGGGATTGTATGATATTAATGTTTATTTATTTATTTATATGGTTGAACTAGATGGACTTGTGTCTTTTTTCAACCTGACTAACTATGTAAAACAAAAACTGGTCCAAAAAGATCCGTACACCCACTCTTTAAGTACCACCACTGCGCCAAAAGTAACCTCAGGCCCCGTACACACGACTGGGATTGATCCGCGGATCAGTTCCAGCAGATAGATCCGGTCGTATGTAGGGCCTAGCGGACATTTTCAGGCGGATAAAAAGCCAGCCGACGGATTCCCAGCGGATAAAAATTTCTTAGCATGCTAAGAAATCTATCCGCTGGAATCCAGTCCAGCGGACTGATCCGGTCGTCTGTACAGACTCACCAGATCAGTCCGTCCGCTCGCATGCGTCGTAATGATTTGACGCATGCGTGGAAGTATTTACCTTCCAGGGTCGTGCACGTCGCCACGTCATTTTGCGGCGACGGCGCGGCCACGTCACCGCGGATGTATTCCGTGGGGATTTTGATCTGATGGTGTGTACAGCCATCAGATCAAAATCCGCCAGAGGATTTATCCGCTGGAAACGGTCCGGCGGACCGTTTCCAGCGGAAATCCTCTCGTGTGTACAAGGCCTAAATGTGCAACAGCTGCTGCTTTAAATAAAACAAATGTAAATAAGCATTTACAGTATAACTATAAACTAAAGTAAATAGTAGCGCTAAACAGTATAAATAAATAAACCCAGTGACAAATGATAGTGATCAACACTAATACATAAATAAACAATAATAAAGTTTGTGCAAAAATAGTCCATACAAGAGACTGGATTTTCTCAAACAAGGAAAGATGAACATTTTCTGATGTGAAATCTTCAAAACTTTCACCACACCGCGTGCACTCAGTTTTTCCACTCCCCTTTGGTTAAACACTTAACGAATTGCGATGACTTGCACTCCAATGCTCCAATGCAAAAACAGCATCAACCCTTACAGAAGACTCCACCACAAGAAAAGAAAACAACTTAAGCAGCTGTTCAGTATAATAGCATATGCATACATTAAACATGCCTATTTGTTAGGAAGGTTGAATAGCTTGTGCATGTTGTAAGCATATTTTGTAATATATGTAAGTCTTGTACTATATTCCTATAATTGTAATAGTTTGTATTATTAATATTATTATTATACAGGATTTATATAGCGCAGCCTTTACAATACAAAGGCAGACAATACTGCAACAATACAATTCAGAACAAGAGGGTTAGAAGGGACCTGCAAGCTTACAATCTAAGAGGGAGGGGCTAATGAAACAAAAGGTAGTGACTGTGAAGGACGAACTGATGAGGGAAGTAGAAGATTTGGTTTTTAGCTGGAGGCAGGATAAGCCTCCATGAACAGATGAGTTTTCAGAGATCGCCTAAAAGTTGGCAGAGTAGGAGATAACGGGACATATTGTGGTAGTAAGTTCCAGAGGATAGGAGAGATTCTGGAGAAGTCCTAAAGACGAGCATGGGAGGAGGAGACAAGGGAGCTAGAGAGCAGAAGGTTTTGTGCGGAGCAGAGAGAACAGTTTGCATGATATTTGGAGATAAGATTGGTGATGTAGCTCAGGGCAGAATTGTAAATGGCTCTGTATGTAATTTTTAGTGTTTTGAATTTTATTCATTGGGCAAAGGGAAGCCAGAGGTAGGATTGGCAGAGAGGAGTGGCGTGAACTGAATGGTTGGTAAGGTGGATGAGTCTGGCAGCAGCATTCATGTAGACTTGAGAAGGAGGTTCCCCTCCTCATCATAGTACCCATACAATACAAACTGTAACCAGAAACATAAATTAACAGGAGCTAATTAACTAGTCATTTAACCAGCCTAGGTGACTCAGAGGCCAGAAGACACATTACACATTATCATATAAATAAACGCAGAACACCTTCACACAATAGCCGGAGGCCCCAGTAGCAGAATGACCAGCTCCTACATTGCTGAACATGAAATCCATATCCAAGCAATGCTTTGATTAATCAGGGATTGCAGATGGCATTGCAAAACTCTTACAATGTTCCATCATTTTCTCAGTAACCCTGTGCCCCTTATAGACACAGGGTGACTTAGACATATGAGGTTCATGGGGAGGTGAAACAAGGGTTTCCCAACCTCTCCAAGGGATACTGGGTTCCAGGGGCCCGCGGTCAAAGTGACTCCATTCACATCTCTCCCCTTTCGGCAGCAGACTAAGACAGGAGGAAACTCCAGACGGGTTGACTCCAAAGTTAATCCATAGTTCCAGTCTGCCAATGCCTGTACCCCCACAGTACCCCAAACAAAGTGTTCCAAACAGAGCATTACTCACCCAGCCAACCTCTGCCCCTCTCGTAGAACATACCCGCTGTTGGGGAGAAGTGTGGACTGGTCCTTCCCCCTGGAGTCCCTTCAGCCATTGGAGAGAAGACAGGGTGTCTGGACTCACTCCGTCATGCTGTTGGGGATCTGGGCTGACTACCCAGCATTCCTGTGGTATACAAGTGCAGACCGTAGTCCCACCCACTTTCACAGGAAATCCATCCTTTGTTAGTTGAGGGCAGAGGCCAGCAGCACTTTGCCCTGTTGCCAGCACTTCTGCTGGGGACCCCACATCATCTGCCTGGCTAACTGTTGGCGAGGGAGGGAGCTTCTTCCAATCCCAGACTGTGGATCTACCGCTGGGGGGCAAGGAAGACCTCCTTCTCTTCCAACTGTGTTGTTGCCGTTGGGGAAGTGAGCTGGCTTCTTCATCTCCTATTCCCTCATCTGGCTGCTGGGATGACATTTTTCTGTCACTGTCTCCCAAGTGCACGGATCCTAACTGGGGAGGGAAGACAAGGTAATTAAGTAAGACTGAAGCAGACTTGTAGTGTTTTCTGTTGCTTGTGCTGGGGAAAATGCTGCATACACTGTTTAACCTCCTTAGCGGTAAACCCGAGCGTGACTCGGGGTGGGTTTTCAATGTTAGGATCGGTATCCCCGAGTCACGCTCGGGGTGGACGTGCAGAGTGTGCAGCGGCGCGGCTTACCTGCTCGCTGGATCCACAGGCAAGTTACTTACCTTGTCCCTGGATCCAGCGATGCCACCCCGCTGTGTGAGTGAGCGGGTCCTCCTCGCTCGATTCACAGTCTCCCCGTGTGCCGCCGGTCTCCGTTCCCTGCGACGTTACGACGCACGGGGGCGGAGAACGGCGCCAAATTCAAAAAAGTAAACAAACACTATACATACAGTATACTGTAATCTTATAGATTACAGTACTGTATGTAAAAAATACACACCCCCCTTGTCCCTAGTGGTCTGCCCAGTGTCCTGCATGTACTTTTATAAAATAAAAACTGTTATTTCTGCCTACAAACTGTAGATTGTCCAAAAGTGTCCCTTTATGTCAAAAATGGTTTTAGATCAGCTAGAAAACAGCAATAACAAATTATAATCACTTGCAGAATTGTGCGATAGCGATTTGTGGGGAAATTCGTCATAAAAAAAAAAAAATAATGACAGCGACAATTCTGCAACTGAGAAAATTTCAGTGATTTTGAGTTGATTACATTATTGAATATTTTTTATTATAATTATATTATTATTTGTTATAATTATTTATAATTATTTATTATATTATAATTTATAATTTTGTTTTTTAAAAAAATGTCATACCCGGGATGCCTACAAGACACTTTTTGGTCAGATTTAAGTGAGTTATTCCTAAAAATTACAGGCCTACAGTACAAATCACCAAATGTCCTTGCAAAATAATTGTACCGCTTTTGGTACGTAATTCCAGACAGAATCATATCGCCAGGGAGGTTAAGAAAACTAAGGCTGCAGAGGTTTCTGGTGTCCAGGAGAAGGCCTGCACCCTGCCAACGTACTGTAGGCCAGAAAGTGAATGTCTGTTGCAAAGGAGCTTGCAAGGTATGCTTCTTCTTTCAAATGAGCACGGTGTGAGGGAGATTTTACTCTTAAAAGTTTTCGGTACAGTTAGGGAAAGATGTGGGCAGTAGCTGTGTTTGTTTAAACTTCCTACATGCACTGCATACTGAATTGAAAAAAAGAGGAACAAGGCAGAGATATAAAGAGTCTTATTAAAAGAGCAAGTTGCAGTGGCTACCAAGTGTTTGCAAGACACTACAAGCAAGTCAAGGGTTTTGGAATGTAGGGTACTCAAATTCAAACCTGCTATTGCTTTGAAGTGTCTTGAAACCACTGCAGACAGAGCTGAAGATTTGAATTAGCGGTGTGCAACCCTCATGATCAAGTCTAATGATGCCCTAACAAAGGACAAAGTCCCAAAGCCTGTAAGCAGAAGTAGAATGTGCAAATGTTACTTCCCATAAGTGGGACGTTGTGAGTCTGATCAACTCGAATAGAGAAAATGGCAACTACAAAGAAAAGTGGGGAACGGGAAAAAATTGGACTTTTGAGGAACAGCATACAGTATATCTAAGAATCATCATTTATTAAATATTACTGATTATATAACAAATTTCTCATTGAGATCGACAAAACATCATATAGTACACATATTAACATCAGAGTATGATAAAGAAGCATATTGCATTAAAGATGGTTCATTCCTTTTGGCCTGGCACATTTCATGGACGTGATCCTTTTCTTCAGGAGCCATCAACATTTTTAGTCAAATAACAATCTAAACAAAAACAACTGAAACTATTATTCAATATTCTTCATCCCAGTACATCTCTTATATGGGTGACACCCCTGGACACACAAAGGATGGGGGGAAACATCACAATTGAGGAGGATGGGAGGTCATCCACATCCTTATTCAGAAAAACTACAGCATGTAACACTATCCTGATAGCCAACAGTGCCCATTTGATGGCACTAGTACAAAGTATTCACTATGGGCAATATCTTTGGATAAAACACAACTGTTCAAATGAACAGGATTTTGAAAGGGAAGCCTTAGCTTTGAGAAATCGTCTACTTTTAGGAGGCTATAGTAAAAAAATTGTCAAAAAAACTTTGCATCATTCTTGTAATATTTTAGTAGCACACACCTGGCTCTTTTTGACACACACCCAAGCACCCTTGCTGTAGCCCCCCCCCCCTCCTGTATATTCTCTCTCTTGTTACATTTCTATGTAATGCAATTTTGAATGTAACAAATGGAATATGTATGGTACACTTGCATGTAGAACAAATAATTTTTATTTGCAAGCTGTAGTACATACCTATTATGCAGTGGTGGGTGGAAGTAATAAGGCAGGATGCTGGAAATTGTTTGTAATGTAGTTTCCTTTCGTTGTTTATGTTTGGTTCATTTTGGGAATGATACATTTTCTTCTTCCCAGGGAGTGCACTTTCTGGATGTATTTTGGGATTGCTATGGGTCAGGCCCCTGTTGCGCTAGAGCCAAACCCAATTTTGGTAGTAGGGCACTGCTTCTCTTTTTGGAGTGCCAACGGTATTGTGCGCATCCCTTGTGGTCCGAGGTTATGTGCACCTCCGTCACTCAGGGGTTGCACTGCCAGCAACTTTCCCATATTCCATGGGGCCGATCGGTGCTCATTAAGCATGTGCTCGAGTCTGCATACTGAGGTATAGGTGCTGCCCTTCATATGGCCGGCAGGTGGGCACATGCACAGTTCCAGCCGAGTCTTCCATGGCCATCTTGGAACCACCTGGATGCTAGTTATCGTTCAGGCTAGGGATCTGCCACCTATAACCAAATTTGGCGCTATATAGTGGAGGTGCTGTGTTCTCAGCTGCAGTGTGAAGGCTGTACTTTATAAAGATCAAAATGAGTGCTCATCCTTCAACTACATACCATGTAAGTAAAGTAAGTAAGTAAAAGCCCAGTGGTACCTTCTTATTGCAAGCCTTGGGTCTGAGAGATAAAACATATCAAGAGAGACTTCAGGAACTTAATATGTACAGTCTGTAGGAAAGAAGGTTCAGGGGGGCATTATTTTTAATATGAAGCTAAAATCAAGAACACAGGCACATGGCAAACTAGCAGAAGGAAAGTTCAAAACAAGTGTAAAAAAAGTATTATTTTACCAAAAGGGTCGTTGCTGTTTGGAAAAGACTTCCAGCAGAGGTATAAGTCAGTCAACAGTAAGTGGATTCAAACATGCTTGTAACAAAAGTGGTTCTATACTAAAAAAGGTTAACAAAAAAAACTTCTAAAAAATGGGGCAGACTCGGTAGACCACTAGGTCTTTTTTCTGCCATCACTCTTCTATGTTTCTGTTACTGTGGAGCTAGTAGCTGATCGAAAATTTAGCTCAGGTCACTAGGTACCAATATCCTTCCTTCTTACACCGTTCCTCAGCCTCCAGTTTCTTGCTGCCCTACTACTGTGGCTTGTGGTACATGGACTATTTATGAAAATACTACTATGCAGATCCTTTTATTTAGCTTGGTAGCCAAGTCCACTAAATCATTTTTAGAACACATCATCTGCTTCTAACTTTGTCATTGGTACTAATGTGTACCATGACAACTAGGTCCTCCCCAGTTCTACCCATCAATCTGTCAACCTGATCTACAGCTTACATAAAGCAACAATTAAGACAACAAAATTACATAAATGTCAAGTACCTTTGTGCTAATGTAGACAATCTCATATAAAGCTACAGAATGGTAGGTATTAGTATCTCTTTTAGCAAAATGCATGTAATATAGTTTTATTTCCCAGTGATTTTGGGAGCCAGGGACATGCACTTACAGATCAGCCATGGTAACTAACAATATTCAATAAAGTGGGTGTGGTGATGAAAGGTCAAGACAAATTGAAGAATTATATTTAAATATAACCAATTATTAGATATTGCCAAAATGTCCAAAAAGCAAAGAATACTGAAAAGATAATAATGTATTTGTAGAAATAAGAAATTAACTAATGAACTTAAAAGGGAAATTCTAATGGTCATTCAGTTCATTTTTTTTTTATAAATTCTTTAACTAATGTTTATATCTTACAATACATCTTATAATATCTTTACTTTGCATATAAACTTTTAATACAGAGTGCATGAGAGTGCATAGTAGAAGTTAATTGCATTCACACTTTTTTACTGAAAGTCCATATAGAGCCATACAGAACAGGGGGGAGGGGGGTGTATCAATCCTCAACTGTGTGTGTCATTTGAGTTATTGAGCTTGGTAAATAGCAAGGCAGTAAAGACGAGCCTGGTAAACATGGTAAAAAGAAGCTTAAAGTTCTAGATGTAAATAGGTACAATTAAATACAGTATTTATATGCAATATTTCATATTTCAAAAAGATAAAAATATTTTTTTAGAATCAGGCATTTTAGTCCTGAAGATAGTAAAGAAATGATATGTACAAAAACACTTTCCTTTTTTAAGATACACAGAAATAAATTACACATACCGTGTAATAAATGATGTGTAACAAGACTGTTTTCTTGAGAGATGCATAAACATACACAGCAGGTGTTAATTGCCACGTAGCAACACTACATTCACTAAACAAACATTGCACATAACTCCTTTTTTATTGTTCATGTGAAGCAATTTATATATCATGAACATTTCTGTGTATAATGCACTTTACTGGCATGACAAAAAAGTTAGCAGATTTCAATTATCCTAAAACATTACAAAAAAATTTAGAAAAGTGATTCAGATTTACGTTTCAATTTATGCTTTGTGTATGAATGATGATCTTGCTTTCAATTAACGTACCAAACAGAATTCTAAATAATTTGTTTCTTATACTCCTTAATTAGATTGTAATTCCAAAAAAAATCAGAAACTTTTTTAGACTTTTGGATAGGGAAGGAAAGGGTTATGCCTCGTACACACGATAATTTTTCGGGTTGTAAAAAACGATGTTTTTCAGGCTCTAGAAAAAACAATTTTTTTCAACTCCATCATTAAAACGGCCTTGCCTACACACGATCGTTAAAAAAAATGCTCTAGTGACGTACAACACGTACGACGGCACTATAAAGGGGAAGTTCCATTCGGATGACGCCACCCTTTGGGCTGCTTTAGCTGATTTTGTGTTAGTAAAAGACGATTCACTCTTTTCTGTCTGTTACAGCGTGATGAATGTGCTTACTCTATTATGAACGGTAGTTTTACCAGAACGAGCGCTCCCGTCTCATAACTTGCTTCTGAGCATGCGTGGGTTTTTCACGTCGTTAAAGCCTACACACATGATCATTTTTTACAACCTGAAAAACAACAACGTTTAAAATGTGGTAAAAAAAATAGAGCATGTTCGAAACAAAATTTGCCAATTTTTCAGAACCCGAAAAATGCTCTGAAGCCCACACACGATAGTTTTAAATTATATTTTTAAAAAACGTAGTTTTTTACAACCCAAAAAATGATCGTGTGTACGCAGCATTAGAATTGATCTCAGAATTGTATTGCAATCTGTAACCCACCAGGACAGGAAAAAGAGCGTAAATCTCCAATGGTAGCATCAACGAACACTGGTGAAGGACCTACTTTTCCTAGTGTGCTAAAATAGAACAAAAGTATTTTTATTGCTGTAGTATCTCTGTTCCAATTCCAAAATGGCTGACTCTACGCTTGTGCTCTGCTGTTAGGGCCTCCTGTTGTTGAGCATTTGCCTTAATTGGGAGCTGTATTAATGGCATGCTTTAGTGTGCCTGTGACTTCCAGCCTAACTCCAGGCTTCTGTCTTTATTGCTTCCTGCATGTATTTATAAAAAATTGTTAAAACATATTAGTGTCTTAAAACTAACAAATGTTAGTCCTTCCTCCTTGTCTATGTGGAAGTCTTCAACAATGACCTCACGTTGGAATTATTTTGACATCCCAATATGCGGTGTGTTTTCCCCAATCATGATTCACATGTAGTCTGAAGGAGGGTGTGCTAAAAGCTACCTGAGCTATTTGAAAAGTTGGATGATACTACACATCATCCTACCAGAAAGTTAAACTAGGCCTGATCTACAAGCAGGACAAGAAGAGGAATACAGTTAATATCTTGTATTTCTCTTTTTAACTATTATTCGGGACTGGAGACATTTGTCTGTTTCTGGAAACTGTCCAACCAACATACCTACAGTATATATGAATACAGTTAATATATCAACACAGCCCAGGTAAATTAATAAGAATGAAAAAAGTAAAACAAGGGGAGTTGAGCTTTCAGTGGGTTGCAGATACAAATTGAAATTTGTTCCTATAAATCCTTGTGAATTTCAGTATTTGTGCTTTTAAGGTTGTTGCTGTTTATTGAATAAAAATGAATGCCAGTAGATCCAGGTCACATGTCAGAGGAACCATCCACCTCACTCTTCTGTGCCTTAACTAATTATTTATTATTTATTTGTTGAAAACAGATTCTAGTTTATTTCAGAAGACCTCTGTAAAAAAAAAAAAACGTCCATTCCTGGTGATATATAGACTTGGTAGACTCCTTATGGATCAACAACATCATCAGACAAGGATAGCTGTCTCAAGTGTCTCCTATTTGATCTCTAGGCCATTAAGTTCAAACTCCTGAGGTATGGGTAAAAGGTCCTGTTCTGGTCTAGAAGATCCTTACAATATGGCAGTGGAATTGGTGGTTCTAACTTCATTCCCCATAACAATAGGAACCATGGCCTTTTCGGACAATATGGGTCAATCACTATTGCCTGTACCCCCTCCTGTTGGCTCTTGAATGGGGTACATAGAATCGAGGCAATTGGCAGAAAGACATAAGCCAAGCGATAACTTCAGCATTTTACCAAGGCATCCTGATTCAGAGCCTGTAAATTGTGGAACAAAAAAAAAGAAGACTTTCCGTGCTCCAGTGAGGTAACCAACATTGCTGACATACTGTGTGTGTGTCAGATAAGTACTTACCGAGACCGAGATGCTGAGGGCGACTCACCTTTGCGACCTGGTGCACTCCGCCCCCTGGAGTTGAGACAGGGAGGAAAGGCGCAAGGAGGCACCAGTACCAGCGATGTAGCTGAACTTAATAGCAGGTGCTGGATGGAAGACTTAGCTGGTGGTACTTTACTAGAGGCAGGCAGTAGGTCAGGCAGCAGGACAACTTCAGGTACACAGAGCATGTTTCAGGGGGCAGAGACTGGAAGCGGGTCCGGGGTGCAAGCCGAGGGTCAAGGGCAGGAGAAGGTAGCAAGTCCGGGGATACAGGCCAGAGGTCAGGGGTTGGAGACAACAGCAAATCCAGGGACGTAAGCCAGAGGTCAGGTTCAGGAGAGAGAGCAGAGTCGTGCGGAAGTCCGGGTCAAAACGAGGCAGGTACAGCAACAGAAAGTTCAAGCAGGAGCTGACGACAAACCAGCAACCTGTCATGAGACAGGGGCTGCTTTAAATAGGGCGGTCAGGCCTCTGATTGGTTCTGGGGGTAGGCGCGCCTGTGCACATGCCGTGCCGCCGGACTGCACACGCGCGTTCGTGCACGGGCATGTGCCGGAGCGCTGTTCCATCACGCATGTGCGCCATTCGGTGGCTGGCAAGACTGGCTCCCTGACAGTGTGTATATACAGTATATATATAAATATATATACCACATTGTTTACATATGTTCAAATTTTTATAACCATCAAAATGCACTGTCCTGCTGGTCTCTCAGATATAAAGGAGGATATAGCGGAAATTTGGAAATGCCTGTCTATATAAGCAATGCTTGAGCAGGGTTTTTGGAAAACCCTCCTTGCGTATTGATATAATAAATAGATTTGGAATGCCATTGCATAGAAAGCTGCGTTAGCAGGCGTACAAATGCACTTCTCACATTTGTTCAGCTGCTGCTATCTGGAGTGACTCATACTTTTTATTAAATGATGAAACCTGAATAATGTATAGCAATACAGTTGTGATTTTGATCATTTAAACTTTGGTATTGCCTTGGAAATATATTGCCCTTTTGAAAGTATTATCAGGAAAATCATAAATTTATGAAACGCACATTTTTAAAACATTCCCCTGCATTAACAACAGTATATTGAGCACATGAATCTATCAGTGAGACTAGCGCTTAGCATTTATCAGACTACTAACCATTTTCCTGCATGCTTATTTTGTCCTATCAGGTGCACCTTCGAAAACATAATTTTTCAAACTTTTATTACATTTTTAATTTATGTTCACACACTGTATATTGTGCGTTTCATAGCTTCCATGTTCCATTTTTCAAGAGTCTTAGCTGTATTTAGGGGAAAGCGTTCATTATCATTCAGCCCGTGCTTCCTCCTCTGTTTGAAGCAGAACATATTTATTGGTAATTCAATTGATTGTCATCTCATCGTGTAACAAATGTGATCGACTGCATTTTTTTTTAAAATAGCTTATGCATTTTGTAGACATTTATTAGCACAGAAACTTTGAAGTCACAGAAAGTTTAGACTGGAATATATGGAGCAGAAATAATAATAATAAAAAAAGAGCAAACAGCGTCTTTGAAGCCGGTTAGAAGTCACTTTGATAGCATAGGATGGGGGTTGTTATGGCTGAGATTGTTCTACAGGACTAAATACATTTTCAGGCTCTTTCACAGGGGCAGCGCAACTTATATACACCTTCTGATTGGCCTCACATAACAGAGTGACAACTCTTTTTTTTATAGATAGGGGTCTATTTATTAAAAAAAATGCTCTGTTAATATATCTCATATAAGCATAACAAATAATGCCTGTAATGTTTGTAATATGTGTGTACTAGTTTCTTTGTTGACTTGCAGTGGGCAAATGTAACAATTTGATCCTCAGAGAAAAATAGCTATAAGAACATTGACTGAGAGAGTGACATTCACCAATACAGCAAATAGCCTAACACTATAGGCTAAGAACATTTGACCAGCAGAGGAAATAATATGAGGGATTCTATGGAGAATCTTGTATGAACAGATGAACTAATGGGTGTTTGGATGAACAAGCCTCCAGCTGCAGTGTGAAGTGAAACATTTAGCAGTGGTATTATTGCAGGGATTTCCATTATGTTAATGTGCAAATATGGTCATGTCCATATACTGTATCACGCAGAGACCTGCCCCTTTGCTTATAATGCAGCTGTGGGGACCTGGAGATGACATTTGGCAGGAGTCAAGAGATGGGTTCGGACATATTGGCATTTTTTTTTTCATTCAGCAGGGTTGGTGGGAGGCAGTTATTGTGATTGACATAGATCTGCATCACAAATTGATGTGCTTGAAGGTGGACTTACATCATGGGACTTTTTTTTACCACTATTGTTTTTTATGAAGTAGGAATACTATGTGCCCCTTATTTTTAAAGGGGGCTTCCAATAAGCCCCCATCTGCTAACCCCCACAACTACCAGGCCATGATTGTGGAGAAGAGGCACATGAGGGACAGGGTGATTTGCCAGGGGGCCCACCCGAGCAGGAGATGGTCAGAGGCTAAGGGGAAGGAGATGGTCAGAGGCTGAGGACATGGTAGTTTCCTCCACTGTGCCCCTTTATATTACTATACCTGTGCTATCTCTCCACATCAGTCAGTGACTGTGACAGTGTCCGCCTTCTGTCACTCACTGTGACTGTGTCCCGATTCGCTTATCTCTCCAGTCAGTCACAGTGTCCTCCTCTACCGGGCCGGCTTCACCTCCCAGTCATACCCTCTTGTGGCCCGTGACGTCGCTCCTCTGAGCCTCCGAGACCCGCAACTTCCAACTTCTACTGGAGTATGATCGGGGAGGGGGATTCGATCCCAGCTGTCCTAGGCCTGGGGGTGCATGGATCGTATCAGGACATCGCTGGGAGTTTGAGTTGTAAAAAGTGCGTGTACGATGGGGAAGAGGGAATCCAGGGGATGAGAATGGAGACTGACCCTAGGATCACTCCCCTTCCCCTAATTAATGATGAGCTGGGTGACACATGGGGTCCCCCCAGGAAGAGGAATCCAGGGGATAAGGATGGAGAGACCCTAGGATCATCCCTAGCTACCCCCCTGGATACACACCCCCTCAGGAAGAGAGCAAAGGGATCCAGGGGATGAGGATAAAGAGTAACCCTAAGATGCCTCCCCAGGAAGGGAAGGGATCCAGGGAATAAGGATAGTGACCCTGAGCCCCCTTAAACCTCCCCACCCCCACGGAACAGGAGGGATTCAGGGGATAAGGATAGTGACCCTGAACCCCCCCACAAGTAAGAGAAGGGATCCAGGGGATAAGGATAGTGACTCTGAGCCCCCCTCACAGGAAGAGAATGGATCCATGGGATAAGGATAGTGACTCTGAGCCTTCCCCCCCACAGGAAGAGAAGGGATCCAGGGGATAAGGTTAGTGACCCTGAGCCCCCCCCCCTCACAAGAAGAGAAGTGTTTCAGGGGATAAGGATAGTGACCCTGAGCACCCTAAACCTCCCCACCAGGTATCTAGGAGATAAGGATGGAGAGTGACCCTGAGCCCCCCCCCACAGGAAGAAATGGAGTCCAGGGATAAGGATGTTGACCCTAAACCCCCCCCCCAGAGAAGGGATCCATCCAGGGGATGAGGATGGAAGTAGCAGTTGAGGAGGAGTGTCCTTTTGAATGGTAGAGATCACCGACACCGACTCGCACCATGCTCTGTCTGTTCCTCCTCCACCACCAGCCAACTTTACAATGCCCAAACTATCACAGCGGCTCCAGATATTGGGGGCTAGTACTCATCATCCCCTCCACAATCATCTTCTATCTTCCTGGCCATGCTGAGACAGGACCATCTCCCCTCCTCCCCCTTACCTTACAAGACTCCAGAACTCTCCCCACGGAACCGCCGAGAACGAGTGCGGCTTCCATTTATAAATGGCGCCAGGTGGTGACATTTACGTTACTGCGCATGCGCTGCCCAGCCAAGCTTGTACGATATTTCCAGAGTCCTGCAGCTTCGGAACGGCGCATGCGCAGTTGCATGGCCGCCCCTTAGCCATCTTTCTTATTGTCACCGGCTGTCCGTATGGGATGAAATTACCGGACTGTCCGTAAATTAACGGATGGTTGGCAACACTGACGGAGGCATGTAAACTGACCACGTTATCATGGATCAGCAGCCAAGATAAACGTGGTCAGTTTAAACAGGGGAGTACAGAAACAGGCAGGATCAACCAGGTATTGTAGAACATGGAGAGTGACAATTGACATGGCAAAAGTACTGTGCTATATCTTGTCCCCTAAAGGGACAGGATCATAGGAGCATGTTTTTTTAGGGTTACAACCACTTTATATGGCAATTGCCAATGATTTTTCTTTTCAGCTGCATTTGTAATTGTGCTTTACTTACATCAAAATCAGCTTATACATGTGGTGATTCTTTTATTTTGTTCACGCCTGTCTATCCTATGAAATTATCAATTTTATAGCAGATTCAGGCCGGGTTCACATTGATGCTCACTCTATAACCCGCGACCCTGCCAAGCTGTCCGCTGTGATGTACACAGACTTTCCAGCCTGAAAGAGGGAAAGAGATGCCTGCCACATCTGCATGGGCTTTTTCACCCCCTCCTTCTCCCTGTTTCACTGACTCACTAAATCTATTGTAATGCAAGCTGACTCATAGAGAATGTTCACTTTGCAGCCTCCCCTGTGTCCTTATTGGCAGAAAAACAAAGCCAATTAAAAGAGCAGTCACAGGAGCCAAAGAGAGGAACTTTAACAAGCTGCAGGAAGCAGCTGCAAAGTACTCTAGAGTATGATGTTCCACAGAGCGGCCCCATAGCTTTGTATAGTGACTAAAACTACCAAGATAAGCATTCTTGGAGGAAAGTAAAAGACTCCATTTTAATTCCTGAAGAGATTCTCAGTGACCATGGGGCAGCAAAAGAGATCAGACCTAGGAGAGATGCTGTCTCTCAGATGATCTCCCCGCACTATTTAGGCCTCCACCACTAGTCGGGACATCCAGCCTGAGAGAAAGGGATTCCAGGTGCATATCAAGGCGCACCTGCACCGACGGTAAAGTGTTCCAGTGTGAGGTGACTAGTCAGATCACCAGGAAAGCCTGCTGTTCCAGGATGTTCATTTGGGCCTTGACCACAGGATTTGATGAGAGGGCATTTTGCCCATCTATAGGGAACAGAAACACTGCACCATAGGAGGAGTATGAATGTCATTTCTGGTAGTCATCTTGCTGACACTTGTAGTGCTAAAGGGATAAGGGATAAGGCTATCCATTTCTGGGACACTGTATACCAGTGATGGCGAACCTGTGGCACGCGTGCCACAGCTGGCACGCCGAGCCCTCTCTGTGGGCACGCAGCACGCCGCCAGGATAGCAGAGGGAATCCCCCAGCAAGGCAGTCACTTGCACTGGCGGAGCAGGCACGGAGGAGCTGACTCTGTTCCTATCGCGAGTGCAATCAAGCAGTGTGAGTGTGATTGGGCAGTGGGGTGGCAGATGCGAGTAAAGCCCTCCCTGCATGCAATGAGGACAGCCCATTGGAAACGACACGGAGGGAGTGTCTGCTCTGTAAGCAGCGTGTGATGCCTGTGTAATGAAGTGCATGGA
This sequence comes from Rana temporaria, assembly GCF_905171775.1. Classification (NCBI taxonomy): domain Eukaryota; kingdom Metazoa; phylum Chordata; class Amphibia; order Anura; family Ranidae; genus Rana; species Rana temporaria. Next base: position 291,748,325 of record NC_053493.1, read on the forward strand.
GGAGAATAACTCCTCCCTTCCTGGGCGTGGAGAGCGGCTTCCTGTGCAGGGACTCCGGTGCTGAAGCATTGCAATGTGGAGGACTTTGTACATACACAGGTAGGATAGTGCTATGGGGGAAAGGGTAAATGAGGGGGAGCAAGGACACTGCTGTGTATGTGGGGAGAATGTGAAGGAGCAGAGGACACTGCTTTGGGAAGTGCCTTCACATCACCCCCCCCCCCCTGATCCCTGTACATGCATCCATCTCTGATTTCTGTACATCCATCCATCTCTGATCCCTGTACATGCATCCATCCATCTCTGATCCCATTGTATGCATCCATCTCTGATCCCAGTGTATGCATCCATCCATCTCTGATCCCAGTGTATGCATCCATCCCTGATCCCTGTACATGCATCCATCCCTGATCCCTGTACATGCATCCATCCCTGATCCCTGTACATGCATCCATCCCTGATCCCTGTACATGCATCCATCCCTGATCCCTGTACATGCATCCATCCCTGATCCCTGTACATGCATCCATCCATCTCTGATCCCAGTGTATGCATCCATCCCTGATCCCTGTACATGCATCCATCCATCTCTGATCCCATTGTATGCATCCATCTCTGATCCCAGTGTATGCATCCATCCCTGATCCCTGTACATGCATCCATCCCTGATCCCTGTACATGCATCCATCCATCTCCGATCCCATTGTATGCATCCATCTCTGATCCCAGTGTATGCATCCATCCCTGATCCCTGTACATGCATCCATCCATCTCTGATCCCATTGTATGCATCCATCTCTGATCCCAGTGTATGCATCCATCTCTGATCCCTGTATATGCATCCATCCCTGATCCCTGTACATGCATCCATCCATCTCCGATCCCATTGTATGCATCCATCTCTGATCCCATTGTATGCATCCATCCCTGATCCCTGTACATGCATCCATCCATCTCTGATCCCATTGTATGCATCCATCTCTGATCCCTGTATATGCATCCATCCCTGATCCCTGTACATGCATCCATCCATCCCTGATCATGCATCCATCTCTGATCCCATTGTATGCATCCATCTCTGTTCCCAGTGTATGCATCCATCTCTGATCCCTGTATATGCATCCATCCCTGATCCCTGTATATGCATCCATCTCTGATCCCTGTATATGCATCCATCCCTGATCCCATTGTATGCATCCATCTCTGATCCCAGTGTATGCATCCATCTCTGATCCCAGTGTATGCATCCATCCCTGATCCCTGTACATGCATCCATCCCTGATCCCTGTACATGCATCCATCCCTGATCCCTGTACATGCATCCATCCCTGATCCCTGTACATGCATCCATCCCTGATCCCTGTACATGCATCCATCCCTGATCCCTGTACATGCATCCATCCCTGATCCCAGTGTATGCATCCATCCCTGATCCCTGTACATGCATCCATCCCTGATCCCTGTACATGCATCCATCCCTGATCCCAGTGTATGCATCCATCCCTGATCCCTGTACATGCATCCATCCCTGATCCCAGTACATGCATCCATCCCTGATCCCAGTGTATGCATCCATCTCTGATCCCAGTGTATGCATCCATCCCTGATCCCTGTACATGCATCCATCCCTGATCCCAGTGTATGCATCCATCTCTGATCCCTGTATATGCATCCATCCCTGATCCCTGTACATGCATCCATCCCTGATCCCAGTGTATGCATCCATCTCTGATCCCTGTATATGCATCCATCCCTGATCCCATTATATGCATCCATCCCTGATCCCATTGTATGCATCCATCTCTGATCCCAGTGTATGCATCCATCTCTGATCCCAGTGTATGCATCCATCCCTGATCCCTGTACATGCATCCATCCCTGATCCCTGTACATGCATCCATCCCTGATCCCTGTACATGCATCCATCCCTGATCCCTGTACATGCATCCATCCCTGATCCCTGTACATGCATCCATCCCTGATCCCAGTGTATGCATCCATCCCTGATCCCTGTACATGCATCCATCCCTGATCCCTGTACATGCATCCATCCCTGATCCCAGTGTATGCATCCATCCCTGATCCCTGTACATGCATCCATCCCTGATCCCAGTACATGCATCCATCCCTGATCCCAGTGTATGCATCCATCTCTGATCCCAGTGTATGCATCCATCCCTGATCCCTGTACATGCATCCATCCCTGATCCCAGTGTATGCATCCATCCCTGATCCCTGTACATGCATCCATCCCTGATCCCAGTACATGCATCCATCCCTGATCCCTGTACATGCATCCATCCCTGATCCCAGTGTATGCATCCATCTCTGATCCCAGTATTCTGAGCGTAACACACTCCTTTGAAAAAGCACAACATGTTTTTTCTGGGCAGAATTGTATGTTTTTGGTCCCTTAGGGCTCATTCAGTCAGATGATCAGTCCCTTTCTCTGTACAGAGCAGTTGGTAGGTTTAATTTCATGTTGGCACTTTGAAAAAAATAAGTTGGTTTTGTGTCGCTGTTTGGGCACTCGGGCTCAAAAAGGTTCGCCATCACTGCTGTATACAGACATCATTGTCCTCTCACCTTGCTGAGGATCATGCCTGTTTCACTTGATAAGCTTGGCCAGTTATGTTGTTTGGGCCCTCTATAAAGGAGTTTAACTGGTTGCCGACCAGCCGCCGTTGTCGCTCTATTTTTGTTTATAGCGCAAAAACTAAAAACCGCAGAGGTGATGAAATACCACCAAAAGAAAGCTCTATTTGTGGGGGAAAAAGGACGCCAATTTTGTTTGGGATCCACGTCGCACGACCGCGCGAGCAAGAGAGACTGCTTGAAACTGCCTGCACAGAGAGAGAGAGGCCACTTGACACTACCTGCACAGAGATAGACCGCTTGACACTTCCTGCACAGAGATAGACCGCTTGACACTTCCTGCACAGAGAGAGAGACCGCTTGACACTGCTTGCACCAAGAGAGAGAGACTGCTTGACACTGCCTGCACAGAGAGAAAGACTGCTCCACATTACCCGCAGTGCAAAGGGGTCACTCTCTGTGGGGGCAGTGCAAAGGGGTCACTCTCTGTGGGGGCAGTGCGAAGGGGTCACTCACAGTGGGGGCAGTGCGAAAGGGTGACTCTCTGTGGGTGCAGTGCGAAGGGGTCACTCTCTGTGGGCGCAGTGCGAAGGGGTCACTCTCTGTGGGGGTGAAAGTTTTCCAGCCAGCAGAAAAAAGTGATCACTGCTGGCAGCTATAGCAGCCAGCAGTGATCATCAAAAAAAAAAAAAAAGACACGCTGGTTGTACTGAAGTCAATTGATAGATTGAATTCTGTACAAACACATTCTGCACATAGATTCAGCAGAAAATTCAGTCTGTCTATGGTGGCCTAAGTCAACCAGCCTTTGGGTTTAATAATATCCTCAAATCTTCTGAAAGGGGTGCTCCACTGAGGTGTAGAAATTCTCTTTTCACTCCACCTTATTTCCAGAACTCTCAGTAGGTATTAGATGTGCAAACAATAAGGTGAGAGCACATCTAATACCTACTGAGAGTAATGGAAATAAGGTGGAGTTCAAAGTGAACCGTGCCATTACTTAGAGGAATTGGCATTTAGGGGGTTAAAACAGGCAGGGATGAAATTTTTTGATATCACCTCCTCTGCCTGTCACTTTTCAGAGGAGTGGCAGTGCCTGCTGCAAGTGAATACAAGTCTTTGGGCTCACACTGGTGTACTGGCAGTTTTACCACAGTCATAGTCCCTCAGGTTGCAAATGTTTGCTGCATTTACTGGAATTGCACCAAAGATGCAGCATGCATGACGTTTTGTGCACTTTCAGAACATGCAGTAAAAATGTGCAACCTCTTTGGGAATAGGAGCAATATGTAGGAAGACAAACTGCAGGATACCAGTGTGAGCCCACACCATAACACCTAGGAGGGCAAGGTAGTGTCTGTCACAGGCAGAGAGGGGGAGGGAGGAGGAGCTCACTTACTTGTATGGTCCCGGGTCCCAGGAGACTCACTGCATTCAAGCCGACTGCTCAGATTGAACGTTCCCACACACAAATCCTCTTCACAGACAGAACACAGGCTGGCCAGAGTGTGGGCAGGGAAAGAGAGAGCAGCCTCTGCCAGCCAAATGTGTGGAGGAGGGAGGGGCTGGGCTCTGTAACACAGAGTGTCGGCTGTGAGACAGAGAAGACATCGCTGCTCACAGTACTGGATGGAGCTGCGCCAGCTCAAAAACTGCGCATGTGTGGTTCTGAGCTGGCGACAAGGCAGCCTTTGCAGAGAATATCAAAGCATCCCAGGGGGAAAATGCATCCCTGCCCCCTGGCCCAGCCCGCCCCTGAGCTGAAGACACCAAACCATATATTTTCTTCAAAAGGACTGAAGCTACTAGTGCCATACGGATCTCCATGTACATATTCAAGGCTCTGCATATGCATTGGGTGTTTGGGACAGTTTATCTAGAAAGCCATTACTTGTTGAATTGAATAAGTGTTTAAAGTTTGGCTTGTGGTGTCAGGGGACAGAAGAGAGAGGCCTGACACAAAGAGAATAATTTCTTTGCTCTTCTCCTGCCTGGACTCATAGAGCCAACCTGAGAAAAGGTAACCAATCAAATTTAAAGGGTCACCGTGTGCTTTATTTATCATTTAAGTGTGTCTCTGCTCTTGGGGACATTCTCAGGTTTGGAATTCCCTGAAAGCAATTTGAATATAGGATTGGGAGCTATATTTCTCCTAATCTCAGTTATCACTCTCTAGTTGATTACTTGAATATATATACTGATACTGTCTATTATTCTTCCACAGAAATATTGCAGTAAAGACAATTTCTGTGTTTTATCAAAATGTGTGTTTATCATTGATCATTGCACTTACACTATTGCCAGGTGTGCCCGAGGGGGCTGAGGCTGTTATTAGGGCTGAGAGGCAGAGTAAAGGACTGAACTAACTTAAGCAGCTCCTTCAGGGGTATCACTACACAAATAACATTTGGTTAGCTAAAGCACTATTATGAATAGTTGCCATTTTCTTAAATACATTTTTTCACCTTTTTCTCACCCTTCTTTACATTTCAGTGGCAGTGGCAGTAATTACAGCTACATGCATGATCTCCAGTGTTGGTGGCATTGCATTCCTCAAAGCGGGTTTCCAAATGGTGACAGCTGTGGAACATGCCTTCGTAATATGTGTTAAAATTGCCACTTGTAGTTGCAATTAAAACTTGTTTGAGAGTATAATTGGAAGACAGGGACAGAGCATTGCCACTCTAAAACAGGAAATGCCTGCACAAAGACACTTATTGCAGGATCACCAGGTATATCCTAAATGAAAACTGCAGATTTAAAAATACTGGCAAACACGTATTTGGCTTACCAGTAAAATCTGCTTCTAGATGTACAGTACAGGACACAGGACTTACAGTTAAAAAGAAGGAAGCAGGGAGCTTTCTGTAACCTGCCGGTAGCTGGAGTGCACGCTCTTGGCACAGCATTGTTTTACATTTTGGTACGCATACATGCGTACAGCTGGTGTAAAGAGGTTAATCATGGGATGTCCAAAAGCAGTCCAACTGAGGGCTGAGCAGTACAGCATACAACACCAACTGGCCCACATAACCAGTGTTGCTCATCTTCCTTTAAAAAAGTAATTAGTTACAGTTACAAATTACTTGTCCAAAAAAGTAATTGAGTTAGTGACTCAGTTACTACATTGGCAAAGTAATTAGTTACTCAGCAAAGTAACTGACTTTTTTTTTGCCGGCGTATGACGACCCCCTAATTTTCCAGCTAAAATACCTCTGATTTTCACATTGTTAAATATTAATATCAGAGATGTTCTGTCACATTAGCAAGCATGTAAGGTGCCATTAAACGCAGCTATTCACAGCTCCCCTCACAGCCCCGTGTGATTGTTCCAGCACGGCATTTCAAGCAGGCAGGTAAGGGAGAGTGGAAAGTGGAGAAAGTGAGTGAGAGGAAGTAACAAGCTGAACACACACACTGCTGGCTTCATTTCTCACCTCTCTATACAGTGCACTTGTTCCCGATCCCTCACCTAACATTATCCTATCTGTAGAGCAGAGGCTGGCCGTTCCCCCTTCCAGACACTTACTGTGTGATCACGGTGAGTCGGTGACACATCCATCGCTTCTGTCGGCTGCTCCAGGGGAATTCAGTCCCATGCTGTGAAGGGTCACTCGGCGGCCTCCTCCTGGCAGCTCCGGACTGTGAGGGAGGGAGGAGGAGGGGAGAGGGATCCGGCGGCCATCCATTGGATTCAAAAGCCGCTCCTCCTTCTCAGGCTGTTCCGTGATAGGCGGAACAGTCATTTTCCCAGCAGAGCCTCTGTTTAGTGTTCAGCCTATCACGGATGTCCTCTCATCCGAGGCCGAGGCTGAGGATGAGAAGGCATCAGTGATGGGCTGAACACTAAACAGAGGCTCTGCTGGGAAAATTAGTGTTCCGCCTATCACGGACGGAACAGTCAGAGGGGGAGGCACGCTTTTTTAATAATGGATGGCCGACGGGTGGCTGAGTGACAGGTAGGTGTAATTACGGTAACGCCACCCAAGTAATGGGAACGGCGTTGCCGTGAGGGGAAGAGTAATCTGGTAGATTACTCGTTACCCTCAAAAGGGGCTGCGTTAGGTAACAGTGTTTAGTTAAACGCCGTTACGTACAACACTGCACATAACAAACAGGTCAAGGAGGTACGTTTCTTTCAGTGGAGAGAAGAGGTCCATCACCTAAAGAAAGTAGAAAAAAACTGAAGCTAGCTGGGAGTGGAAGGAGTTATAAAGGGAATCTCTTTGCAGACCCCTCTTTTTGCCAGTGTTCAGTCATGGAGTTTGAGTTTGGTTACTGCCACATCTGTATGTTTATACGTACAGCAATTCTGTATATCAGTTCTCTCTCTGCAGTAGCTGATTCTTTAAACTGTCGGTGGTGAGCACAGGAATCTCTATACACTTTCCACACAGTGCAGAGGTCTCCCTCATATTATTTCCTCTTCTGGAAGAATGTTTTTAGCCTGTAGTGTTAGGCTGCGTTCTATGTTGACTGAATGTTCTTTAACTCTTCTGGTCGAATGTATTTAAGACAACAAATAAAAGCTGATATTACACATACATTATGGATAATATTTGTGACTTTTGTGCAATTGCTTTTTTTTATAGAGACCCTTAAAGTGGAGTTCCCCCCAAAAATGGAACTTCCACTTTTTGGAATCCCCCCCCCCTCCGGTGTCACAATTGGCATCTTTCAGAGGGGTGGAGGGAGCAGATACCTGTGTAATACAGGTATTTGTGCCCACTTCCTGGAATAGATCACTGCGGTGTGACCTACGCCACTTCCTGCGCCTACACTGTGCTCCCCCGCTGTCTTCTGGGAGACACACATGTCCCAGAAGACAGCAGGGACCAGTGAGGACGTGCAGCGCGAATCGCGCATGCGCAGTAGGGAACCAGGAAGTGAAGCTGCAAGGCTTCACTTCCTGATTCCCTTACCGAACAGCCGAGTGCTTCCACCTGAGAACTGAGCGACTGATCTGCTTCGGCTGCCTACATCGTGGGCGCCGTGGACAGGTAAGTGTCCATGTATTAAAAGTCAGCAGCTGCAGTATTTGTAGCTTTAAGTGTAAATTTACAATCAATAGACCATTGGCATGCTTAGTTTTAAATTTTTGCACAAGTTTTACTACTAATTGTATATTAAACTCATAATTATTATTATTAGCACACACAAAACATGTTCATTTTTACTGTTCACATGTACTGCAGAATAAACTGGACTTTCACAGCTTAGTTGTGATTTATCTGCCCTGCAGGATGTTATAATTTCAGCTGCATACGCACTCATGTTATTGATTTTATATCATTTTAATTATATGTTGTAAGTTGCCTCAAGATTGGCTTAACGCTGTCTTCAGGTGTGAAAAAAATCTGTTTGCACATATACAGTGATGAAAATAAGTATTTGAACACCCTGCTATTTTGCAAGTTCTCCCACTTGGAAATCATGGAGGGGTCTGAAATTGTTATCGTAGGTGCATGTCCACTGTGAGAGACATAATCAAAAAAAAAAATCACAATGTATGATTTTTTTAACTATTTATTTGTATGATACAGCTGCAAATAAGTATTTGAACACCTGAGAAAATCAATGTTAATATTTGGTACAGTAGCCTTTGTTTGCAATTACAGAGGTCAAACGTTTCTTGTAGTTTTTCACCAGGTTTGCACACACTGGAGGAGGGATTTTGGCCCACTCCTCCACACAGATCTTCTCTAGATCAGTCAGGTTTCTGGGCTGTCGCTATGAAACACGGAGTTTGAGCTCCCTCCAAAGATTCTCTATTGGGTTTAGGTCTGGAGACTGGCTAGGCCACGCCAGAACCTTGATATGCTTCTTACAGAGCCACTCCTTGGTTATCCTGGCTGTGTGCTTCGGGTCATTGTCATGTTGGAAGACCCAGCCTCGACCCATCTTCAAAGCTCTAACTGAGGGAAGGAGGTTGTTGCCCAAAATCTTGCAATACATGGCCCCGGTCATCCTCTCCTTAATACAGTGCAGTCACCCTGTCCCATGTGCAGAAAAACACCCCCAAAGCATGATGCTACCACCCCCATGCTTCACAGTAGGGATGGTGTTCTTGGGATGGTACTCATCATTCTTCTTCCTCCAAACACGGTTAGTGGAATTATGACCAAAAAGTTCTATTTTGGTCTCATCTGAAGACATGACTTTCTCCCATGACTCCTCTGGATCATCCAAATGGTCATTGGCAAACTTAAGACGGGCCTTGACATGTGCTGGTTTAAGCAGGGGAACCTTCTGTGCCATGCATGATTTCAAACCATGACGTCTTAGTGTATTACCAACAGTAACCTTGGAAACGGTGGTCTCAGCTCTTTTCAGGTCATTGACCAGCTCCTCCCGTGTAGTCCTGGGCTGATTTCTCACCTTTTTTAGGATCATTGAGACCCCACGAGGTGAGATTTTGCATGTAGCCCCAGTCCGAGGGAGATTGACAGTCATGTTTAGCTTCTTCCATTTTCTAATGATTGCTCCAACAGTGGACCTTTTTTCACCAAGCTGCTTGGCAATTTCCCCGTAGCCCTTTCCAGCCTTGTGGAGGTGTACAATTTTGTCTCTAGTGTCTTTGGACAGCTCTTTGGTCTTGGCCATGTTAGTAGTTGGATTCTTACTGATTGTATGGGGTGGACAGGTGTCTTTATGCAGCTAATGACCTCAAACAGGTGCATCTAATTTAGGATAATAAATGGAGTGGAAGTGGACATTTTAAAGGCAGACTAACAGGTCTTTGAGGGTCATAATTCTAGCTGATAGACAGGTGTTCAAATACTTATTTGCAGCTGTATCATACAAATAAATAGTTAAAAAATCAAAAATTTTGATTTCTGGATTTTTTTTTTTTTGATTATGTCTCTCACAGTGGACATGCACCTACGATGACAATTTCAGACCCCTCCATGATTTCCAAGTGGGAGAACTTGCAAAATAGCAGGGTGTTCAAATACTTATTTTCCTCACTGTACGTGTATTCAAATGCAGGGATTACTGCAAAGGCCACCTTTTTAAACATAGGAAACTGCATGGTAAACTCATTACACTACTGGCTAGATATTTAAAATTAATTATTATAGTTTAATCAGAAATATACAATTATTTTGTAGACATGCGGCTATCGATCTTCTGGGTGCCACTAAAAAATAGCTTTGCATGCCCACCTTGGCACACATGTCTTAGGGCATTAGAGTGTGTAAAAACCACCTTATCTGAACTCAACAATATGTACAATCAGCACTATGCCCACCACAACATTACATGTTTTAAATAACATCACATGCATGCCCTTATGGTAACTAAGACCTGTTTAACAAATCAAATAATTTGACTACCTTTTAACCTTGTGTTTGAGAAATTACTAATAATATTAACCACTTAAGGCCTGGGCCTAGAGATAAATGACAGCCGGATGCTGGTTTTGTTATCTTGAGTGGAAGTCATATGACGTCTTCTCAGGAAGCACTGATCGCACGGCTGGGCAGCGGCGCGATCCGTCACCAACCGTGACTGATCAGGGTACCGTCTCGCTGCCGGTACCATGTGACCACCATGATGAATCACAGCAGGTCACATGACAGTTGTACACAATGGAGGGCTTTCTTTCATTCCATCCAATGTGTACAACTGTGTTGCTAGCTGTGATTGGTCAATTTGATCATGTGGTACAGACAGGGCCAATCACAGCCCATCTGTACCATGTGATTAGCTTTTTTTTTTTTTCTGAAGTCACCAGTCAGTGTCCCTGATCACCACCACACCAGTTATATGATGATGCTGTACTACACTGGTGACAGTATGTAAAAAACAAAAAACAATTGTCAATTTTATTCTTTAATTTCTTTATTTTCCCCAAAATTATGACAAAAAAATTGCCCGGTATTGAAGTGGTTAATATAAAAGAACTTGGTATCACTGCATTTACACTTTACCTGCAGGTGCTTGCTTCACAGATAAGACCAATACACAGTTAGCCCATTTAAAAAAAATGTTCAAAAGGTTAAAGTGTTTTTTTTTTTGGGATGCTGTAGGGGATTGGTTACGACCATTTGATTTTATTTTGTTTGTGTCCCATCGGGAAGATTTCTCCGCACTTTGATTTCCAGGAACACAGCAAGAAGTAAGAGGATATCTCTCCAAAGCAAGGGGTATCCCCTAGTTGTCACCAGAAAATGTTTACCCACTAAACAAATGTTTTGGATTTCCTTAAGCTTCAATATTTATTTCATATTTTTATCAGTTATTATTTTTAGATTACAGTGTGTGCATAGTTGTTTCGCTACTGCTATTTGTTACCACCTGCTATTGTTACTAGCTTTGTAATTACTGAATCCAAGCCATACACATCTGATGGAATTCAGGGTAGCTTTCCCCTGATACCCATAGCTCATTTAAATGAGCTTTATTCTGACAGGACATTACAATATGAGCTATACTATAATGTGCTATCATGTTATAGTACATTATAATCAAATAGGTTGCAGGCAAGGTAAATCTGTATTAATGGCTGCAGCCAGGAATGATTGCAGAGCTATTAGCTGTGGCCGTCAGTAATGGAGAGTTGTAAGCAAAACGTGACACTCTATGGAATCACAACATGCTCTATATATGGCAAAAGTGTAACCATATATAACACAATCCCATAGCAATACCATTGTAAGGCCCTCTAGCTCTGCAAATTCCATCTTAAAGTTAATATAATGGTTGTACAACAGTGTGGTAGTAGTTATACCTTTAGATTAAATGTGTGGCCTTAAGGGTATTTTAGGTAGATTGCAAATGTTGGGGAAAAACTCAATTGGGAATAATAACTGTTTCTATACTCTTTATATTCTGTATATAGACAACATCATTTGTTATAATTGAACCATCAATGTTTAAATATCAAGACAAAAGATGTTTTTGATAGATTTTTTTAAGTATCCTTTTATTTTTTTGCAAAGTCATTTATTTTTTCAAATAATACAAATAAAGTCATTATAGTTCAACAAAATGTGTCCCATTAAATGCAGTTTAAAACAGATAAATAAATGTCATGTTTTCTGTCAAACACATTGGTGTACAAATGTAATAAAAATATGTAGTCAGAGTGCTGAACTGCATTTTCCACAGAACACAACAAAAGTAAAATAAAATAAAATTCAACACTGTTGTAGTTAAGACAATAACAAAGTAAAAAAAAAAAAAAAAAGATCCTTCATAAGAATGGAATTGTGCTCGTTCGTTTTACCAAAATCTGCTGCTTCGTTCAGGCAACTTGGTCGCTGTAAATAACCAATCCTTAAACATCAAGGTGCATCTTGTCCAGAAACAGCGAGACAGTGGGGGTAAAGGCAGTGCAGGCAGCTTCCAGATAACATTTCCAGCTCCTCAAAGAGCCATTTATAAGAAAGCTAAATAAGCAGAACACTGAAGTTTTCATTGTATATATACAAATATAGAGGAACAATGTCCATTGTTCTTGTTGAGATGAAGGTGAAAAGTTTTTTTTCTTCTTTCATTTGCTTTCATTGCCTTGCTGAAATGGTCACACAGAATTTAAATATTCCAAAGCCACTTCATAGCAGAATTTGTATTGATCCTGAAACAGAAGAGAATACAAATTTTCCAATCATGAGGGAAGACTGGTAAAGCAGATAGGTGAAATCTTGGCATAATGAAACTTTTCATCTTTGTTAGGACTATTAGATCTGTATGGATGGAATTATTTGCTCCGGCTTGTGAAAAATACAGCTAGATGAAGGTCCTATTGATGCTTACAAGGATCTGGCAGATGATGAGCTCTCTGTGGCTATATGTGGATACAAAGCCACGGTTTAAGGAACCAAATTCTGTCACTGATCATAATAATATTTAGTAAGATGCTCAAGTCATTACTACTGTAGATTAACAAGTTTTACTAGCAGATATCAAATAATGTCCAGAAAGCTTCTTTGATACCTACTAAAGGGCTTCACCTTGCACTCCATGGCTTACCACGGTAGCATCAACTTCCTAGTTGCTCTAATGCCGCGTACACACGATCAGTCCATCCGATGAGAACGGACCGATGGACCGTTTTCATTGGTTAACAGATTAAGCTGACTGATGGTCCGTCACGCCTACACACCATCGGTTAAAAAAACGATTGTGTCAGAACTCGGTGACGTAAAACACAACGACGTGCTGAAAAAAAATACGTTCAATGTATCCAAGCATGCGTTGACTTGATTCTGAACATGCGTGGATTTTTAACCGATGGTCGTGCCTACTAACGATCGGTTTTGTCCTGTCGGTTAGGAATCCATCGGTTAATTTTAAAACAAGTTGGATTTTTTTAACCGATGGTTAAATAACCGATGGCGCCCACACACGATGACCGATGAAAACGGTCCATCAGACCATTCTCATCGGTTTAACCGATCGTGTGTACGCGGCATGACTGTAAATGGTATGTTGCATAACTACTTCCCTGGGTTAACCTGATGTAGGAAGACTGAATGCATTGGTCAAGTAATGTTATGGAATGGGAGAAGGGCAGCATGAGTATGGCAGTCTTGGGCTCTGATAAAAGAACAGGTTTATCTTAAATTAACAAAAGTTAAAGAACAACTCCAGGTAAGCAGCTAAATAAGCAGCTGATATAAGGACGGGAACTGTTTTACAGATGAAAGAATTTGCAATTCTGTGAACTAGGAACTCTAGGCAGAAAACAGGAGCTTCACCACTTCCACTACATCTGCAGTACAGATTTATCAAGACAGACCCTCAGGTGCTGATTTGGTAATAAAGGAGGAGCAGCAAAGTGGTTCTAGAGCCTAAACATTTTGGGCCAGATTCACAAAGGACGTACGCCGTCGTAAGTCCGAAAGTGCGCCGTCGTATCTATGCGACTGATTCATAGAATCAGCTACGCCTCACTGTTTCCAAGATACGACCGACGTAAGTCTCCTACGCCGTCGTATCTTGGGTGCATATTTACGCTGGTCGCTAGGGGCGCTTCCGTAGATTTCTGCGTTGAATATGCAAATGAGCTAGATACGCCGATTCACGAACGTACTTGCGCCCGGCGTATTAATATACGCTGTTTATGTAAGGCGTACGACCGGCGTAACTTTACCCCTCATAAAGCAGGGGTAAGTCATGTTAAGGTATGGACATCGGAACAATGTCGTATTTTACGTTGTTTGCGTAAGCCGTACGTGAATGTTGATGGGTGTAGGTTACGTTCACGTCGACTAAGCAGGGAGAAAATTCGCCATGATACTGAGCGTGTGCCGTTCGTTAGGCGCGTCATTTACGTGGGGTCATGATTCATTTCCATACAACACGCCCCCTACCAGCCTACTTTAAATTACGCAGGCTTACGCTGGCCCATTTACGCTACACCGCCGCAACTTACAGAGCAAGTGCTTTGTGAATAGTGCACTTGCCTGTCTAAGTTGCGGCAGCGTAGCGTAAATAGGATACGCTACGCCCGCACAAAGATGCGCCCAGATACGTGAATCTGGCCCTATGTACCTTAATGCATTCCTTACATAAAGGTAAAACATGTTTAGGCATCAGCATCCCCCTTTTTACTTACCTTAGCCCTCATTCAATTCAGCGAAGTGCACGTCTGCAGCTTTTCTCTCCTCTCACTTTTGGGTTTCACTGGCTTTGCTGAGGCACCGGGAACTATTGGCTCCCAGTGCTATCAATCAAAGCCAGTGATAAGGAAGCGGGGCCGAGTCCCGCTGTCTGCATCAATCGACGCATTATTTTCCTGTACTTTTTTTGAACTTGTCTTCTGATTTGTTACATTTCAATAAACAAATTTGACAAGAAAAAAATAAAAAAGTACCTTTACAATCGCTTTAAGATTCAGCAATTGTGAACTACAACAAAGCCTGATAGGTTGCAAAAACAGGCCCTCTTTCTCTCAGGCTAAAAGCTACAGTGAATTGGGATTATAGAATGGCTCATATCAAGACAAATTCAGGTATGTACATTTATTTAAATTTACAAATATATATAATGATTCCCTAAGCAAAACATAACTACATTATTTTGTGTTTTTGTGTCTGCCTAGACTTCAGCTTTTTGGCATACTAGTGATACAAAAAAGAAAAATCTACTTACTTTCCTCAGTTTCCTATAAAGTTACAGTTAGGGAATAGATTTTGCATTGAATCGCACATAGCATATAAAATAATGTTTTTTTTTTAACTTCCAGCCACTTTATTACAGTATATATGGCTCAGTATACATACTTTGATTCTAACTTTATTTTCCACATGAAAAATGTACTTTCTGATTCTCATCTTGCTTGGCAAATGTTATATAAAATTGTGATATGTCCACGTTCCTGTTTGCTTTAGCTGAAGCCCTTTATTGCACAGAGAGTACAAAAATTCAAATGTGGGAATGTCAATTTTGAAGCTTTATTAGAACACCAGAAAAAAACAGTTCAGACATCTGTCAAAACGATTTATCTCTGTACACAGCAACTCATGAGACAACTGTAATGTCACTATGGCTGAAACTAATGCTGATTATGCAAAGTTGACAAAATCAGTGTTACCGTTTACTATATTTGGGATTTAATACATCTCAGATATGATTTGGTTATCTCGGCCATATCTTACAGCATTATTCTTCAAGACACAAACTGCTTTAACCACTTGCTTTAACCACTTGCCGACCAGGTGATTATTCATTATATGGCGTCAGGTCAACACAATCCCGCGAACCGTCGCAGCTGTACGTCGGTCCCTTTAAGCGGGATAGCGGGCGCGCGCCCACTGCAAATCGGGGGTGCGAATGCTCATGACCGGTGGACGTAATGACCGCTGACCACGAGCGATCGCGGGCATAAGAGGCAGAACAGAGACGTGTGTGTGTAAACACACACATCCCAGTTCTGTGAGGAGAGAAAGATTGTGAGTTCCTACAAGCTGAGAACCACAATCTATCATCTCTTATAGTGAGTCCCATCCCTCACAGTTAGAACACACACATAGGGAACACAGTTAACCGCTCGATTTCCCCTAGTGTTAACCCCTTCCTCGCCAGTGACATTTTTACAGTAATCAGTGCATTTTTATAGCACTGATCGCTGTATAAATGCCAATGGTCCCAAAAATGTGTCAAAAGTGTCCGATATGTTGCAGTTCTGATAAAAAGATTGCCGTCATTACTAGTAAAATAATAATAATAATAACAAAGTCATAAATCTATCCCCTATTTTGTAGATGTTATAACTTTTGCGCAAACCAATCAATATACACTTTTTGCGATTTTTATTACCAAAAATATGTAGAAGAATACATATCGGTTTAAACTGAGGAAAAAAATTAGCTTTTTTAAAAAAAACTTGGGGCTATTTATTACAGCAAAAAATACAAAATATTGTGTTTTTTTTAAAACTGTCGCTATTTTCTTGTTTATAGCGAAAAAAAAAATTAAAACCGCAGAAATGATCAAATATAACCAAAAGAAAGCTCTATTTGTGGGAAAAAAGAACGTCAATTTTGTTTGGGTACAGAGTTGCATGACCGTGCAATGGTCAGTTAAAGCGACGCAATGCCGTATTGCAAAAAATGTTCTGGTCATTGAGCAGCCAATTCTTCCGGGGGTGAAGTGGTTAAAGGCAAGGTAATGTGCACACCACCAAAGCTGGTCATAGACTGCAAAGAGCCCTGCAGAGATAAAACATTATCAACCTTTTAACAAGCTAATGTATCTTGCTAGAGTGCTGCCCAACAAGACCAAAGGATGGACTTACTAAAGCAAAATAGACTGTGGGATTGATTTACTGGAGAGTGCAAAATCTGGTGCAGCTCTGCATAGAAATCTGACACTAGTTATTTTGGGCAAAGCATAATGGAACAAACTGAAGTTAGAAGTTGATTGGCTACCATGCACAGCTGTACCAGATTTTGCACCCCCTGTTTTAGTAAATCAAACCATTTGTACTTTGCAAGTGCAGTTGCACTCCTTTTTCCCAGAGCTTATAGTAAAGGTGGTAAAGTTCGACTTTGTAAAATATACCCAATCAAAGTGCAAGGAAACACCTCTGGGCCCTTCACCCCACCTTTAGTTGTCCTCTCACCTGCATTAATAGACCTCACTAGATTAGAGAGGTCACAATGCTCTTTAGAATGGTAATTAGACACTACTCTACCTGTTTAGCAGTTTCGATCCTTGAGGAATGGTTTTCGGGATTACAGCAGGAATCTTCTAATGGACTTTTCCTATTTTCACGAATCTACTAGATATGGACTATATTTTATTGATTTATATTGCTATTGATCTCCACCCTTTTTATTGATTTTCACAGATTTTTATTGGTTTTCATTTTTTTTATATATATATTTATTATATATTGTATATGCATATTTTTAGCTGATTAGCAGATCTATTGATTTATTTGAGGGATAGCGTTGTACAATTTATAGCCTATAATAACACAACATTACATAAAAATATCAATTTTATTATACAAAGTAATACAAATTCAGTAAAAAAAATAGTATAATAAAATAGATTTTTATGTAATATTGTGTTATGCGTTTTAGAACACTGGTAAGGTATAATTAAAGGTCCCATTCTTTTCAGCTTTTTTACAATCCCACGCAATTATAGGGATGATACCTACCAGTGTTAGTGTGATTAATACAGTACTGAATTGGGCCGTCACTATTTAATAGCTTTACCACATTTACTAAGCTCTGGAGAAAATTAGTGTAACTGCAGTTGCCACGCGCACTGTGGCCCAGATTCACAAAGCACCTGCGCCGAGGTATCTCAAGATACACCGTCGTAAGTACAAATGTGTGCCGTCGTATCTATGCACCGACCCACAAACTAAGATACGCCT
Source organism: Rana temporaria (assembly GCF_905171775.1). Lineage (NCBI taxonomy): Eukaryota > Metazoa > Chordata > Amphibia > Anura > Ranidae > Rana > Rana temporaria. The sequence continues at coordinate 291,765,762 of NC_053493.1, forward strand.
AAAAATAGGCTTCATCCGACCGACGTAACTTGCCTATGCCGGAGTATCGTGGGCGCATATTTACGCTGGACGCATGTGGCGCTCCCATTGATTTTCTATTCAAATATGCAAATGAGGGAGATACGTCGATTCACGATCGTACTTGCGCCCGGCACAGGCTACGACTGGTGAGTGGAAGTTGTACGTACAGCGTAAAGTTATGCCCCATAAAGGAGGTGTAACTCAGCAGCATCCATGCAAAGGGCTGCACCAGGGAACACAAGCCGTTGTATTTTACGTCGTTTACGTTGGACGTGAATATGGCTGGGCGTAGGTTACGTTCACGCCGTAGGCAGTGATCCGTCGTATCTTAGGGAGTAGATCCGACGTGATTCTGAGCATGCGCACTGGGATGCGTCCATGGGATGGGGCATGCGCCGTTCATTATACGTAGCTGTCTGAGACGCAGCCCATCATTTGCATGGGGTCACGCCTAATTTGCATGGCTCACACCCACTTCCATATATGCCGGCTTACGCCTAGGAAACCCAGCGCAGATTTGGCAGCACTGGCTTTGTGAATCCAGTGCTTGCCTCTCTGTGCTGCGTCGGCGTAGCGTAAAGAAAATACGCTACGGTGGCATAAATATGCGCCGCTGTTTGTGAATCCGGGCCTGTGTCTTTAGTAAATCCACCCCCATGAATGGTCCAGACAGATTATTCTTCATATTTGCCATGAGTTCCCTATCCATGCAAGGATTGTGCACATTTGATTCGTCATTGAACAGACTGTTAGATCAGGGGAAGAATATCCCCATTAGTCATATTCAGCATTAACTTGATAAGAACATCTGATTTACCCTATGTAACCTCAATATGCTGGAGCATCTGGAGTATTTTAGTACTATTTTTTCTTTATGTGAAATGTACAGGGATACTGGTAATGTTATATGACCCTAAGGCCTTGAAAGATGTCATATAAAAGCAACAAGATAAAAATCTGACATTATAGTGAAGATCCTGTTGATTATATTTCCATTCTATGAGGGGCTGGAGTAGATACAATGACAAGGGGATAGCACATTATCTTCAATTATTTCCAGATTTTAGGTTTAGTATGTGTTAGTTTAATGTGGCCATTTGTGTCGCAGATGGGCTCCTTATGGACTATGTTGTAAAAAGACACTGCTTTTGGCTATAATCAGATAAAATCAAATTAAAAAAACAAGTCAGCTCTCAGTGTGCTACATACTATTTGTTTTCTCAGCAGATGTTATAATAGTCTCTCCTACAAGATTAAAACTTCAATAACACATTTGAACCTCCAAAAATTTCTACAAATGTACTTGTTTTGTCCAAAAAAACTAAAATAAAGGTCACTCGCTGGGAACCAGGCAGGCATTACAATGAAATCAAGCTGAAAAACGAAAAGCAATATAGTGCAGATGGGATTGACTCTTATTCTGGCCAGATTCTGGCAGGTTTCAAAGTCCTAAGAATCTTCAGATGTGTGATCATTTTATCCAGCTTACCCTTTTTCCAAGGGAACCCTGAGGATGTTGCAAGTTAAAATAATGGAGTATATTGGATTTTTATAGAAGCTGATTTGAAAAGTTTACGTGTAAATGGGCTATATAGTTTTTGTGTGGCGACATGTGGTCTTTGTGGCTGGTAGTGTTTCTCTGGAGGAAGAGATATGCATTTAGGTGTCTGTTTATGAAGCAGTGAAATATATTCACTGCTTCATTCGCCGGCATTCACAGTGGAGATCTATCTCCTCTGTGTGCCTGTTTATGAAGCTTTGTAGATCGATTCACCCTCGGAGGAGTGAAGCGATCTACCAACGCTTCCAACACTGGAGAACGGCCCCTGATACTGGAATCTCGTGAGACTTCACGAGATTACAGTACCAAAAATTCACAGAAACATCTACGATGTCAGTTTATTAAGCAGTGATAAATAATCACCGCTCAGTACACTGACAGACGGGTGGTTAATGTTAATAAAATAATAAGTCCCCCTGCATAATATATATATGGATACACACACATACATTGTATATACATGTTTATACACACACATATATATATATACACACATGTATACACATAAATATTACAAGGGGACATGGTTACAGTGTTGGGGGGGGGGGTCTGAACGCGGTAGAAGGAAGTTAAAAATCTTCCTCCTTAGATCCCCTGGGATTCCCTCTTCACTCCCCGATTCTCCACCTCTGAGCTGGTGAATCGGGGTGTGAATCCTGACACAGATCGCCAGTAAAGCGCTCAGATTGCAGCTTCATAAACTGCCGTTACTCAATGAGGATTCTCAGTGTGCGGAGATAATTGGCGGGAGAACATGTTCAAACACTTCTCCCCCGATTATCTCTGTTTCATAAACTGTTTATGGACTGTGATCAGTGGCGATCCTTGGATCACCGCTTCAAAAACGGACACCTTAGGCAGTGTTGTCTCCCAATATTCCTGTGGTACCTCATTAGTAAGTGACCCTTGACTGAGATTTTTTCGGACAAACTAGTAACACTTTTGAAATTCTTAAACGCAAAGGTCCCAGCATTGTATTTGCACTTAAAACTATCCCTTTATGCACAGTCCAAAGCCAAATCAATACAATAATATCATATGAAAAAATCATTATGTCTGAGGATGACAAAGTAGAGCAATTTAATAAAATCTGGCAAGCATTGATATTGGCTTCTATCTTCCCTTTGCATCATAGGTCCTAATGATATTTCTCCTTAACACCCTCCATATGCTTGATTAGCCTTGTGTATTAGGTATTGCTAGGCTGGTCTTGCTTATTAATGCTATGTGATTTTCTCCGTCCCACACTCCGCTCCCGTCACACTCAGTTTCTTTGAGCACCCAGAAGGGTAATATTGGCAGTCACAGCAGTCGTTCCAACTTGAAATAGCTAAATACAATTTTTAAACATAAAAATGGTCCCTGCTGACCATGTTAATACTTTAATGTGTTTACAGTAATGTTGATAATAATCACATGCTGACACACCTTCATGTGTAAGAAAAGTCAAAGTCTTAGTGTTGGGTAGAACATACTGTTATAATGTTTTCCTGTAAATGCTTGCTTTTTTTTTGCATATTGATTTGTTAAGTGTTAAAATTAACTATTGTATCACTATTGAAGTATTCCTTGAACAGGTAGTTTAAAATGGTGGCATTAATGTAAATAAAAAACATCTGGAAAAATTATAATGAGGTATGATGTTAATATTGTGTATCCCTATATTGCTGTTTTGAGACATATACATTGCACTTATATGTTTATATTGCCCTTTTGTCTGTTAACCATATAGGTACTACAGAAAAACAAACAACTACTCCAGCATTTAAACGGTCGGTCCCCAGACCATGATGCTGTGTGGTGTCTGTACTTTCTCTGGTAAAATGCTTCAACGATGCTGCCCTCCTCTGACTGGGGAATCCACATGCTGAGTACATTACACAAGGTTTATTGATCAAAGAAATCAAAAAGTCAAATGAATAGTCAAAGGACAGGCATGACAAAAAATCTGCTGGTTAACAAATGTTGCAACATGTGATTAAACTATAGCAATGCTGTCAGGCTGATGCGTTTCGGGGATGCATCCCCTTTCCAGAGCCTGTTGGCATTGCCATAGTTTGGTCACATGTTGCCACACTGTTTGACCAGCATGTTGCCATGCCTGTCACATCTGTCCTTTGTGAGTATTCATTTAGCTTTTTGATCAATAAACTACTTTGGGTAATGCACTAGGCGTTTGCACCCCCCCCCCGTGCGTTTTGTTTTTGTATATAGGTACTACACCAGATGACTTTCCCCATTTACTGTTCATTCATGCTTATACTATTTGCATAAATTCTGTTTTTCTGTACTTGCATTATGTTTAAACAGATAAAACATGGGGAAATATGCATGTATTTCAGAGATGTTACTATTTTTTTTTAATATTTTGCTTTGACATACACTTTAGGCTGGGTTCACACTATGTGCGGCATGGGGCACAGCAGGGGTCCGGTGCGTTTCCGTTCACCATTTCACATCCAAATTTTTGCCTAAATTCAGACCTGAAACTGAGCCAAAGACACACGGGACCCCTCTGCTGTGCGCTCCGTGCCCTCCACCGGAGTTGTGTGAACTGGTTCCCTTGACAGCCAGTCACACCCTCCTGTCATGCGAATTGGATGCGGGGGAAACCCATGCTGGTGTGTTAACTATGCTGTGTTGGACACACAGGAGTTGATTTGCAAAAACTGAAGAGTGCAAAACTTGGTGAAGTTCTGCAAAGAAATCAATCAGCTTCCAGGTTATATTATCAAAGCTTGAACAAGCTGAAGTTAGAAGCTGGTTGGTTACCATGCACAGCTGCACCATATTTTGCACTCTTTTTAGTATATCAACCACACTAACCAGGAAAACGACTCACGTCATCATTAGTTATCTGTTTAGCCCAGTTAGGCTGGATTTAAAATTAGGAATTCAAGTACTGCTTTTTTCTGGATTAATTAGCGACACAAAATACGTAGTGAATACATAAGGCAGCAGAGTGCTTGCTAATAAAAAAAAACATTGGGTAGAATGACTAAATCGAACAAGACACAAGGCAAACGATGACAAAACTGGAAAATGATAGTGTTGTTGTCTCAGCGATGTATTTGTGTAGACGTACAGTTACTAATAGATCTGCTTAAAGAGTGATGCAAAACCTTCAGAGTTCAATGAACAAATTATAAAATGTAATTACTTTTGAGAGGGACAATTGACAAATGCTTGCATACATACAGTATTTCATCGGGGGCACACAAACACCTACGTGTAGGGATACAGAAGACTGCGCCTCATTACATTAGCTTCTATTTGCATTAACGAATGCAGCTACAATTAAATACAATATTCCTCAAGTTAAAATAAAAGCTGGCTAGCTGGGAAAACGCATAAAAAATGTATAATTTAAAAGTCTGGAAATTCATTTTCACAATGTTGCTTTTTGCAAGCATACAGATGCGCTCTGTGGGAAGAATATTAAGCATTGTTCACAATTCAATCTTGGAAACTAATGAGAAAAGTACTGATCTGGGTACTTTGCGGATAAAGGAAGCATACAAGCTCTGAGAATGTGAAGAGTTCCTGAGCAGAGATAAACAGATGCCAGGTTCATGGTTCACAATCAGAACACCATCTATTGCCTTCTCATACAACTAGTCTCTGGCAACATGGAAATAGAATTACTATAGTGCTGGAGCCATGCCAGTAATTTGCCATTATACTCAGTGACATTATGTTATGCCTAGGTATTTGTTAGCATGCATTAATTGAATAGATGGCTTATATTTTGAATAGGAATGTGGCGCATTGTGATTCAAGCAAAATAGATGTGCTTCCAGAGACATAGATAATAAAAAGGAATTTTATTTTTATTTTAAATTTTCTGCTCTCTCTCCTTTCAGTTTGCCGCTGCAGTGCTGCTATTAATGAATGTTTTTAGACAAAAGAAAGTACTGGTGGACTGAGAAATCAATGATCTTTTGAATTTGATTAAAAAAAGGCTTTTGAAACAACCCATACCAACAAACAGGATCGAGATTTAACTAAAAATGTAATTTAACACTTGAGAAGGCAAACCTGGTTGTAGCACACTGCCTAAATGTTTCTGAACTAATAACACTAAATAATTCTTGAATTGGTATACTGATTGTAGAATTGTGCTAAGAAGAGATGATGGAGAAGGGAGATAAATATCTAACCATGAGTTACATGGAAATCTAGAACTTTTATCATGTAATAATAATAAATAATAGTAAATAAAATAATACATTTAAGGAACAAATGAATTAGGGGAATCCAGCAGCACTATAGGTTACAGGAGAAGCGATGGGAGCACATGATCAGTTTTTCATCTTGAATAAAGTAGTTCCAAGGGCTAATGTAGTAATGCTTCCATAAACAGAACTCTCCCTTTAAAAGAACTGTGTTGTTACTCATAAACATACATGTATAATGTTGTAATTGGTTTTGGTATGTTCACATAACCCACAGCAGCCTCAAAAGACCAGAATGGCTGCCTTAAGCTTAGTACACACTGGTCAAATGTTGGGCGGCATCAGCCGGTTCAATAGAAACTGACCAACATTCGGCCCGTGTGTACTGGAGCCGATCCGACAGAAACCAGCCATTCGGCCTGCTTCTGTTGAAGGAGCATGACTGAAAAGGCCTGATAGCACTGACCAGGGTAATCTGGGGGGGACTCCCCCCTGTAAGAACAAAATAGCACAGCAGGGGAGATTGATGTACTAACGTTGGATAGTTAGAGCAGTGGCTCCTTCTGAGCAGTCAGTTTTCTTTTGTTAAACCAAAAATAAACTAGTTGTATGTACTAGGCTTTTGAAAGAACCCATACCAACAAACACGATCGAGATTTAACTAAAAATGTAATTTAACACTTGAGAAGGCAAACAACGGACCTGGTTGTAGCACACTGCCTAAATGTTTCTTCCTTTAAAAGAACTGTGTTGTTACTCATAAACATACATGTATAATGTTGTAATTGGTTTTGGTATGGTCACATAACCCACAGCAGCCTCAAAAGACCAGAATGGCTGCCTTAAGCTTAGTATACACTGGTCAAATGTTGGGCGGCATCAGCCGGTTCAATAGAAACTGACCAACATTCGGCCCGTGTGTACTGGAGCCGTTCCGACAGAAACCAGCCATTCGGCCTGCTTCTGTTGAAGGAGCATGACTGAAAAGGCCTGATAGCACAGACCAGGGTAATCTGGGGGGGAGTCCCCCCTGTAAGAACACAATAGCACAGCAGGGGAGATTGATGTACTAACGTTGGATAGTTAGAGCAGTGGCTCCTTCTGAGCAGTCAGTTTTCTTTTGTTAAACCAAAAATAAACTAGTTGTATGTACTAGGCTTTAGTTTGGTTCTCCTGGTGTGCATATGCCCCTAAATATACAGGTACTTAAATCTAATTGATATTGCAGGATGTAAGTGCTGATTGACAAAGCAGGTCATTTTCATCATGTCTGCAAACTGCAGCCTTTGAATGTTCCTCTTCGTGGTAAGGACAGAATGACACAATGATATGTAGCATGACCTGCAGCAAGTTGCATAGAGCCCACGTTGTTTCACATTTCATGGCTAAAAGACATCCTACACCATCTAGCCCTTGCCTCTCCAGCCTTACTGTCCCTGGGCTACCCCTTAATTAATTATATTTCAGTTATTTAAATCGTGGAGGCCCAGCATATAACATGTAGTCATGCAAATGCAGCCTGCCAAGCAACTTCTACTCCTCCAGACTGACATGCCTCCATAACTCCTAAAATTCACAGCCCACTACCTGCATCATAGCTGAGGCTCTGGAGATGGGTGTTGAGGTGAGTTGTACAACACTCTGTTGGCCCCTCCCATCAGCCCTGATCTCCCTGCATTGAAAAGAGAAGTATTGATACCCATTGATTACATTACTGGGTCTAAAATAAGGTACTGTATGTAATGAAACCATTAATCTTTTATTTAACAATTTGTTAGCATGTTAATGAGAAGGGAAATGAGAACCTCTTAAAGGCTAAATATGAGCAAACTAATTTTCAGATTTGCATGATTGCAACAGCTGCCAAAAGCTGCTGTCATTTGTTCCATGTAAGGGTCGTTGGTGGGAACAAATGTATAATTTGGTGCTTCCACAGCTCAACAGGAATGTCTTTCTCAGTCCACTAGGGCAGGTCTTGATGTATAGGTGATAATACTGGTGGGATGTTTGGTAGTCATGTTTCTGCACTGTACTGCCATTATATTTCTTTGGGAGAATAGAGTGGTATGTTGCCAGTCAGAGAACGGACAAAAAAAGTTTGAAAGAGATCTAGTTTTATTTTTTTGCACATTTGACTAAATGTTTAATTTTGCCCAGAGTTGCTCTTTTAAAGGTGTGTCCAACCAAAACTTTTTTTTTCTTCTGAAGCCCCCTTGCAGCAACTTGTCTATGTGCATGCACTCGGGCAACTACTACGAGACGTTTCTCAGAGCACATTTCATGATTGTGACAACATTGGATTATGTGTGTGCAATTTGCATTGGCAGTAGTCGCTACTGGTAGAGCATGTGACCGGGTAACAATGCAAGAAAACAATTGGGAGACAGGAGCAAAGTGCCACCCTACAACAGGAAGTGTCTGTCTATTTGAATGAAAGCTGCAGTTTTAGAGAGATTAAAATAACTTTTAAAGTTATTTTAACAAACTCAAGTCTATGTAAGGCCTCGTACACACGATAGGTTAACCAGAGTACACCGGTCTGATGGACCGTTTTCATCGGTCAAAACCGACCGTGTGTGGGCCCCATAGGTTATTTAACCATCGGTTAAAAAAAAGCCAACTTGCTTTTAACCAACGGATTCCTAACCAATAGGTCAAAAACGATCGTTAGTAGGCACGACCATCGGTTAAAAATCCACGCATGCTCAGAATCAAGTCGACACATGCTTGGAAGCATTGAACTTCATTTTTTTCAGCACGTCGTTGTGTTTTACGTCACCGCGTTCTGACACGATCGGTTATTTAACCGATGGTGTGTGGGCGCGACGGACCATCAGTCAGCTTCATCGGTTAACCGATGACAACAGTCCTTCAGACCGTTGTAATCGGATGGACTGATCATGTGTACGAGGCTTAAGAGTTTAGTGATTTCTGAATACTTTTGTTTTCTTTATTTACCATGTGGTCTCATAAGGCCAAATACATGCAGTGAAATCACCTCCTCCATCACCTGATAGTGTTCAAGCCTATTGATTGACCACCAGGTCTGAGCACCATGCACCATGTGAAGTGATCACATGTTCCCCCATGCCCAGAAATACCTGGCATTTTGCAGTAGTAGCCATAGAAGCAGTAGCAGGGGGTGGGGGGGCTGGGGTCACTGGAAAGGTGAAAACAATTAGTGCAGGGATAGTGCTTTACACAGACACGGTCACTTTGACCTGCATGGGCAATGTAAAAATTTCTTAAATAAAAAAAAAAAAAAAAAAAAAAATTGGTGGTTAGATTGAATATATGAAAAGTTTTTACTCTGCTCTTGTGAAGTATTTAGAATTTGTTTCCATTATTTCTAGGTACAGAAACACAGCATTTTTATCACACACCTTGGAGTAAATTCCACAAGCCTTCAGGAGCTTTTTATTTGGATCCATTATCCTCGTGGTAAGAAAATTCTACTTGTTTTGTCAAGCATTTCCACAACATACAAGAATGCCTGCTGCAGCTGAGATAATGAAACATTTGTATTCAGTAGTAAAATGAGAAAAACTTACCAAGAGGTCCACCATGTTAGGTTTATTGTTCCTAAGTGTCTTCACAGCGTGGAATACGTCAACTGCCCTCTGGTGCTGAAGCATTTCACAAACAATACTAATTGCACAAAACGTTCCACTGCGACCACCTCCATTTCTGTGAAAAGAAGAGTTAAATGTGATTTAGCCTGAGTTTGCCGAGTGTTTCTGTGAAACTACAATCCCTCAAGTATCATATGAGCTTCACTTAGAACTCAAATTATCTAAATTATTGGGTTGAGTTCTATACACTGTCTGCAACTCAAACTTTTTATGTACAGCTTCTACCCTTCAAGAGGTGATAAAGAAACCAGCTACAGGGGATGTGATCATTAGAGACTGCGATTCTAAGACTACTTAGGAAGTAGCAATGGGGCAATCAGGACATATTTCTGTTGATGGTCTGTATTCAACTTGTGAGTAGTTCATTTACGTAATGGAAATGCTATCTAATACTGTTAAAGCTGAGTTCTGGGAAAAACATTTATTTTTATTTTTACATTTGCTGTGTAAATATAAACTACTTCTATTGATGCCTTTTCCAGCATGTGTGGCTGCTGTTAAATTACAGAAAACTCTTATTTTTCTTTAGCCTGTACAGTTCTGTAAGCAGAAAATATTGAGCAATGAGACTTAAAATTCCAGGAGGACATGCAGATGGATGCCATCCAATCACAGAACACCTTGTGTTCTGTAAAAATAATACAAGGTGTTTTTTGAATGGACGAGTTAGGCCGCATACACACGGTCGGTCAAAACCGATGGAAACGGACTGAAGGTCCGTTTCATCGGTCCAAACCGACCGTGTATGGGCCACATCGGTCAGTTATCCTTCGGTCCAAAAATTTAGAACTTGCTTTAAAATTAAACTGATGGACGCCTAACCGATAGGTCAAAACCGATGGTTAGTACGCAAAAGCATCGGTTAAAAACCCGCGCATGCTCAGAATCAAGTCGACGCATGCTTGAAAGCATTGAACTTCGTTTTTCTCTGCACGTCGTCGTGTTTTACGTCACCGTGTTGGACTCGATCGTTTTTTTAACTGATGGTGTGTAGGCACATCAGACCATCAGTCAGCTTCATCAGGTAAACCGATGAGAACGGACCTTCGGACCATTCTCGTCAGATGGACTGATCGTGTGTACGAGGCCTTAGAGAACTAACAACCAGCTATCAGAGCTATACTACAGCCAGGACTGTAAATTTGGCCATACACTAATCACATTTTGTTAGAAATGTTTCCATTTGATTTTCTAATTGTTAATCTCAAACTAACACATATCTAACAGTGGGCATTGTTTTCATTTGGGAAATCACTTCAAAATGGAATGTTAAAAGCAAATGAAGTTTTGAATTACTTTCAAATGGCATCCGCCAAGTCATTGAATATACTGAGAATTTTCGCGTGAATCTTCCTACAAATATTTGTATAAACATTCACTCAAAAATCTACTAGTATGGGTGGCCTTAAGCCCCGTACACGCGATCGGAATTTCTGATGGAAAAAGTCAGACAGACTTTTTCCATTGGAAATTCTGACCATGTGTATGCCCCATCGGAGTAATTCCATTGGAAATTCCGATGAATTCCATCAGGGTTTAGATAGAGAACATGTTCTCTTTTACTCCAATGGAATTCCATCAGAATTCCATGTGATTTTAGTCGGACAAAGGTTTGGTCATGTGTATGGGGCTTTAGCCTTAGCACTTGATGTTAGGTGCTTACAGTAACTTGTACAGGCTAAATAAAAGTGGGAGTATTCCCAAATGTAGCAGCAGCCACACGTGGGAGAAGCATCAGGAGTTCAGCTTTGAATTTATATAAAAAGACTAGAAACACAATATATTTAAAGAGTATGTAAAGGCAAAACATTTTTTATTGCTGTCTGTGTCCTTGTTACGGAGATTCACCCTTTATATTGGTCCAGGTGAGCATTATCCGCAAATATTCTGGTGACAGTTTTTCTTATTACAGGTATTTATAGCACCAACAATTTACACATACATGTATACTGTACAATCGCATCAGTCCTTGCCCTCAAAGAACTTACAATCTAAGTATTTAACTCACATTCATACATATGCATACTAGGGCCATATTAGACAATTAACCTACCAGCATGTCTTTGGAGTGCTGGAGGAAACCCATGAAGGAACAGGGATAACATGCAAACTCTAGGCATGTAGTGCTCTGGGTGGGATTTGAACCAACAACTCTAGTGCTGCCAGGCAGAAGTGCTAACTACTCAGCCACTGTGCTTCCTATGTTGATAACAATGAAAATTTGAGAGCTTTCCTTTTATTTCCTTACATTTCAAAAAAGGGAGTGAAGGGAAATTTTGCCAGTGGGAACACAGACACCAAAAGTAACCTGAAGTGCTCTAACCATTCCCTACTCTATAAAAAAAAAAAAGATAAACTCCAGTTTCACAGCTGATATTCATTTACTGGCTGCTGTTCTACCTGCTAAAGCATTTGTATTTCATAGTTACATTGTTAGGTTGACAAAAGACACAAGTCCATCTAATGCAACCATTCATTTCCATCTAGTCCAGAGATTTATACAGTCCTACCAGACTGTGCTGCGCTGGTGATCTCACTTTCTCTGCGTTTCTTTAACAACACAGCCTGTTGACCTCCCAACGTCAAACTGTTTCTAGACAGAGCAGGAGCAGCAACTGTCCGTCAAAGTCAAATCTTTTCTCCTTCTACTTGTCAGCATGTTCTTTGTTAGCACATATAGGATACATGTCTGGCCTGTAGCATTGCCACCTCCCTCTCTTATTCCACATACACATGATCGGTTAAACCAATGAGAATGGTCTGATGGACCGTTTTCATCGGTCAAAACCGATCGTGTGTGGGCGCCATCGGTTAGTGTCAGGGCGCAGACCTTCCACGGTCTCTTTCCCCAGTTGGTCCTGGGTGGAATCGAACCCAGGATCTCTCCATTGCAGGTCCAGCTCTTTTGTCTCTGAGCCACTGCTCAGTGCTATTCTGTGTGCTGTCCGTTGGAACCTGGTCCTGAACCTGTACTTCTGTGGACCAATCAGTGGCCAGTGCGGCCTATTTAAGCCAGCCCCTTCCCCTTTGCTAATTGCTGGTTTGTCATCAGTTCCTGTATGTGCTTTATCCCTTGAACTAACCTCTTGACCTGGATTACCTGATTGCTTGACTAGATACCTGACCTCGGCTCGTTTATCGGATTGCTGCCTTCTCTTACCCCTGACCCCGGCTCTGGACTTTGGACTCGCTTCTCTCTGTGAACCCTGATCCCGGCTTGAATCTCGGACTTGCTGCTGTCTCCATTCCCTGAACCTGGCTTGCTTCTTGGACTTCCTTATTCCTGCTCCTGATTGACTTTGCATTGGCTTCCGGCTTCTAACGTATCCTGTGGTTCGGGATCCCACACTTGTGATCTTCACCTCGGCTACTACCCAGCTACCCTCCGGTGCCGGTGCCTTCTGGTGCTTCCCTCTCTCTGTTTCCACCCTCGGAGGAAGGTTAGCGCCAGTCCGCAAAGGTGAGCCGTCCGCAGCATCTCGGTCTCGGTAAGTACGTGTCCTGATAGTACAAACCAGCCAGATGTCTGAGACCGACCGGGCGCGCTCACCTTTTGAGACCTTGTGCCAGCAGGTCTCCGCCTTGACGGACGCTGTGCAAAAACTTCAAGAAGGCTATCTCCAGATGGATGGCTGCCTACAACAACTTGCCATCCCACCTGGGCCATCTGCTGTACCTGCAGCCCCTCTTACTGGACTTCCCGCTCCTCAGGCCGCATTAACCCCAGCAGTTATGACCACGAACCCGGAACCCCGAGTACCCACTCCTGAACGCTTCTCGGGTGACCGTAGGAAGTTCAGAGCTTTCAAAAACGCCTGCACCCTTTATTTTGGTTTACAGCCCAGGACTTTTTGCTCTGAGGCGGTGAAAGTGGGATTTGTCATCTCCCTCCTCTCGGATTAACCCCAGGCCTGGGCCCATGGTCTAATGGAGCAGAGGAGTCCCGCTTTGGACACTATTGACAAGTTTTTTATTCACATGGCCAAGCTCTATGACGATCCCCTGCGTTCATCCACTGCTGAATCCACCCTCCATAATCTGAACCAGGGTAGACACCCAGTGGAGGATTACACCGCCGAGTTCAGGAAGTGGTCGGCCGATACTGGGTGGAACGAGTTGGCCCTAAAGTACCAATATCGCCAGGGTCTCTCCGAAGCCCTAAAAGATGAACTGGCACGTTCTGAAACCCCTGCTACGCTGGAGGGTCTGATCCAGTCCGCCACCCAGTTGGACCGACGCCTACGAGAGAGGCGTTCTGAACGTTTCCAGTCCAACCGTCTCAGCTGGACTCCGTCACGTCTGCCTTCGGTGCCCACACCTCCTTCGGTTTCACCAACTTCTTCATTACCTGATCCAGAGCCTATGCAGCTTGGCTTAGTACGTCCGCCCCTCACTCCGGAAGAAAGACTACGCAGGCGTCGAGCCAACCTTTGCCTTTATTGCGGTGGGGACGGCCACTTTTTGCGCACCTGTCCGGTGAGACCCTGTAAGTTGAAACCTGCACCAACCCTCAATTACCATGTCTCGCATCTATCACAGACTTACGTTGTGCTTTTCCTTTCCCTGCAGCTTCCGGAAGGGGCAACCCGCCTACCGGCGATCATTGACTCGGGAGCATGCAGCAGCTTCCTGGACTTGGTCCTGGCCCAAAAGCTGCGCATCCCTCACCGCACTAAAGATACTCACCTTCAAGTCCACCTAGCGGATGGGTCACTCCCCCGTTCTGGATTGGTTACACATGAAACACTTCCCCTGCACGTCATCTCTGATCTTGGCCATCAAGAACATCTTCGGTTGGACCTCATCCCATCTCCCATGTTCCCCATCATCCTGGGACTCCCTTGGCTTCAGCTCCATCAACCATGTACCAATTGGCTCACCAGAGACATCAGTTTCACGTCTTCTTTTTGCCTTCAGCATTGCCTGCTACCTCCTCCTGATTCTTGCTCCACCCTCATTAGCCCACCCCAAAACCTTCTACACGTCTCTCCTGCCTACTTGGGGTACAAAGACGTTTTTGATAAACAACAAGCAGATTGTTTACCCCCACATCGGCCGTATGACTGCCCTATTGATCTCCTGCCAGGCTCTGAGATTCCCTTCGGCCGTATTTTTCCCCTTTCAGAAACTGAATTAAAGGCCCTCAAGGCCTACATCGACGAGAATTTAGAGAAAAAATGTATTCGCCCCTCCTCTTCTCCCGCTGGGGCTGGGATTTTCTTCGTCGAGAAGAAGGATGGCTCACTCCGACCTTGTATAGACTAGGGAGCTCAATAAGGTCACCATTAAAAACCGGTATCCCTTACCACTCATCCCAGAGCTGTTCCAGCGTTTCCGCTCGGCCCGCATCTTCTCAAAACTCGACCTCAGAGGAGCTTACAATCTTGTCCGGATCAGGGAAGGGGACGAGTGGAAGACAGCGTTCAGATCTAGATTCGGACATTTCGAATACTTAGTGATGCCTTTCAGGCTTTGTAACGCCCCAGCCACTTTCCAACATTTAGTCAATGACATCTTTCGTCAGTACCTGGACGACTTCCTTGTTGTCTACCTAGATGACATCTTGATCTTTTCAGCTACGCTAGAATTACACCGGAACCATGTTAAAAAAGTACTTATGATACTCAGACAACACAAATTATATCTCAAAGCAGAGAAATGCGAGTTTGAGAAGACTTTAATACAATTCCTAGGTTTCCTTATATCCACTGATGGGGTTGCCATGGACCCCCAAAAGGTCAAGGCAATTCAGGAATGGCCGGCTCCTACAGATAGAAAAGGTGTCCAACGTTTTATTGGCTTCGCCAATTTCTATAGAAGGTTCATTGTGGGGTTCTCCTCCATTGTCTCCCCCATCACCAAGCTTACAGGTCAAGGGAATCGGTTCCATTGGTCACGGGAAGCTCAGGAAGCCTTCATTAAGCTTAAGTCAGTATTCTCTTCGGCACCCGTTTTACATCACCCAGATCCAACACTCCCATTCATCCTGGAAGTTGACGCTTCAGAGTCCGCCACTGGTGCTGTTTTATCTCAGAGACAGGGGCCAAAATCCCTCTTGCACCCAGTTGCTTACACCTCCCGGAAACTTACTCCGCCGGAAAAGAACTATGATGTTGGGGATAGGGAGTTGCTTGCTATCAAATTCGCATTGGAGGAATGGCGGTACTTACTGGAAGGAGCTATTCACCCTATCATAATTTTTACAGACCACAAAAACTTAGAGTATTTGCGTTCCGCTAAGCGTCTAAGACCCAGGCAGGCTCGCTGGGCCCTCTTTTTCACGCGGTTTAACTTCCACATAACCTATAGACCCGGTTCAAAGAACGGTAAAGCCGATGCTCTTTCAAGAATGTTCCCGGAAACACCTGATACTTCAGAACCCAGCACTATCCTGAACCCTCAAAACTTTTTTCTGATTGCTCAATCAGACTTCCTCAATTCTCTTAAATTGGCATCTCGCCAATGTACAGATCCGGAAACCTCTTCACTTGTAAAACGGGAAGATTTGTGGTGGTCTCGAGATAAGATCTTTGTGCCAAGGGAAGTAAGACAGCTACTCCTGGGTACCTTCCATGACCTCAAGATGGCAGGCCATTTTGGAACACGTAAGACCTCCGAACTAATTGCTCGATCCTTCTGGTGGCCTAAGTGGCGGCGTGACTGCAAAACCTATGTGGCCTCCTGTGTCCGTTGCCAACACAACAAGGGTCCTAACACCAGGGCCTGGGGTCTTCTCAAGCCACTGCCCATTCCGGAACGTCCATGGGCAGACATCTCAATGGACTTTATCGTTGACCTACCACCCTCTGAAGGGTTCACCACGATTCTAGTCGTGGTTGACCGGTTGTCAAAAATGGCACATTTTTTGCCCATGGTTGGCACGCCCTCAGCTTCCGATACGGCAATTTTTTTTTTTAAAGAGGTCGTTAGACTTCACGGAGTCCCCAAGAGTATCGTATCCGATAGGGGTACACAGTTCACATCCAAGTTCTGGAGGGAACTGTGTAAGTCCCTGGAAGTGAAGATTTGTCTGTCCTCGGCCTATCATCCGCAAAGCAACGGCCAAACGGAAAGAACTAACCAGACCTTGGAGCAGTACCTCCGTTGTTTCTGCTCAGTCTCCCAGAATGACTGGCGTTCACTATTAGTATCTGCAGAATTCGCATATAACAACTCCATTCATGCCTCCACAAATCAAACACCGTTTTGGGCAAATTATGGCTTCCATCCTCCCTTCTTACCGGACTCTATTCCCGAAGCTTCTGTTCCAGCCGTCCAAGAACGGTTAGTATCCATTCAACAGAATTTCTCAAACTTACAAGAGGTGATGCAGCGGGCTCAGGAGGACTTTAAGAAATTTTATGACAAAGGTAGAAGGGACTGTCCCACTTTTGAGGTGGGAGAGAAAGTCTGTCTGTCCGCCTCTAATCTAAAATTACCTGTTCCTTCACAAAAATTGGGCCCGAAATTCATCGGTCCTTTCGAGATTAAACGCAAGATTAATCCTGTAGCCTTTGAACTGGCCTTACCTGATTCTTACCGGATTCACCCCGTATTTCATGCCTCACTTCTTAAACCCCTGGTCCCGGATCCTTTCCAAGGGAGAGCGGAGCCTCCACCTCCACCAATAGAGGTTGAAGGAGAAAGAGAGTTTGAAGTGGAAGCTATCCTTAACTGCAGGAAAAGAGGGAGACAACTCCAATACTTAATTAAATGGAAGGGCTATCCCCCGGAGGACAGTTCATGGGAGCCTTCCAGAAACATTCATGCCCCTCGGTTGATTCGGTCCTTTCAGCGTGAACATCCTGAGTTAATGGACAGTTTGGGCGTCCGGAGTCCGCCCCTAGGGGGGGGCACTGTAAGGGCGCAGACCTTTCACGGTCTCTTTCCCCAGTTGGTCCTGGGTGGAATCGAACCCAGGATCTCTCCATTGCAGGTCCAGCTCTTTTGTCTCTGAGCCACTGCTCAGTGCTATTCTGTGTGCTGTCCGTTGGAACCTGGTCCTGAACCTGTACTTCTGTGGACCAATCAGTGGCCAGTGCGGCCACATACAGGAACTGATGACAAACCAGCAATTAGCAAAGGGGAAGGGGCTGATAGAAAAAAACAGTAAAGTTAGCCCAATTTTTTTGTATAATGTAAAAGATGAAGTTACGCAAAGTAAATAGATATCTAACATGTCACGCTTCAAAATTGCACACGGTACTTAAAAATCTCCATGGGGTCAATAAGATAACCGCTTCACAGCCGTTTTTTTGAATGCAGAGGCCGGGGCGTGACGTCATAAAATCGCGCCCAGCTTCCGACGATCATAGAGACTTCGGCGACCATCTGGTCCGCCGGAAATCTCTGTGATCACTATCCGGGGCCGGCGGATCCTGTCACCGACTCACCGATCGCACAGGTGAGTCGGTAGAAGCACCGGAGGGCGGCGGGAGGGGGGGCGTCTCCTTTTGCCGCCCGGAACAGCCGCTTTGATCGTTCCTATGGTGTAGGGAATCGCCTGCTGAAAATGCCGATATCTGAATGATGCCTGTAGCTTCAGGCATCATTCAGATATAGCCCCGCAAAGTCCAACAAAGCCCAGGACATCATATGATGTCCTCTGGGCATCAAGTGGTTAATTGTAGATATTCCCATTCACTGATATTCCATCCGTTTTTACCCCTTATATCCTGTAAAGATTTTATCCTACCCTGCTCCGTGATGTTCTTTATTTGTGCTGTTCCCATTTTGTTTCCAAACAAAGTCCCTTGCCCGGGGATAAAAAAATGTGTTTTCGTGAGTGCCATTAAAGGTGAACTAAGTCCATTTATTATGTCTATAAATAAAATCCCATATTTTAAATACGTTTTTGGTTATTTCATGTGTATCTGAGTCCAGTGTTCTGTGTTTTCGTTGTATCCATATATTTTTTGCAGTACTATTTTTCTTTTACTGCAAAAAAATAGCACTGTAAAAAAGTCACTTCTAATGAAAAATTTATGAGCTGTCACGGGTGAGGGAAAATTTACGAATGGGGAAATTTGTTTTAGTGACAACGGTTTTTAAGGGATTTCCCATTTGTTTGGAGAGATATCTTATTACCTCTGAAGTTCTAGGACAGAAAGTGAAGGGATCTCCCTGACGGAGAAAAATCTAAAAACAAACAAATGTGACAGGGTTCCCTACTCCACCCAAAACAAAATATGGGGTAGGAAACAATGCTTATGTCAGTGGCAAGAAAGGAGTTTCTTATCATTCAGCAATGGAAAAAAAAAAACAAGGTCTAAATGATCTTCAAATCCTCTAAAGCTGATACTTTCCTTCCATTTTGCCTTAGGCTTTTTGATTAGAAGCATCTAGGCTCCTAGGCTAGAGCTGACCTAATTTCAGTTCAGTTATGATCTGGACTAAGTTGTACAGTGTATGTTTTGAAGTTTTTCTTATTATTGTGACCATTTTCCTAAAGAATAAATCGCAGATTTAACCTTTTATGAGCTATAAGATTAGCAATAACAGTAGAAACATGCAAGAAGGAAATAACAATGCCAATTGGATGTTCCATATTCATCTCACTGTAGCCACTGTGCACAACATGTGACTGTAACATCAATAAATCTATCGTTAGTGGAATCCCAAATTGAGGAATTGAGAAAAACGTAAAAAAAAAAAAAAAAAATAGACGTTACTACATTCTGTGTGTGCATGCAAACATGAGCAAATGGGATTTTTGCCAACCCCCCCCCCCCTTTTTTTTAGAACTATGATCCCATAAAATTTGTATCATTGCAGGTACTGGATATCATTTTGGTGACTGTGGCTACTCCAGAAAACATATGAGGCAAATGTATGAGTGCTGGGCAAGGCCTGCCTGGGAGTACAAAACAGACCTAATATTCAAAGTGGTTCTATAGGCTGAAGGTTTTTACCTTCCATTCTATGCAGGAAGATTAAAAAAAAAACTTCTGTGCACAGCAGCCACCCCAGCCCTCCCTAATATTTACCTGAGCTCCCTCTTGATCTAGCAATATGCACAAGAGCATCGGCTCTCCGGGGACTCTCCCTCCTCGTTAGCTGATATCACAGCAATCACAGCCAGTGAACCAATGAGGAGAAAGAGGGGGAAGGACTGAGCCACAGCTCTGTGTCTGAATAGAAACAAAGGGCAGCAGCTCAGGAGCGCGTCTGCTTGGGTGCCCCATTGCAAGCTGCTTGCTCTTGGGGCATTCGACAGGGTGGAGGGGCCAGGAGCACCGACGGGGGACCCAAGAATAGTAGGGTTTGGGCTGCTCTGTGCAAAACCACTGCACAGAGCACGTAAGTATGACATTTTTTTATTAAAAAGTTTTGCCTTTAATATCACTTTAAGCCAGCACACATTATCGTCTGCTCACACAATACTGTTTTACATAACAGCAGAACAGGTACCTTAGTGTCGGGGCCTGACTAATTCAATGGACTTCCCCTGCCCTCTCCTACATTTCGCATTAGGAGTACGACCTTGACCCACTCTGTGTTAGGAGTGCTGACAGAGATCCTCATGAACAGAACACAACAGCCTGGCTGTCAAAGTGATGGTGGAGATCCTCTGGACTAACACCAGCAGAACAAGGGACATTATTTGATCGCCACAGTGCTTTTTCTGTGATTATTTGCCATGTGGACTTGTATATGATCACAACAGTGGTCTATATTTGATTGCACATTTGTTTGCACTTTGTTTACTTGCACGTATTATATCACTCAGCAGGAGTGGGAATATTCAGATTCTGTGATTATGTGTCACATGGATTTTTATATGATCACATCAGTGGTCTATATTTGATTGCACTATTTGCACTTTGTTTATTTGCACAAATAATTTATTGCAACATTGGGCACTTTCCACCATTGCACACAGGCACGCATGCACTTTAATAGTATCAACAATTTATATAAATTTTTACTATGCCAAATGTATTCATTAATTGAATTATAGAACAGCGCCATTTTATGTTATGTTTCAGCCCTGATGAAAGATGCAGACTTTAGCCCCTGAAACACGTTGATTTTATGTGTGGTGCTTCCATTCTATATTCACTGAAATAGAATCAAATATCCATTTTTGGGCATGACTCTCAGGTAATTGTAGGTCTTCATTTTCATTAGGTTTGGAGCAGGGGGGGGGGGGTGTTCTATATTGCACTTTGCATCTAAATATTTATTATTAACCACTTAAGGACAGAGCCTCGTTTTGAGATTTGGTGTTTACGGGTTTAAAACAGTTTTTTGCTCGAAAACTACTTTGAACCCCCAAACATTATATATAAAAAAAATTCTAACACCCTAGAGAATAAAATGGCGGTCATTGCAATTCTTTGTGCAGTGGTCTTACAAGCGCACTTTTTTTGGAAAAAATAAAAAATTTTGAATAAAAAAATAAGACTGCAGTAAAGTTAGCCTAATTTTTTTAAATTGTGAAAGATGATGTTACACCAAGTAAATTGATACCCAACATGTCACGCTTCAAAATTGCGCCCTCTCGTGGAATGGCGACAAACTTTTACCCTTAACCTCCATAAGCGATGTTTAAAATATTCTGCATGTTTTGGGTTACAGAGAAGGTCTAGGGCTAGATTTATTGCTCCCGCTATAACGATCGTGCCGATACCTCGCATGTGTCGTTTACATATCTGGGCGCTATTCCGATAAAATGTATTTTTTAACATACTGTGACCATAGAAATACAGTGTTACCCTAGAGACACTTTACTACTCTGGGGAAGTGATCAGGATTTTTTTTTACACATTATGATTATTTATACCAGTGAATAATTTTTATTTCTTCATTTTCCAAAACATTATGACAAAAAAGTATAACTTCAAAAAACTCACCATGTCTCTTACTAAATACCTTTGACTGTCTACTTTCCAAAAATAGGTCATTTGGGGAATATCTGTACTGTCCTGACATTTTTTGACCTCAAGAAATGAGATAGGATATCAGTACTTTAGGATTGATAGATACAGTATATACCATAGTTTGTTCCTACAGACTAAATAATATACACCGATTTGGGTAATTTTCACCACAGAAATTTAGCACAAAAGAAAGCTTTAGTTGTGTAAACAAAATTATAAAAATAAAGGGCCTAAGCCTCAAAAGGGATACGCCGGCGTATCTACTGATACGCCGTCGTATCCCTGTTTCTATCTTTGGAACTGATCCACAGAATCAGTTTCACATAGATAGGCAGAAGATCCGACATGTGTAAGGGACTTACACTGTCGGATCTTAGGATGCAGTACCGCAGCCGCCGCTGGGGGGCATTTCTTGTCGAAATGCTGCTTCGGGTATGCAAATTAGCACTTACGGAGATACACAAAGCTTTTACGCTTTGTTTTTTCTCCGTAAGTATTAGTTTGCTGTCGCAAAATTAGGGCTGCTTTTACAAGGCCTAAACTGTTTACACCTTGTAAAAGTAGACCCTTCTACCCCGCGTCGCTGTCATTTTTTTTTTTTTTCCGCCGCAACTCGTTTTTTTTTTTGCGCCCGTCGCGATTCTCAAAACCCGGCGCAACGTAAAACCGCGCAAAGCACGTCGGGAAAATGACGTCGGGAGCATGCGCAGTACGTCCGGTGCGGGAGCGCGCCTAATTTAAATGGGACTCGCCCCATTAAATTAGGAACGCCTTGCGCCAGACGGATTTAAGTTACACCGCTCAAAATTTCTAGGTAAGTGCTTTGTGGATCGGGCACTTAGGTAGAGATTTTGCGGCGGTGTAACTTAAATAGGAAAAATTACGTTCCGCCGGGTTTTTGTGGATCAGGCCCATAGTTTGGCTACAGTGTTGCATGACTGATCAATTGCCATTCAAAGTGTGACAGTGCTGAAAGCTGAAAATTGGCCTGGACAGGAAAGTGTCCAGTGATGAAGTGGTTAAAAACCTCTTTGTAAGCGCAATACAACTTTATAGGTCCATGTAAAATTCCCCATGTTGTAAGAATTGTAATCTTAGCAGCAGAGAACTAAGAATGTGCAACTGTGTGTATTCTTGGTTTTTAGACCCACTATCAATCAGCAAAATGAGTCATTGTGGAGTTAACTGACATTTGCCATTGCTGCTAAACAACGTCTGGGCATCTAAGCTTTAATCTGGTCAGGAAAGGGTTCAATTATTTTCAGGTCCTGAAATCTGTATAATTGCTCTACTGGATATTTGTGGGTGTTGTTATTAGCTTTTTATAAAGCACCTGTCATTTTCGAATTAGTTGCCCTTTAACCATAACATAAAAAACCTCCTTAGATAGATGTACACTTAACTTGCTTGTAAATTTGCCAATAACAAGGTATGCTAATATTACTTAATAACAAGCATTAGGATAATTGGATATACTGCTGTACTAAAATTTCAGCTGCAACCTTATGCCCTAGATATTTAAATCTAAATGCTAGGACACAAAAACAGTCAAATACCAATCTTGCGTCTCTGGTGCCAGACTTTTATTTCATTCTTCTTTAAAAAGCCTCTTTTTAAAGGTTACTTCAGTCATCCTCAACAAACCAGAACATACTTCAATCTTACTAGAAGGTTAGTTACTTACATGAAAGAGATTTCAAGCATATTCACCACTTGTTTCAAAGCTTTCAATGCAAGTAAAAGGTCACGTCTGACCTTAAGGGATACAAACTTGATGGAGCCGTCTCAAATGTAAAATCACTTCTATAATCCATGAGATTTACATGGAACAATAGGAGATACTGAAGAGGCCTCCCGCTGATAGTCAAACACAGTGGAAGGAATGGAGGCAGGCTCTCTAGTCCATTTAACTCGTGTAAAACCACCTGAAGAATTTCACCATCAGGACTCAATCATGTTCCTGTAACAGTTAACTATACTGCATATAAAACATACTATATAGTGTGTTTTTACATTTGTTTTTTTTACACGCAATAGCATGAAAACACATAACAATTATTGTAAAAGTATGTATTAAAATACCACAACATGTGCAAAAATAAAAATAAAAAATACATTAAAAAGTTAATAAGCCCTTTCGCCCTTTCCACTGGCAGCAAAAGTTCCCAAGGACTTACTTTATATTTAGTCTTTAGTCTTAGATCCATAAAACTCTATGCAGGCTCAATGAACGGGTATGGCCACAGGGGAGGAAGGTCTCAAGCAGAGGATGTAAACAATGGAGCAGGCTGTAGCTTTTCTTCTCGTGGTCGTAGGTAGCTTAGGATAGGGTCAAAGGTGTTTGGTAGTTTAGAACAAGGGAGCTAGGGAGGTTGGGTAAGTGCACTTCCTGGTACAATAGTTTTTATTGTAGTAAGCAAAACAACATAACTGGTCAACCACGCAGGGGGTATGTTACACAGAACACGGCATGAAGGCATGGGCAAAGGCACAACTAAATTTTTTGGGAGTTCAAAATGTCCACCGAGCAACCTAATGGTATGAGCCAAATGTCCATATAAAGCACCTAAGCCCATGTTTTAGTGCGCTAGTTTGCTTTGAAAGATTTACATAAGCAGATCAACTTGCCACCCACACAGGGGGATCAGAGTGAAAAGGGAAATATTAAAGGAGTGTTCCAGCCTTTTTTTTAAGTTTATTAAAAGTCAGCAGCTACAAAAAGTGTAGCTGCTGGCTTTTAATAAACAGACACTTACCTGCTCCATGGTTCCAGCGACGCGCCGGCCGGGGCTCCGCTCCTCGCCCCCTCTCGCATCTTCATTCCTAGTGTGGGCATCCGGCAGTGACAGCTTTCGGCTTCACGGCCGGGCACCCACTGCGCATGCGCGAGCGGCACTGCGCATGCGCGAGCAGTGCGGCGCCGTCCGATTGGACAGGCGCTCGCCGACAGGGAGGGGCTGCAATAAGGCGATTAAGCGAATCGCCTTACCAGCCCCTCGGCGGAAGGAGGAAGTGGGACAGGAAGTCGCACTCCTCCTGACCCCCCCACTATCCCCCCCAAAAAATTACATGCCAAATGTGGCATGTAAGGGGGGAAGGAGTGGATTAAGCGGAAGTTCCATTTTTAGGTGGAACTCTGCTTTAAATATATTGATAAGTACATTTATGGTTTAACAATTTTGTGGGTAAATGCCAAAAATTATGATCTTGCGGCACTAGCTGCATGTGAGCAAAGGACTTAGGGGCATGCTGTGGTGAGGTAAGGGTGAGGGCAGACATATGCCCAGTATCAGTAGCAAAAAGAAGAGAGAAAAACAAGAATAGAGAAGCAGAGAAAGAAGGAAAAAAAAGGAGGGTGGAGGAAGAGTTTGGAAGGAGGCTGGGGTACATATATAAAATCAATTAAGAAAGGCCCAGGATGTTTGGATACATTATGGGGAGAGCATAAGACCACCAAGGTGGCCAAACTGTGTGGAATTTGGAATTGGTATAATATACATGTGTAGCAATGTAGAATGTAGGATACTAGACATTTTTTCATTGACCATAAGGTCAGGTAAAATGCTCTTCACCATAGCAAACAAAACAGAGGGTTTCCTCTAGGCTCTGGCAATTGCATATTTAGCAGCAATAAACAAATGGGTCACCAACTTTTGTTGGTATGAGAACAGGCTCTGGACCGGACAATGCAGCAAGGCCACTTTAGCATCCTTGAGAATTGATATACTGTATGAAACAAGGAATAGAGAAGCCAGAAGACCTTGGATCAGAATCCGATTAAAAGGGGGCAGGACCATCAAGTATGGACATCCCCTTATTAGCCACAGCCCCTGGAGCACCTGTCACTATACGATGGGTTTGAACTTGCCATCTGGGCCAGAACCCAATATCAGTAAGTGCTCTTTGAATGAAAATACTCTTTAAAAAGGTTTTCAAAACACTTTTTCTAGATTCCAAAATATTGTGTGTGTGTGTATATATACTGTATATATATATATATATATATATACACATATACATACACACAGTAGTGGGCCAGATTCAGAGAACACTTACGCTGGCGTATCTACAGATACGCAGCGTAAGTGTCCAGATGCGCCGTCGTATCTATGCGCCTGATTCCTAACACTAGATACGCCTGAAATATGGCTTCAGCCGACCGACGTAAGTTGCCGTACGCCGTCGTATCTTGGGTGCATATTTACGCTGGCTGCAAGGGGCGCTTCCGTAGATTTACGTGTCGAATATGCAAATGACCTAGATACGCCGATTTACGAACGTACTTGCGCCCGTCGGATTTAGCTATGCCGTTTACATAAGGCTTACGTCCGGCGTAAAGTTACCCCTGCTTTATGAGGCGCAGGTAATGCAAAGTATGGACGTCGGAACAAGCGTATGTTTTTACGTTGTTTACGTAAGTCGTACGTGAATGGGGCTGGGCGTAGGTTACGTTCACGTCGTTGCCATTGAGCCGTCGTATCTTAGGGCGTAAATACAACGTGAATCTGAGCATGCGCGTGCATGCGCCGTTCTCTCGGCGCTTAATTTACATGGGGTCACAATTCATTTCAATACAACACGCCCACTACCAGCCTACTTTGAATTAGGCGGGCTTACGCCGGCCCATTTACGCTACGCCGCCGCGCTTTGTGAATACTGTACTTGCCTCTCTAGGTTACGTCAGCGTAGCGCATATGAGATGCGCTACGCCCGCACAGAGATACGCCGATCTCTGTGAATCTGGCCCACAATATATATATATATATATATATATATATATTGCTTAAAGTGGCAGTAAAGGCTAACTGAAGGTATTCCTAAAAATGCTGCCTCCTCCTTCCTTCTACCTATTCTGCTTAGCCTTTAGAAAACAATGTAAATACTTTTTTAACCACTTGAGCTCCAGAAGATTTTACCCCCTTCATGATTAGAACAGTTTTTGCTATTTGGCACCGTTTTAATGATATTTGTGCAATCATGCAACGCTGTAACGAAACAAAAATTATATAATTTTTTTCACGCAGAGATTTCTTTTGGCATTCTGCTACATGCTTTTCATAAAAAAAAATACCAATACATTTATTTTGATTGGTTTGCATGAAAGTTATAGTGCCTACAAACTATGGTATATATACTTGAATAACATTGTTTTTAATACTATTAATGGCGGTGATCTGTGACTTATAATGGGACTGTGATAGTGCGGCAGGCAATCTGATACTGACACTGGTGGGAACTAATTAGGCTCCATGTTCACGGGACACTGGTGCAAACTCCTCTGAATGAATTTTTTAAGGCTTGAAACCGGCGTTCAGAAACGCACGTTTTGCCACGTTTGCATGCCGGGTTTACATGCGTTTAACCGCGTTTGCATCTAGAAGCGTTTATTAAACATTGTTATTTTAACTATTTCAGCCATTTTGACCAGAGTGAGAAGCAGCAGCAGAGAGAGCAGCTGTATACTTGTATTTGCCTCTATTGCTGTGCTTTTTTTTGCAATGGTTCCCATAATGAGCATTTGTGAGGAAATGCTCCTGACGTTGCTCTTAAAGAGGCTAGAACAATGTAGAAAATTGCGTGCGAGGTCCAGAGTCAGAGTTCGTCGCTATTGGACCCATCCATTGATTGCGCAGAAAATGTCGGTAGAATATTTTTCAAACATGTACGTACAGCTGCATACCTATCCGGACAAATTTTTTGTCCATTGCCCCATTTGATCTTCTACTAGAAAAACTACCACCCAGTCTGACACGGTCTATGAATCATCGCAAGTAATTAAAACATTTTAAACCAATTTTTTTTTATGTTTTTTTATCATTTTCCATCATATTTTTGTCTTTTCAGGTAAAAAAAACAAGGGTACCTAAAAACGCTTATAAACTAAAATGCTGCTAAACGCGGGTACCGCGTTTAGCCGCATTTTGCCTTTTGGAAATCGTCTGCGTCTGAACCCATTTATTTGCTTTCAAAGAAACGCTGTTAAACGCAACTGCATAAAAATGGCAATAAACGAGACTGTGTACACGGTGCCTCTGAACGTACGTTTAGCAGCGTCCTGTGTACATGGGGCCTTAACTGCCACTGACATCATCAGTAACATTAATACAGTGATCAGTGATAATACTATACTGTCAGTGTACTAAAGACACTGGCTGGGAAGAGGTTAACAACTACGATGATCAAGAGGTTAAATGTGTGCCTATGTGTAATTTGTGTAGTGTGCTGCTTTTACTACTAAATCTCTCAGTTTCTCATTCCTCAAACTGACAGGTCGCATCCTATGTACAGAGCTCTGTGTTGTTTGCACACAGCTAATCAGCAGGCCCTGGCCATGAATCATTGGGACTTGCTGACAGGCTCCCACTGTGTACAAATACAGCAGGTGCCGGGCCGAGGGCACGTATGCGCGCCCTAAACCAGGGAGTAGGCAGCTACATATGGGTGCATCACTTTGCCTACAGCGGCCACATTTACACACAAAACATTGCAGGCGGGCGGGCGCCAAGTTCTTAATTTGCTTTGGTGTGGTCACATGATCAAGTGGTTCAACTATGGCCTTGAACTTCCAGAGCACTGAGGTTGGTTCTTCGTCCACTCCCCTACAGAAGCTGCTTTCTGATACAGAGGAACCTGAGTTGATGAATCATGTGAATGCACTGGAGCTTCACTGGGGTGCTTACAGCTACAGAGATCAGCTATAGATGATTTTTGTAGGGCATAGCTTCCAGAATTCAGTTAATTTGTAAAATATTTCAGGACTTGACATGACTGTCATTCTCTACACAAATAAGCCATGGGTGTATTAAAAGATCCCATGTATGTGTACAGTATATAGGTTTATTTCCAAAGCTAATAACCATTGATCTAGAGTTAAGAGGTAGCACATAATATGCAACCCTCTTTCCTCCTCATTTGTCCCTTACTTTGGTCTGATCTATATAGTTGTATGTAAAATGCACTTTCCCAGTGCTAAACCTTTCATACAACTTCTAAATTGCTGCATTTGTAGATTTCAAAAGCCAATATAAAGGAATAGTAGTGGTAAAAAAAGGGGACTTGTGGATTTAACAAATCTTTTTTTTTTTTATTCTCCTTTAAGGGAGTGTGTCCTATGCCTACATACTTTTGCTAATAGGTGTCCCCTGTTCCCATCTCAAAAAGTTGGGAGGTATGTCTTCTACAGTCATAAGTAACTAGCAGAAGCAATGGAAAATGTGTCATTATTAATGGCAGGCTCAGGCCTCGTACACACGACAGAGGAACTCGTCGTAAATGAAACATCGTTTTCCTCGACGAGCTCCTTGTTAGGCTTGTCGAGAATCTTGACAAGCTTTCTTTGAGTACACACTGTCAAGACAAATTCTCGTCGTTCTCAAACGCGGTGACGTACAACACGTACGACGGCACTATAAAGGGGAAGTTTGATTCCACTGGCGCCACCCTTGGGGCTGCTTTTGCTAATCTCATGTTACTGTGTGTTAAGTAAAAGTTTGGTGAGAGATGATTTGCGCTTTTCAGTCTGTTACAGCATGACGAATGTGCTATCTCCGTTACAAACCCTACTTTTACCGAAGGCACGCTCCCATCTCATACTTTATTCTGAGCATGCGCGGGTTTCTAAGCATACACACCAACGTGTTTCTCATCGTAAACCAGCCCGACGAGAAACACGACAAGGAAATTGAGACTCCCAACGAGGGAAAAGAGAACTTGTTCTCTTTTTTTCTCGTCGAGTGCCACGACAGTTTTCTCGACGAAAAACATACACAAGACCGTTTTCCTCGGCAAAAAAGCTCTGACACCAAGTTTCTTGATGGATTCTGTCGAGGAAAACGGTCGTGTGTACGAGGCCTCAAACTGTCACTAGTCAAGTTTTGAGCTCAACACACACACATCACAACACATCACAATCTGACTGTACAATTTCCTATAAATCTACCAAAAACTATGTAGTAGCCACTTTTGTTTTGGTCCGAATACTAATTTGGAGGACATTTTGGTTATTCTGAGACTCAGATTTCTCCAAATCTTCAAATGAAATAGTAACATATAGTAACAAATTTCATTGAAATCCGGTAAAATTTGTTTGCTTTATATGTTATCTAATGGATTCCAACATTTCAGAACGATTAGAATTCGGATAGGTCGAAAAATGATCGACTGATTAGAATTCTGTGTGAAGAATAGCTGGTTGTTAATCAGCCGGCCACCCGCGTCCTTAACAACCAATGACTTATCATCTGTCAGCTGGCTTTTCCACTGACAGATGAATATAAAGAAAAGTATGCCGTCAATGGGGACAAGGGTCTTATCCCCACAATCGTGGTCGGAATTTGGAAGCCCCCTTTAATAAGGGGGCTTGTGGGGGTAAGATCCTGCCCCCCCTATGTGAATGAATATGTGGTACATACCCTACCCATTCACCCAAAAAGTGTCAAAAAGTAAGAAAAACACAGACAGTTTTTGAGAATTCCTTTATTAAAAAAGAAACAGTGTTCCCCCATGTGAATTCATTGTTAATCATTCTGCCCACCGCACCCACAGAAGAACAACAAAATCACTCCAGCTGACATGGAGGCCTTCTGCCTTCTGCAGGCTCCTCCATTTGACAGTTCTTTTATAGGGAAGGACGGGGCCACCTTGTAATGTCATGGACCGGTGTTTGTTGGATCAGCAATGTCACAAGGGGGTGGTGCTAACCTTTATTTTTTTCAAGGGTATAGAGGTGGCCAAATGCACACCATAAAAAGCAGTGCATCATACACAAAAAGCATAGACATATGGAGGGCTGGCCCATCCAACAATCGATTTAGCCATGTCTATACTTCCTATATTTAAAGATTTGTTTTACATTTTTTCACTCTCTCAGACTTTATTTTTTTTTGAATTGTGCACTTTTCTTTTTTGTTTCAAAAGCAATGCACTAGCTTACTGTAGAATCAGGAAGAAATGCACATGGAATTTTAAAAGCAAGTTGTTTTTCTGCATAACATTTCTAATACACAACATTTCATAATAGATAACATGCCAGAAATTATTTCCAAAATTCCCTTTAAAAAGGTAAAGTCAGAGAAAGACCCTCTTGTCAACAGTAAGATTGTCAATCACAATGAACCATAGGAAAATCGGTAAGGCCTCGTTTTTTTGTAAATCCATTAGTGAACCTTAACGGTTGCTTTTGTAAGTACCAACTTTAGAGAGAAATAAATGTGAGTATATAAAGCCATGTTATTTCTCTTTACGTGTTTGAATTCTTCCTGTCTATTTTTGACTATTGTGCTGGCTTTTCTTGACATTACATTTCAGGATGAACAGATTGTCCCAAAACCTGTTGCCATGGTAACTTAGACTTTAATATTCATTTATATTGACCTATGAATGTAGAGGTGGAGGGGACAAACCACATTTATTTAGGTTTTATCTAAATATGATGGCTATGGTACCTATAAAATATTTAACTGGGCTACTTACAAGCAGTGCACAACTGTTCGACCTTCTCCTCCATTATATTCTTCTTGCCATTTGTCCACTTGCCGAATAAGCTTTAGAAAAGACCTTTTAGACACTGGAGTATCTCTATACATTGGCCAGCCCAAGAACTGGAACTGCTGTACCATGCGGTATCCATCTTGAGGCTGAAAGAACAGAATAGATTTCTATAGAACATAATCACTCAATAACTTACTAAAACTAACTTTTTACTTTCGAAAAGTCACCAATTTTGAAATGCCAACTCTACTGGAACACAAACTATATTTATAGATTCACTGCTTTAAAAGTAAAAAAATAAATAAACATTAAACATTTTTAAAACTACTATTAGCTTATGGCAGCATGGCCTAGATAAATAATAGCATTCATAAACAAAACGTTAAATAACCTAATCAACCTCAATTTACAGTACTCTTCATGCTGCCAGGCTTCTACAAACAAATCAAGAAATCAGACACTTTTTGACGGCAGCTTGGTCTGTTATTGCAAGAAGCTGGCACCAGCCTGAGCCCCCTTCACTTGCTGCCTGTGTTTGTGAAGGGAGCTATATTGATTTTATGGAAAGTATGCTTGGTTGTGAGCATGATAAATCTCAGGCCCACAGCCTTACCTATTAAGAAGGGTTTAGACCATGTGAGAGATAAACAGAGTGAATTATCCCTAGACAATACCTTTCAAGGGACACCAAGTACTAGGAAATATGGGAAAAAAAATATGGGTGAAAGGAGAACGAATAATAATGGCCCAGCCACTCTTGTTACTACTTTTTCTAAGGAGTACAAACAGGTGGCGAACATAATTAAAAGGAATTTGCCGATTCTCTATTCAGACACAGGTCTTTACAAAATTTTAGGTTGTCGCTTCTCTAGTTGGAGGACCCCTACTTTGGGCTCCCTTCTGTCCCCAAGCTTATTTGCATCATAGAAGCGCCAACCTACCTGGTTGTCCTACCCTGGTAGTTTCCCATGCAATTTAAAAACATGTAGGTATTGTTATTTGAATGCCCCTACTAGGTCATTTAACTCTTTTAGTTCAGGAGAAAGTTTTGAAATTAAACAGTATATCAATTGTGGGACTCGTTTTGTAGTGTATATTATATTTTGTGTCGCATGCAATTTGCAGTATGTGGGGTGCACTACACGTGCCCTACGCACCAGAATAGGGGAGCACTATTGTGACACTTCGAATCCCAATGCTAGACATATTTCAAATGCTTCACAACATTTTAGAGAATGCCATGCTGGTGATTTGTCCTTTTTCAGGTTCACTGGCATCAAGAGATTGACTCTAATACCCAGGGGTGGAGATAGGGGTAGCCGACTTTTGAATAGAGAGGCGTGGCGGATTTTCAGGATCCAAACTAGAGTCCCCCTGGGGTTGAACCTGGATCTACATTTACGTTAATTATTATTATTTATTGGTGTATGTACATGTATGTATATTTTTATTTGTGTGTGCATGTATATACATTACCTTTTTCCCACCACGTCTCATATTGTTTTTTTATTTTTTTTCCGTTTTAAATGATTTTTTGTTGTCTTACATCTTTCTCCCCTTGGCAATTTAAACTATTGTTCAATCCTCCGACCCCTCTCCGCTATCTTCCCTATTCGACAATCCCTCCTTCCCCCAAGGCTTTGGTGTATCTTCGTTAGGCCCCTTCAAAAGGACTGAATGGCAACAGGCACGCTCCTTTGTGCATCCTACGCTGGGGTCGCCAGCGACCCCGGCAGGTGCTCATGACTGGCTCACTACACTACACTTGTCCACACTTACAAAGCACCTACATTCCTCCTCTCAGGTACACCACCCTCCCACGGAGTTTGAACGACTGTGTTCCCTCTCGGAGACGCCCAGGCACCTACTCTCGACCATATATAACCTACTGCAAACACTCACGCACACCGAGCTACCCTCTTACACTAGGATGTGGTCTGCAGATCTGGGTGAGGACATCCGGCAGGCAGACTGGCAGACTTCGTTTTACTTTACTCACAAGTCCACGATCTCCTGCTACGCACAGGAAAAAAACTACAAGATTCTGTCAAGATGGTACAGGGTTCCCTCCGTGTTGCACAAAATATTTCCGTCCACCCCGGCATCCTGTTGGCGATGTTCCTCTGCAGTGGGGACTTATCTACATGTCTGGTGGGATTGTGAGAGGATCCGCCCCTTCTGGACTCAGGTATTTGAATGTTACAACAAAGTCTACGATAAATCACTGGTTCCCTCACCTAAAATTGCTCTTCTCTCCATCCTGCCTGGTTCTGTTAAATCGCAGAGACGAAGTCTCCTCCGTTTCTTCATGTCTTCAGCAAGACAGCTCATACCTTCCTACTGGAAGTCGACCGCAACTCCTCCATTGTCACGCTGGGTCTCTATTATGAACGATACCATGAGAATGGAGGAGATGCTGGCTCTTGACAATGACACTTTTGATAAGTATAAGTTGCTATGGCTCGTATGGCTCCACTTCTCTTCCTCTGACACCCTGGCGAACATGTTGTCCACCCGACCATGATCACCCCTGATCGCCTCCGTCTATGTCACCTCCTTAAGATAGACTAGGTTCCCCTCCCCCCCACTTTATTTACATTGTTTCTTCCATTTGCTCCCTCAGCAACTCTCACACTCCCCCATGATTCCCCTCTGGTTTTCTTCTCTCTCTTCTCCTTTCCTTCTATTCTCTCTCTCTTCTCTCCTTCCCCCTCCCTCCCCGCCCTCTCATGCCCCTGATTCTTGCCCCCCCATTTTTATTCTTATTTTTCTTGTTCTTTTTTTTTTTATTTGCGGCCTTGGTTCTTTTTTTGTCTTGTGTGTCATTTTTTCGTTTGACTTTATTGTTTCCTTTTTGGAGACTCTGGTTGCAATGTTGTCACCTATTAAGAGGCCATTTTTGTTTCGGGTTCTTGTCATAATTGTTCCTGTTATATTATACGTTGGTGGGAGTCCTGCTGTGGGCGATAGCCATTGGGCTGACCCTCTACCACTACGTATTTATGACTGTTCCCTGATTGTGACACCTCATAATGTTCATGTATAACATGTTAAAATTCTAATAAACATATTTTCAACTCTAAACTATTGTTCAATAAAATAATTTTTTTATGAATTCTATCTTTATATTTTTTTCTGTGGTTTGCTTTTTTAATGAACTACTCCCAAATCCTCCTTTCCCTCTGATTTCATTGCATCAATTTGAGAATTAAGAGGTTAATTGGAAACCTCTGTGACCAATGAGGGGGGGGGGGGGCGGGGGGTCGTATTTCTTACAAGTATATATTTTGTGCTGTTTTTGTACATCAATGTTGTGAACAAGGCCTTTGCGGCTGAAACGCATCTACCTTTGCTGTATTTTTTTTATGGAGATACGATAAATTCGGACTGATTTAAGAACATGTATGGAGTTGCGGATTGTCTTTTATCTATCCACAGCCTTACCTGGACTGTTTGCAACCATTTTTGTTACTCTTTCAATTTTGCATCAGTTTCCTCCGCTAATGTTTGAGAGTTAAAATACCGCCAGGATCTGGTCATATGGAATGGGGGATTACACACACACTGCCACCCCCCCTCAATATGCTCTTGGGCGCTATCTACAAGTTATTTCTGGGAAACCTGCTATTGTCCACCTGGTTCAAATGCATTTACTTCCCTAGTGTGACTTAACTGATCCCTCACATTATGGAATGTTGTTCCTCTTTTTTTCAACATATATCCTACCTACGCTGTTGTCAATTGCCTAATTGTACATTATTCACATGCGCTGGTATGTCTCTGTTTACTTTTCATGGACCTACTTATGTCTCTATGGTCTATCATTTACGATGTTCTTTTTGACCTTTATTATGTAGAAAACCTAATAAAACAAGATTAAACAACAAATAAAATGTTTACACTAATGTACTTTTAACATTGCAGTTATTTAGGTATTTCTAATGCTTCCGTTTTCCAGGAACTGCTATTAAAGGTAACTTCTCTGGACAGAAAAGAGGGTTGCCATTGCCAACCCAGTGTCAGAATATCTGAACAGCTGCAGAATCTAACTGGATGCAGCCACTGTTCAGACAGACAATTTGCCATCTGGCTCTTTTGATTATTTAGTCAGGGCGAGTTTCAAACTTACCCTTGCTGCATTATATATCCTAAATATTCGGCTGATTATGTCTTCTTCTAAGTCAGCAGATACAAACTCCACTTGAATAGGACCATGTCTATGTACTCCATTTTCTGGCCAATACTGCGGACACAACTAAAGAGAAAAAATATGGACTTATCAATATATAATTATGTTTACATATGTACACAGCTATATGTATGCATAATAATTTTGTGATAAATTAATATGTATAACAATGTTATAGCAACAACCTACTACTGTTAAAACAAGCCATTTCCTAGCACTGAACAGTATGATAACTACAATTGCAGTTGACATACTGTAGATAGATTTTTGTCTTTCGAGCTTCTGCAGTTATAGCTGAACCAGTTTCATGGTAGAATGTTTGCAACATTGGAGGCTTTAAGTCAGCCAGAAGAAATAAAAAAAATAAATGCAATGTCTTATATCCCACTGAATTGGAAGACCACACACATATCATCAGATCTCATTATCGGTACACAAGTCAGAGAACATTAGGAGCATGGAGGACCTGGTCCTTTCCTTTAAAAACAAACAGGATGTGTATAGGAAAACTTGGTACTATTAAACAGAATAGTGTATAGGAAAACTTGGTACTATTGCACTAATTACATGTTTTCAGAAGAGGTTAACACTCTTCTGAAGGAAGATACCTATACTATACTGAAATACTTAGACTTACACCCAAGCAAAATACCTCTATCATCTTCTCACCACAGCCCCCCCACCCTTCCCTTTTCCTTTTTCCCCTCCCCTTGCCTCGCTATAGGTTCAAATTTCTTACCCCTCTAATCCTTTTTCCAGATGCCTGGGGCTTCACTTCAGAACCCACGCCTCATATGCCCTGTGTCCCTCCTTCTCTTCTCCTACCATATACCCTTTATCCCCTTGTACAGTACAAGTCTGCACAACTAGTTAAAATGTTTTTATCCACTTAAATATATAACATTATGGGGGTTATTTTCGAAAGGCAAATCCACTTTGCACTACAAGTGCAAACTACAAGTGCAAATTGCACAAGTGCAGTCGCTTGCACATGATTGGATGATAAAATCAGCAGAGCTTCTCCTCATTTCAGATCTACCCCTCAGATTTACAGCGATTGCACTTTCAAGTGAACTTTCAATTTGCACTTGTAGTTTGCACTTGTAGTGCAAAGTGGATTTGCCTTTTATAAATAACCCCCATATGTATTTATACACTAATTTGAGGTTTACTTGTTAATTCCCTGGTTTGCACTGCATTGTTCCTCTATCGGTGATAATACCGAAATTGTACTTTGTAAATTACTTCAAGCATATAGTCTATCCCAAACTAGGATTTTTAGAGATTCCTTTATATACATTCATCTCCATTCAACAGTCACCACTAGGAACTAGGGAAGTCTACTTAAAGCGGGAGTTCACCCATAAATGCTGTTTTTGCTCTTTTACCCTTAGATGGATGCTAATTTAGTCTAGGGGAATCAGCTAGTTGTTTTAAAATCCGAGCATTACTTACCGTTGTAGAGGGCGATCTTCTCCGCCACTTCCGGGTATGGGTCTTCGGGACTGGGCGTTCCTTCTTGATTGACAGTCTTCCGACAGGCTTTCGACGGTCGCATCCATCGCATCACGAGTAGCCGAAAGAAGCCGAACGTCGGTGCGGCTCTATACTGCGCCTGCGCACCGACGTTCGGCTACTTTCGGAAAATCGTGACGCGATAGAATGCGACCGTCGGAAGCCTTTCGGAAGCCTGTCGGAAGACTGTCAATCAAGAAGGAACGCCCAGTCCCGCAGCCCATACCCGGAAGTGGCGGAGAAGATCGCCCTCTACAACGGTAAGTAATGCTCGGATTTTAAAACAACTAGCCGATTCCCCTAGACTAAATGAGCATCCATCTAAGGGTAAAAACAGCATTTTACCGGCGAACCTCCGCTTTAATGAGGTGAATGTTTAGAATGGTATCCCTGGAATGAAAGCAGTCCTATCATTGAGTGATAAATTATGAAAATTCATCCCACATATATCAACTTGTTCTCCCAAGAATGATCATTTTGACTCCAAGGTTCAATGGTACCAATCTACTCATCACCAAATGCTGCTGCATTTAGTAGGATGTCATCATTCTTTTAATGTTTACCCTAATAACCTATTCATACTACTCAATAAATTATTTTTTCAGGGTGTTGTGCAGGAATGGTACTAAAAGAGAGCTTTGAAAGGGCAATGGTAAAACAAAAAAGGTTAGTCTACGTATATCTGAGGTTTTACATATGTGTACGTGTATATACAGTACATGTATTAAAAAGGGATTTGCATAAAGTAGTTATGGGGTGAACCCCCTAAAAAGATTTTTTTTTCACTGTCTTGTGTCTCCACTAGATAGATTTAACTTCTCTATTTGTCCTGGTGACCACTGTCACCAAGACATGAAGTGATGGGAAATACAAAATGTTAAGCCGTGTACACACGATAGGTTTGTTCGATGCAACCAAGCCGATGGACTGTTTTAATCAGACAAACCGATCGTGTGTGGGCCCCATCGGTCTTTTTTGCATCGGTGTTAAAAAAATAGAACATGTTTTAAAATTTTCCTATGGATAAAATACCGATATAAAAATCCGATCGTCTGTGTGGAACTCCATCGGAGAAAAATGCATGCATGCTCAGAATCAAGTCGACGCATGCTCAGAAGCATTGAACTTCATTTTTTCGGCTCGTCCTAGTGTTTTATGCCACAACGCTTTGGCAAGGTTGGAATTTAGTCTGATAGTGTGTAGGCAAGACTGATGAAAGTCAGCATCATCGGATAGCCGACGAAAAAATCCATCGGATTAGATTCCATCATATATCCGATCGTGTGTACAGGACTTAAGAGTTGTCACCAAAACATGAATATGAATGAATAATTCTAGCAGTAGGGACATCTGTTCTTGTGATTTTCACTCATTTCCTGTTGCATCTCTGGCACAGGAATTTAAGGGAAATCTCCACAATGGGACACAGACAGCAAACTATTCTATTTTAAACTACAAATATATACAGTATATACTATATATATATATATATATATATATATATATATATATATATATATATATATACTATTTTGGTATGCATACATCTTTAATACATCTCTAGAAAAACGTTCTTGTTTTTCTATCACGGAAAGAAAACAAACTATGGCTTTCAAGAAATTGTCAAGTAATTATGAATATTTTTAAACAAATGTATTAATTGATTGTTATCACCGCAAAATTTCAGTGATTCTGATCATAAATTGTTTTACAGCATACAAATTCATGCATGGCAAACTCAAAGTTCCAAAAGCAGTTTCCTCTTGTGCTGAGGTTAAATTGTGCAGAACAAATTACCAAGTTACATGGATACAATCAGTGTACTGGAAGATACATATGGATCCATCTATTCATTTGGTGGGCACTAAAAAGGTCAGCCTTTTAACTCTGGGAAAGAAATGCACTTAGATGTAATGTAAATGGAATTTTAGTACTGTTACATATGTACCCTGTGAAAAAAAAAATGCAGAATACTGTGATGTGTGTTTATTCAACCATTTGCTTGTAAGTTTGTAAGTTTGATCCAGTCTTTATAAAATGGCATTGTGTTAAATGCTTGCTCTAGCACATTCACATCTCCAGGGCCTCCCCATAGCACAGAGTAAACATTTCAGACTGTTAACTTGTTTGTCTCTTCCTATGTTCATCATAGCGAAAGAAAAAAGGAATCACTTGGATCATCTGCTAGATGTTTTGCCAGCAGTGATAAAGCCTTTAGAAGCATGTTATGCTGCCAAATTATTTACAGGTACTGCAACACTCACTACATACAAAGGTATTGTATTTTTTTAAGGTACAATAACGATAGAGGCATTGAAGTATGCCAGGAAAGCAGAGGTTAATAAACACAGCTGCATTTTGTAAACTACGTGGGTCTTATTTTTATAATTTCATAGTGATTTTATATTGAAAAAAAAAAAACACATCATAAGAAAATATAAAGAAATGAGGTAGGCACATAAATGCACTGTAAATAAATGAATATACAGTACTTACAGTGCATCTGGAAAGTATTCATAGCGCTTCAATTTTTCCGCATTTTGGTATGTTTATTCAAAAATTGATTAAAATCGTTATTTTCCTCAAAAATCTACAAACAATACCCCATAATGACAATGTAAAAGACGTTTGTTTTAAATCTTTGCAAATTTATTAAAAATAAAAAAACAAAAAAAATCACATGTACATAAGTATTCACAGCCTTTGCCATGACACTCAAAATTGATCTTAGGTGCATCCTATTTCCACTAATCATCCTTGAGATGTTTCTACAACTTGATTGGAGGTCACCTGTGGTAAATTCAGTTGATTGGACATCATTTGGAAAGTCACACCCCTGTCTATATAAGGTCCCACAGTTAACAGTGCATGGCAGAGCACAAACCAAGCCATTAAGTCCAAGGAATTGTCTGTAGACCTCTAAGACAGGATTGTATCAAGGCACAGGTCTGTGGAAGGGTACAGAAACATTTCTGCAGCCTTGAAAGTCTCAATAAGCACAGTGACCTCCATCATCCGTAAATGTAAGAAGTTTGGAACCATCCTGGCTTTTCCCAGAGCGGGCTGCCCGGCCAAACTGAGCAATCGGGGGAGAAGGGCCGTAGTCAGGGAGGAGACCAAGAACCTGATGGTCACTCAGGAGGGGGAATGCAAAGGGAAGAAGTAAACCTACGTACCTTCGGCCCTGTCATATGGAAGAGAGGGGAAAGGGAAATTAGTTAAAGAACAATGCCTCACACCTGGCCCCAAAGGGTCAGTGGGTGTGCGGACGTGCCGTGGAGTTTGCATGACCCCATAGATTGGGGGATTGCCCCCGCAGCGGTCCCATATACACATATGGAGTCTTTATGTAAGGATAGAACATAGGC
This sequence comes from Rana temporaria, assembly GCF_905171775.1. NCBI lineage: Eukaryota > Metazoa > Chordata > Amphibia > Anura > Ranidae > Rana > Rana temporaria. The sequence goes on from NC_053493.1 coordinate 291,805,594, forward strand.
AAACAACTATTCAACTTGGTCGATCAGGCAGAGTAGTAAAGTACCATTAGACAAGATACCTGGGTTGATCATGTTTTTATATATATATTGGTGCGTCTGGGTATGCCCAATAGGCTCTGTTTTGTATTATAATCTTTGAAAATAAATAAAGATGACATTTTAATTAAAAAAAAAGACTTGAGGCTGTAATTGGTGCCCAAGGTGCTTCAACAAAGTATTAAGCAAAGGCTGTGAATACTTATGTACATGTGATTTTTTTTCACATTGTCATTATGGGGTATTATTTGTAGAAATTCAAGGGAAAGCATGAACTTAATCTATTTTAATCCATAACAAAATGTGGAAAAAGTGAAGCGCTCTGAATACTTTCTGGAGGCACTGTAGTTGTGGTGGTTGCATTCATTTTCTTTTTCAGACTAGGACCATTTCAGTAATTGCAGAAAATACCTGATGATCTTATCAGAAATGCAGTGTGCCTGTCACTTCCTGAAAGATGAACTGGAAAAAACAATATTACCTTCATTGTAAAATTCTACTCTCACGTGATGTAGATGAAGAGAGGAAGACATATTTGAAATTCAGTCTGTGCGACAGCCATGGCTTCATCTTTAGATACAGTGTATCACAGACCTGCCGACCGCAGCCAGAGAAAGCCTAGCCAGACCACAGCTGGGTTCACTGAGGAATAGAGCCTATGGAACGGGTGGTCCTTTCCAGAGTTCCTGATAGTAGAGATGAGTCACTACCCTGGTTACTACCAGCCTATTCAGGTGAGCGGGAGGCCCCTGTGGAGTGGGCCACTGGAATGATGAGTGGTAAATTCAGCCCAGACTATGAGGGACTGAGTGCAGCACAGCCCTCAAGGATTCCAGGGGATTGCAATAGTATGTTGCACAAGATTTCCAGGAGCTGATTATGGCTCAACATGCAGGATTTCCTGGGACTTCAATACAGAGTGCACAGCAAACCTTTCAAGGATAAGGTACTGTTCAGCATGCAGGATTTCTAGGGACAGGTGATCAGAGTGCACAGTTGAGTTTCCATGGACAGGGTGCCGCACAGTATGCAGAAATACTAGGGGCAGGTGAGCAGAGTGCGCATTAGACCTTCCAGGCATAGGGTACCACTTAGTGTTCAAGATTACCAGCTATGGGTGAGCAGAGTGCACAGTGGGACTCCCATGGACAAAGGTTATAAGACTCAGAGATATGTGAACAAATTTTGCTTGGATGAGGATTGCTGATCTGAGCACAGCTTAGGTGGAGTCATGGATTGCCAGGCTGGGCAGAGACTGATCCTATCAAACAGTAGGTGAAATTGGTTGGCACTTAACGCTACCAGACCAGGTAAAGGGTCAGGTGAGATTAGACCAGGTAACAGTTCAGCTTCACAGCTATAGCATAATAAATACAAAGCAACAGATTGACTTTACACTGATCTGTGACAGTGGTGGAGTAAGCATAGCTACAAAGAGACATAAAGTGTGTTATTTGCATGATTAAAAAACAGGTCAAAATCTGAAAAAATTAAACAAATGCAGTCATCAAATCTAACGACTGGTAAGCTGCAATGTATTAAATATAATATATAATATAATGTGCTAAAAAATGTAAGATCTAACCATTTTGTTATGTGCAAAGATGACACAGGTTGTTATAGTAACTTAGGAATAGGAGTTGCAGAAGGAAGTGATACATGTTAAAGCCTAAGTGCAGCCAAAATCACAAACAGAAAAATCAGCACAAGGGAAATTACTTACAGTCAGCAGGATATGTCCCTTGTGCTCATTTCTCTTCTGTTACTGAAAAATTTCTTCTGTCCCGCCCTGAACCTATCAATCATTTGCCCATCCTCCAAACATAGATTGTGATTCATTCATGGAAACTGCAGTACAGCTTCTATGAATGGCCGAACTGGACGGAAAGGAAGGGCATAATCAGGTCCTCTTGAGGAGAGGCAATGACAGCCTATTAGTTCTAATAAATTCCATGCTGACCAGGAAGATTATGGCGATAGGTTTGGGGGGAGCAGGACTGAAGTAGATTTTCACTAATAGAAAAGGAATCAGCACAAAGGACACATCCTACTGACTGTAAGTTATGATTTTTGTACAGATTTTTCTGTGATTGTGGCTGTCCTTAGGCTTTAAATATCCAAATTAGTACCTCAGTGCTTGGGTGTTTCAAAGCTCTTCGAGCAGTTAGGCCTTAAATTTTGAAGTTTTGGGTTTTCCACCGATGGTTTTTAAATATAGAACTCTTCGAACAACAGACATTAATGAGGTGATGTGTTATGCCCCGTACACATGATCGGAATTTCCGTTGCGACAAACTCTGAAGGATTTTTCTGATGGAATTCCGTTCAAGCTGTCTTGCATACACACTGTCACACCAAATTCTGACCGTCCAAGACGCGGTGGGGTACAACATTATGACGAGCCGATAAAAATATAGTTCAATGCTTCCGAGCATGCGTCGACTTGATTCTGAGCATGCATGTTTTTTTCTCCGTCGGAGTTCCATACAGACGAACGGCGGAATTTCCCATAGAAATCTTTTTTATCGGAAAAAAAGAGAACGGGCTAGATTCACATACAATGGCGGATCTTTATGCCAGCTTAGTGCATCTTTTTTCTGCTGCACCGGACCAGCGCGGAGAGGCCTGTACATGATTCACAAAAAAAATTCTCACCCAGATGCACCAGTGGGGCGTATTTTAGACGGCGTAAGGCGGCGTAACTGTAAGTGGGCATCACCCTATGCTAATGAAGCTCCGACGGTGGCGCAGGGAGATACGTCGTGCGCAACTTTTACCGCACATGCTCAGTGACATCGACGGGCTGACTGCCCCCATCTGCACATGCTCAGAACTGCGCCCCGGCGTGACCCCTAAGATACGCCGGCCCACTGCCTCCGCCCAGTCCATAAATACACCCAGACATGCGCCCTACAAGTGCAAAAGTACCCAAGCATTTTTGGTTCCTGCTAGGTCTTTTGCACTTGTTTTTTGGGGGAATTATGGCTGCTGGAGATCCTCTCCCGTGCCCTCCTACTTGCCCGTCGACGCAGTAGTGCTATGACCACGGCTGTCCCTGGCATGTTGGCACACAGATGTGTTGTCCAGCAAGTGTGGTTGCTCAGGTCGTCTGTAACAGTGCTGCTGCAGCTGCTCTCCAGCTGACCTGTGCAAGTGTGGTGCAAAGTTACCCCTGCTTTATGAGGGGTAACTTTGCGCCGGAATTTCCAGTTACACGCACCGGGAGTAGCCTGCGCCGGCCAAACGTACTTTTCTGAATCGGCGTATCTCCCTTATTTGCATATTTAAAACCAAAAAACCATGGCCGCGCCAGATCCGTCCAGCGTAAATATGCGCCAACGCCGCTCCGGCGTAGAAAAGTTACGCCGGTAGGAAGAAGTCTATTTTGAGGCGTATCTGGTTCTGTGGGTACGGCGCAGAGGTACGACGGTGCACATTTAGACTTACGCCGCGCATCTCGATATACGCCGGCGTAAGTGCTACATGAATCTGGCCCAACATGTCTAAGTCTGTTGGAATTTCCGATGGAAAAACTCAGATGGGGCACACACACAAAATTCCGTCTGACTTTTTCCATCGGAAATTCCGATCGTGTGTACAAGGCATAAGTCATTCAGGTCACTCACTACCTCTGCCCTGTTCCATTACAGCAGTCTTTTCACAGACTACATAAACACAATTATTGTCATGGATGATTATCTCTATTAAGCATCATGTAAATAATAAACATATTGCACTGACAGCGTTGTGAATGTTTTTAACCAGACTTACCTGTGCTGGATCTACATCGTTTAACATTACTATTGATGTACAATGGTAGTCAAGGACCAGTCTCCAGAAGTCTTTCACGGTGTTTGGCAATGGATGCTGTGTAACGATGAAAGCGGACGGCTGCACATAGCTCTAAAGAAAGCAGAACAAATTATAATGATAGAAAAGAATCAAGAAATCAAATACATTCTGCAGCAGAATGTCACAAATCAGGACATTGTTAGGATTAACAAAACGCCCAAGGCCCCTTTGGATTTTCCTCTTTTTCTTGTATGTAATAAATGCCACCTATGTGCCTGTCTGTTGTAAAAACCTTTGGCTGCCCTTGAATTCTTCCACAAAAGAAATACCTTTGTCGTTTTAGAACATTTTATCTCTCCATGATAAAAACATAGATTTTTCTTTTATTAGAGAATATGACTAGGAATTGATTTGTAGGGTCGTTGTGGTACTTCTGACAAGTATATTTTTAGCAAGGATTTCAAATTACTCTGGGATCACAATATAAAAGTGAGATAAAGGTTAGCTTTTAACATTCATACTTATTAAATGCTAGACACTGGGAAAAGTTCACAGGCTGAGCTCTGGAGAGAGAGAAACTCTAATCTACTGTAACTTCTTAAACTAGTTTGCCTAACACGTTAATAGATTACTAATATTGTGCTCAGTGGCCATTTTATTAGATACAACCTTTTTTCGTAAAAAAAATCTAAATTCTTCAATGCATGCATTATAAAATGTAATGAAAATCGTCCCCTGTGAATTTTGTCTATATCATTTTATAGCATCAGTCAGTTTCTGCAGAATTCTTGGCCACACAAACATGCTGTGAGCCTCAACCTCCACTGCATCCCAGAGGGTTCATGCAATAGAAAGTTTTATTGCTCAGGTTATCATGATTTTTCCAGGCTTCACCTTTCTGGTTTTAATAATCCCTTTGCCTACCACAACCCAATTTTCCTATTCTTCACTAAGGCCTCGTACACACGACCGAGGAACTCGACGGGCGAAACACATCGTTTTCCTCGTCGAGTTCCTTGTTAGGCTGTCGAGGAACTCGACAAGGCAAGTTTCTCCATTCCCGTCGAGGAAATAGAGAACTTGCTCTCTTTTTGGCTCGTCGAGTTTCTCGACAGTTTTCTCGACGAAAATGTACACACGACCGGTTTCCTCGGCAAAACAATATCTCCCAGCAAGTTTTTTGCTGGTTTTTGCCGAGAAACTCAGTCGTGTGTACGAGGCCTAACAGAGTTGAACACAATCTGATCTTCTGCTGCCCACTTCAAGGTTCACTGTGTAGTACAGAGAAGTCCTTTTGCACACCAGTGAATGAGTGAGTGAATAACTTGTATAGCGCTACACATGCAAACTAAATCGCCTCAAGGCGCTTGTTCCATCCGTTGTCTTCCTTATCCTTCAAAAGAGGTAGGTCTTAAGTTTTTTCCTGAAGTCCTGATAGTTTTCTTCCACGCGGATGTCCATTGGTAAAGCGTTCCATAGCCGTGGTCCTTGGTCTGCAAATCTTTGTTCAGTGATCTAGCGATTAGGCAGTTAGTTGGCAATTATGGACCCCTGTCAGGTTGACAATTCTTGCTATTTTCTCTCAACCTCACTCGTTAACAAAGAGTTTTAATTTACAAAATGTCTGCTCATGAATTTCTTTTTTGTTTTTCACACAATTCTCTGTAAACTTTGCAGACAATAGTGTGTGAAAATCCCAGGTGGTCAGCAGTTTTTGAAATGCTGCAAACACTGTGTCTAGCTTTGACAGTCCTTTGATTCTGCATCAAACAGCTGAACCGTTTGATCATGTCTGCATGCTTTATTTATTTATTTATTTACTTATTATTTGTCATAGACATTTATATAGCACCTAGAATTTACGCAGCACATTATATAGACATAAGTTTATGCCCTCTACTAGCTTACAATCTAAGGTACCTATTTTACATGTATACATACACACACTTGAGGCCAATTTATACAGGAATCAATTAACCTACCAGCATGTTTTTGGAGTGTGGTAGGAAACCGCAGTACGTCCATGCAAGCACAGGGACAACTTGCAAAATTCATACAAACTTCATGCAGATAGCATGCTGGACCGGATTTGAACCAAGGAAATCAGCAAAAGTGCTAACAGCTAAGCCACTGTGCTTGAGTCGCAGCCACACTGTTTGGTTAGTTGTGTTAACAATCAAGTGTACTTTAAGAATGTCCACTAATTGAATTATATTATGAACATTGTGACGCTTGCTTAAAAGGTCAGGAATGAACCAATACAGACCCTATGAGTTAGGGATTGGGAGGGATGGGGGACCACTAAGTCCCCCTTACACTGAGGCGGGAGGTGCGGTGGCGGTAAAGCGCCGCTATTTTTAGCGGCGCTTTACCGTCAGAATTGTGGTGGTATTTGGCCACTAGCGGTGCAGTTTTACCCCCCGCTAGCGGCTAAAAAAGGGTTAATACCGCCCGCAATGTGCCTCTGTAGAGGTGCATTGCCAGCGATATAGCCATGGTTTCTCATTGCTTTCAATGGGAAGGAGCGGTGGAGGAGCCGTAAGCACAATGCTCCAAAGATGCGGCTAGCAGGACTTTTGGAGCAGTCCTGCTAGCGCACCGCTCCAGTGTGAAAGCCCTTGGGCTTTCACACTGGAGAAACAGCAGCCACTGTTTCAGGTCGGTTTGCAGGCGCTATTTTTAGCGCAATAGCGCCTGCAAACTGCCCCAATGTGAAAGGGGTCTTAGGAAGTGCTGCCTTGTGTGTCTTTACAAGTGGCAACCATGTAATATTCATACACAATTGTTTATATTACCGGCCAAAAAAGGCATAAAACGCTGTACATTTATAGTCCCGGAAATAATAAAAATAAAATGATTCCTTATGGGAACCATCAAAGTTTAATGATGGAATTCAGACTCCTCAATCCACCATAAAACAGGAAAATGTCCACTGGTGTTTTGATCCAGTAGGTAATTGGGAATGAGGATTTCATATATTACAGAGAAGGCTAGATCATATGAGGTTTAAATGTTGTCCTCAAAACTATCTTAGTTTTCTTATATTGGAAAAAAAATGAAAACGCCCTAAATCTCTCTTAATTGCACAATGGTAAGTATCCCTGCTTCTGGGCCAAACCTATTCTATCTATATAATGCTGCAGTGTATGTTTGGGAAATGTTTTACATATTACTGGAAATTCAACAATTTATTCCAACAAGGCAGATGTATTATGAGAATCCATCTGGTCAATAGCGATACTTAATGATTAATAACTGAACTGAACTAACAATGTACAGTAGCATTTGATATAAGAGTTAGCAAATAGGCTCAGCATGAGTTGGTTCACAAATTAATTAGGCCTTTGCCAAAAGCCATTATGTAATTGACCGTAACTTGCCAGCAACATAATCACTAACTCAACTCACTTTTATCGAATTTTTGTCCAAATTAGTAAGTTCCCTCCATTGTTGCATTAGCAAGCTGACCAGCAAGGGAGCAACATCCATTAGAGATAGTGGCAGTTGTATTTTAGTCATTCTGTAATTGACAAGGTGTTGCCAGCAGCAGAACTGCCAGCATTACATGGTCTTAATGATTCTAGCATCATATAGGTGGGAAATATTGTCTTGCAAAAAAAGCAAAGGCACATAGGGGTAAGAAAGATTTCTCATTTTAAATCTCAAGTCTCATAAAACCTTTACATTAATAGAAAGAGGAGGGAAATTAATTCATTATTGTAGTAGCAGAAACAAATCAAAGCTTAAAGGAACACGGGGCCAGATTCTCAAAAGAGATACGGCGGAGTAACTGCTGTTACTCCGTCGTATCCCTGGTCCTAACTATGGAACTGATCCACAGACTCAGTTTCCCATAGTTAGGACGAAGATCCAACATGTGTAATTGAATTACACTGTCGGATCTTAAGGATGCAATTCTAGGCCGGCCGCTAGGTGGCGAGGCCATTGCGGCCGGCGTAGAATATGCAAATGACCAGTTACGGCGATCCACGTACGTTCCGACGGCCCGTCGCTCTAAATCTACGTCGTTTACGTCGAGTTCTGCCGCGTAAAACTAGGGCTAAGCCCTAGTTCTCTTAAGCCATGTTAAGTATGGCCGTCGTTCCCGCGTCGAATTTTAAATTCTACGTCGTTTGCGTAAGACGTCCGTGAATGGCGCTGGACGCCATTTACGTTAACGTCTAAGCAAATGACGTCGGAGCGACGTCAGTTAGCGCAATGCACGTCGGGTAATTTACCCGACGGAGCATGCGCAGTACGTCCGGCGCGGGAGCGCGCCTAATTTAAATGGGACTCGCCCATTTGAATAGGAACGCCTTGCGCCGGACGGATTTAAGTTACAGCGCCGCAAAATTCCAGGTAAGTGCTTTGTGGATCGGCACCTAACTTGGGAATTTTGCGGCGGAGTAACTTAAATCAGAAAAGTTACGTTGCGCCGCGGCTTTGTGGATAACCCCCACGGTCTGTAGCAGTATTGGGGTATTATGGTAATTCATAATATTTGTAGACATCTTTGAAGTTGAGTCCAGAAGAAACAACTCTGAGACAAGTATTATTAGAAAAAAATAAAAACTATTATGTGCATGGGCAACATATCAGGGGAAATAATTCAGGGATGGAGTAAAGTCCTACATTTTATCAAGTGCTGTAGAATATTAGTTGACATTCTTTTCTTGGGCAATATTTGTCATTTGTTATTTGCTAAGTGTACCCCGATGAGTACTTTATTGTGCTGGAGGCTGTTTTCTTTATAGTTTGGGAGTTTTCATTTTGTTGGATTACAGATTATATTCTCATTACTATGAACCGTGAAACTGATCTTACATCCATCAATGCTGCGTTGATGTAGTTACTGCTCTCGCCATCTATTGTGATGAGGAAGGGGAGGCATCTGTCTGGAGGTAAGACGTCCATACATCTGTTCTTTTCATGGTTCCTGGGTAATAGCGCTATACTGCAGTCTTCCACCCGTAGTGTTGGTGTCACCATGTTTAGTGTCTGCAGGTACAGAGACAATAATGCAACAACTCACAAAAAAAACACACTTAATGATTTTTTCAAAGTTTAATCAAAAAGAATATATATATATATATATATATATATATATATATATATATATATATATATATATATATATATATATATATAAATATGTATGCAATAGATTGGTCTATATTTGGCTATTTTAGAGTAAAAAGCTTTTTGTGTCTTCCTCCCCAGTGTACCCGATTTTGAAAGGTACCTGCAGCCACTTCCCCCTCCCTCCCAAAGTCTTCTGGGACACAGGACAGGTCCTAGAGGACTTCAGGACCAATAACAGAGAGCAGCGCCGCTCGCACTTGAGCAGTGGGCATACAATTGTGAAGCAGCAAGCTGTAACAGCCGAGTGCCCATAGTAATGATGCAGGCGCCGCCGAGGGAGGAGAGAGGAAGAAAACTGCTGGGGTGAGTGCATCGCTGGACCGTGGGACAGGTAAGTGTGTGTTTATTAAAAGTCAGCAGCTACAGCTTTTGTGGCTGCTGTCTTTTAATAAACACACAAATGACTGGAACTCCGCTTTAATGCAGTGACCGTTCCCCCTTTTTGGAGCAAAGGCAAAATCCCAAACAATCCATATCAGCATGGTTAGAAATATGTATATATAAGAAATACATATCACACTTGCAAAAAGAATTATGCATGGCAATTACCACTAGCTCTATCATCTTCAAAAAAATCGTTAAAATGGCTACATCTCCTGGACATATAGGGCCATGTAATACCACTTTTAGCATTATTATGTGTATAGATATCCACCAAAGAACTTATTTGTGTCTTTGGTAAATGCAGAGGTTAGAGACATTTAATTAAAGGGGTTATCAAGGTTCAAGTTTTTTCACCTTAACCTCCCTGGCGGTATGAGTAATTCAGATTTTAGGTGCTGAAAGCGTTACCATTATTTTGCATGGACATTTGTCGTTTTATATTGTAGGCCTGTAATTCTTAGAAATAACTCACTTAAATCTGTCCAAACAAGAGTCTAGTAGACATCCCGGGTATAATAAAATTTGAAAACACAAAATCATAAATTATAATACAATAAATAAATATAAATAACTATAACAAGTAATATAATAATAATACAAATTATTACTTTTAATTTTTTGATGACGAATTTCCCCACAAATCACTATCGCTCAATTCTGCAAGTGATTCTAATTTATTATCGCTGTTTTCTAGCTGGTCTTAAACCACTTTTGACATACAGGGACACTTTTTGGTTGCTATGGACAATCTCCAGTTTCCAGGCAAAAAGAACAGTTTTTATTTTATAAAAGTGCATGTAGGACACTGGGCAGACCACTAGGGACAAGGGGTGTGTGATTTTTTTACATACAGTACAATAATCTATAAGATTACAGTATACTGTATGTATTGTGTTTATTTTCTTTTTTAAATTTGGCGCCGATCTCCGCCCCTGTGCGTCGTAACGTCGCAGGGAACAGAGCTCGGCGGCACTCGGCACTGTGAATCGAGCGAGAAGGACACCGCTCGATCACACAGCGGGGCGGCATTGCAGGATCCAGGGACAAGGTAAGTAACTTGTGCCTGTGGACTCTGCGAGGCGGTCCTGAGTCTGGCTCGGGGTTACCGCTTTTGGTCCTGAAATTTCACCCCGAGCCAGATTTGGGAATACCGCCAGGGGGGTTAATGTATTCTATGCATTAAGGTGAAAAAAACATCTGATGTTTGCCGGCCCCCCAGCCCCCCCCGTTTAATTACCTGAGCCCTCGAAAGTCCCGCGTCGTGAATGAGCAGGCTTCTCGACCGGGCTTTTCGGCTCTTCTCAGCTCATTCATTAGATGATGTGGTTGAACTGGATGGACTTGTGTCTTTTTTCAACCTGACTAACTATGTAACTATATATGATTGATAGCAGCGCAGCCATTGGCTCACGCTGCTGTCAATCAAACCAATGACGCGGCGTGCCAGGGGGGGGGCAGGGCCCCCTTGGGAGAGAACTTCCAATGAAGGGGGTTAGCTCTTGCGGGGAGGAGCCGAGACAGCCGCCGAGGGACCCCAGAAGACCAGGATCGGGACCACTCTGTGCAAAACGAGCTGCACAGTGGAGGTAAGTATGACATGTTTGTTATTTTATTTCTATATTTGAACCTTTACAACCCCTTTAACTGCTAAAAACATCTCCTGTTCCTGGATATTATTTTATAAATTCCCAGTAAAGTGTTACTTGTTATTTAAAAATCATGTTCACAACCATAAGCAATTATTGTGCAATGTTTAAATAATGCAGCTGAGCTGCTAGGTGTACACATAAAACATGGTCACCAACAACAGGTACAAGCTCTTTGTTCTACTGCAAGAAAAGCAATGTTACATATGCTACATTTGATATACTAATATGTGAGCTTAAGAAATACACCAAGTCATCTAGCAATATTTATTAAAGGATCCAACTTACTCTAAACTCCTCTTTTATTTGACTGGAGTTTGTCTGTGGGTCTACTTTATTCATTTCATAATATACAGATCTCACTTGAGATGCTGTCAGTGATGTGTCCCCACATAGGCAGGCTTCTAAAATGGCATCATGGATGAACACATACTGTTCCTGTAAGGAGAAATATGAGAACAATGTGATTATTTTCATGAAAAACTATCTTTGTTTATAAAGGAAGTAAGGCACTGGTTGAACAAAACAGCACAATGGTGTCTTGCAATCCTGAGAGCCTTTTGATTGCCACCAAGAGCAGCATCTGCATGTTCTCCTCAGGTATATGTGAGGCCCCGTACACACGTCCGAGAAACTAGACGAGCAAAACACATTGTTTTGCTCGTCGAGTTCCTTGTGAAGCCGCCGAGGATCTCGGCGAGCCAAATTTCCTCATTGACTAACGAGGAAATAGAGAACATGTTCTCTTTTTGGCCCGACGAGATCCTCGTCGGTTTCCTCGGCCAAAAGTGTACACATGACCGGGTTTCTCGGCAGAATACGGCTTCGATCGAGTTTCTGGCTGAATTCTGCCGAGAAACTCGGTCGTGTGTACGGGGCCTGAGGGTTTTTCTGCATACTCCCATTACTCTCATAATACATAAAAATAAATAGGGATGTTAGTAGGGATGGTAAAACATAAGCTCGCTTGACAAAATAAGCTAATGGGAATTGAGTAAAATGGAGAATAGTACAGTTGGACCAAGACACTAAGATATAAGTATACATCCAATAAGAAATGATCAATGTACGATATGAAGCCTTCTCTCAATATTCTGGTAAGACTGAAAGTCACTATGAGACTCATGAACATTATGGATAGCATATTTTCACCAAAAAGATATCAGAACCGATCAAGCATCTCTTCTGTAGTGATGGTTGCATTTGTTTTCTAAACATATTTAAAGTAGAAGTACAGCCAAAGCTTGTTTGGCTGTACTTCTCCTATGGATCACAGGAGTGCAGATCTTTGTGCACTGCTGTGACCCATTTTCAGCCGAAGTCCGTTCTCTGCTGACGTCACAGAAGTCGGTCCAGGCTCCGCGTTATCATGACCACCTCCGCCCCCTCCACTGCCCAACGCTCCAGTGAGTGAGGAGGACGCAGAGCAGACAGCGGTGACTGACAGTCAGCAGCTCCCTGCTCGCGGAGCTGTGAGAACTGAGCGATCAGCGGTGTTCGATCGCTCGGTTCTTAGTGTTAGAGGCACCGGGGGACAGATGCAGCATCGGAGCGATTCTGCATTTACCTAGGTAACTATGAATCTTAAAAAAGAAAAAAAAAAGACAAGATACTTCTCTTTTAATAGAACCGATGCATGAACCTGTTTGGGTGTGTAATTTATTGTCAAACTGTTATAATTCTAAACACAAAGGATTGAGGAGTTAAAAAAAAGTTTGAACGAAGGAACAATGGACTTATTGCCCATATCCTGAAACAAGAATACACAGAATCAGTCTTACTGATTATTATGAGTGATACCTCCACTTTGCAGTGGTACTCTGTAATCAGGTTTTCAGGTCAGAATTCAGGTTATTGCCTTTTTTTTTGCGCTGTATTTACCGTTTAATGCTTGAGTTTCTTTTCAGACTCCCGCGGGGAGTAGGCGTTCCTATGAAGAGGGGAACATGATTGACGTCCGGCTACGGCGCGTTCCGAAAATAGCCGGACTAGGTCTCGGCTCTTCACGGCGCTATACGGCGCCTGCGCACGGACTAGGAGCTGACTGCGCAGGCGCCGTATACAGCCGAGTCCTATTTCGGCTATTTTCGGAATGCGTGACGCGCCATAGCCGGACGTCAATCATGTTCCCCTCTTCACAGGAACGCCTACTCCCCGCGGGAGTCTGAAAAGAAACTCAAGCATTAAACGGTAAATACAGCACAAAAAAAAATAAAAAAGGCATACTGTAGCTGACGCTAGTATGCTGGACGGGATGGTATATAATTCTTTTAGGGTGAACCTCCGCTTTAACTGTTACTAATTATATTATGACTAATGTTACAGCATATTCTGGTTAGTCATATAATAAAAAACAAGCCTTCTATTTACTATTGCAATTACCTCTGTTTGAACCATATTCACTCTACGAGAGCGAAGTTCCCTTACACAGTTGTAGATATCTACAACTCCTTCCCTTTCTGCCATATCCAGCATGATGTCTATGACAATAAAGCAGCCTGTTCTGCCAGCTCCGGCACTGAAATAATAAAACAAATACATCATTACTTAATCCAAAGCAGTAATAAAGTCATGAAAATCACTACTTTTACTGATATAAGAAAACATTTAAATATTTATAGGGGTTATTCTATAATACTTAGGAACTAAAATAATTTAGACTTCATTAAATAATACCCACCTAGCAAATATTAAGGCTGATGGCATAGAAGAGGAGTGTAACATCTGACACCTGTCATCGCATTGTTGTCATGATTGCTGTATTTGTAGTGTAAGAAAGACAACATTAAAGTGTCCATAGACATGAGATGATGATCTCATGTCTATGTGCAGCTGCTGACAGTCCATTCTGACAGATGTCAAGGAAGAAAGTGATCAGAAATGTTAGAGGAATGTTAGATGCTCTTGTTTCCTCTCCAACACGCTTGTGCCAGGATTATCTACAACAAATGCTTTGCTCCTCTCTTCTCTTATATCCTAAACATGAACCTGTGTGCAACCCATATATACATATTGTAACCTCACACATCAGCATCTCACTGGTCCCTGGCCACCTTAAAAAATATTGATTAAAGGGGTTGTAAAGTAAGGTGACCAGATTTTTTAAATGAAATCCGGGGACATATTTTTTCTTTATTAGTAATGGCAACAATCAGCGACTCTCTGCCCGTCGCCGCTCACTCTGCCAGGGAAGGCAAGGAGATAAGCAGGCAGGCGGCTGGCCAGGACTTGAGCCAAGGCAGAAGAACATGCGAGTGGAGCTGAATGGGCATGCGCCCGAAACTGAAGAAATATTCCCTCCGCTCCGACCAGCACATGATCATCAGAAAGGGGCACAGATAATGGGAAAAATACAACCCCCCTATGCTAGTAGGCACGGCGGAGCGGGGGTGTGTAATTCTCATTTTTTTATTTTAATTCTGCACTGATTGTCTTTGAAATTGCCCCTGTCCCCTATTAAATCCAATCTGGGGACAAAACCAGGGACAGACTTGGTCCGGGGACAGTGTCCTCAATCAGGGGACTGTCCCCTGAAACTAGCGATGTCTGGTCACCCTATTGTAAAGGTACAATTTTTTTTTCCTAAATAGCTTCCTTTACCTTAGTGCAGTCCTCCTTCACTTACCTCATCCTTCCATTTTGCTTTTAAATGTCCCCTTTTCTTCTGAGAAATCCTCACTTCCTGTTCTTCTGCC